>NC_050534.1:9302284-9343825 GCF_002922805.2 Oryzias melastigma | reverse complement strand
CCACCCCCCGAGAGCCGACCCGCCAGGCGCAGCACCCTCCACCCCCCACAAGGAGGGAGGAGTACAACAAGAGAGACTTTGGTTAATAAAGTGATATATAGCAGTTGCAACGATCTCTGCCACTGGTTTTAGAAGTCTGCTGTCAAGATCGTCCACACATGGTGGCTTCACTTTATATGGCCTGATTTTACTTTCAATAAGTGTTGCTTCAAATGAGAATGAACATCTATTTATTTTAATGGAATCATCCTTCTTTGAATGATCAATTTTTGGCATTGGGACATCATAAAAATGGAACGTATGATTGTCGTGTGCTAACCGTAGACTGCAAAGTATTTATCAGGCTAATGTATTTTGCTTGCACTTATGATGCATGGTTGATGCTATGTCATTACCCCACACTCTAGTAGTTAATAAGGTGCACATAGTTGCACTTGACTGACGACACAAATGCCGCACACATAAGGTGTCCTGGTGAAGCACGAGTGTAGGACGTCCACAACACGTGTAAGGAGTGCACACTGATCTCTTGAACGGCCAAAACATTCTCATTCCCAGCTCATCACATATTGACGTTTGGTAAAGGACTTCTCCGCGTCACTTTTTGACGTTTCTGATGTCCCCAACTCGTTATTTTTTGACGTGTTGGCTGTTCCTGGTAAATCACGGGCACCCCAACCTTCAAGCCTCAAACCAGAACCAGTCTACTTCCAGGATGAAGAGCACACCGGTACCCTAACCCTAACTCAATTCGCATCCGGTACCACGTCCGGTGCAGGGTTGGGGTACAAGTATTGGGTTAGGGTACCGGTACCAACTGGGTCCCGAAGACCAGTCCGCGTGCAGTACTACATGCATACCGAGGGTTGTGGAACCTTGATTTTACGAACAGCCAGCACGTCAAAAAACGATGAGTTGGGTACACCCAAAGCGTGAAAAAGTAACGCAGAGAGGTCCTTAACTAAACGTTAATATGTGACAACTTGAGAGTGAGAATGTGTTGGGACTTTATGAATGGGTGAATTGTGCAGTATAAACGATTTGGGGGTAGAGGAAAGTAAAATTCCATACAACGTGCCCTCCATCTCACCTACTTCAGCCTTACTTATCTGTGCGCATTGTGAAAAGTGTCTTCTACAACCTGTCGCCTGCAGCATAGCCTTAGAAAAAAAAAATGTCCATAAACATTTTTCGCGAAACAGGCACATTGACCGGTCTGCGACCTTGGTATTTCCAATGTGCCCCATACATGTTTGGACAACTTTGCCCGCAAACAGCCTGTATCCACCCTCAAAGGCAATTGTGACTAAAGCCGTAGTAAAACATATGCTGTCTAACATGACAGTGTTTTTTTTAAGGCATATTTGTAGGTTGTGTTGAGACAACAAGACAACCGTCTTTGGGTTTTGGTGAATGAACTTTTATGTTTTGTTCTCTCTTTTTGTTTTGCAGGCCTCCAATGGTCTCTTCCTCAGTGCTCTGCTTATTGTGCTCTCCCTGGAGTCTCTGGCTTACAGCTTGTTCCATGAACTGGGCAGCTGCCTCGGAGGAACCTGTGTCGGCTATGCTCTGGTCATACCTACCTCTTACTCCAGGTACTGGTACAATTTTTGAGTTTTTTTTTTTTTTTTTTTTTAAAGCTCTAACTGGTTCTCTGGTACTTCTTTATGCACAAAAGTATTAGCAATGTAGATTTTGTAGTTTTATTATTGGCTGAAAAAACACTACCATGAGTTACTATAAGGCGCATTAAGCTAGACAAAAAAGTCAGAGATAAGTGTCTATGTAAGATAGACTTTAATAACTATGATAACAATAACTCAAGAACTTGTTTGTAATACGCTACAAGTTAGCCGCGTTAAAAGCGTTAGCCGTGTTAGCACTTTTACAGTACTTGTAACTCCCAACCCTGTTTGCCTCACATACAATAAATACTGATGCTGTTCAAACAGACAAAACTGTAGCTAACTCCCAACCTTGTTAGTAACACTTAAGAAAAGCATCATCTAACACTGCTAACGTTAGCCACATTAGCGTATTTACAATAACACCCTACTTGGTTTGAAACTCTAAAAGACTAAAAAACAACGTTACTGTAGCTATGCTAACTCCCACCCTTGTTAGTATCGTGTAAAAAAAAAAAAAAAAAAAAAACACAGTCCGACGCTACATGTTAGCTGTATTACCATATTCACAAAAATACCCAACCAAGCACTTTGACTGAATGCTGTGAACTTCTCAAAATTGCTTTGTTTTCAACGCAGCTTCAAACAGGAAGTCAAAATGTTTCCCCTCAGGCTTGTTTGTCCCGCTTTTGATAATTTAAGAAAACTGGGGTTGATGTGTACTGGATACCTTAGTAAAAATCTGAATATTTTCCTTTGTATCAGAATGGTCAAGAATTTAAATGGGTGATAGTCCCCCTAACTGTTCTTGAGCCTTCCAGCTGGTTGGTGCGTTCAGCATTCAGAAGGTGTGTCATTCATACCAGTGTTTAACTCTCCAGGTGATTTGGGATTCAAGTCCACGTACCGCTGAAGTTGCAGACGCTCTGTATGCAAGACTTTATCTGCAGGTTCCGTAGGGAAGACTTGAGTGCATGATGGGAATGCAGTAATGTATAATCAGCTGATGATGGCCAAAGATCATGTTTCCACAACAAAGACATCCCCTCTGGGAGATGAGAGAAACTAGGGACACTGTTGTGGAAGAAAGAAGAGCCAGATAGAACAAAAAATAACAATATAGAGTGAGAGATGAAGTTGTTCATATTGAGAAAAGATAGAGTTGGAAGTGAGTAGAGACAGATGGAGCAAAGACAGAGAAATTTAAGAAAAAATTAAGGACTGGTGGAGCTCTGTGAGAGCTTTGGTTGAGGACTGATTTTTTTTTTCTTTCTTTTTAAGATGAAAGGGAGTGTGTCACAGACAGAGATGTGGGGAGAATCTCAAGCTACAAGCGCTGGCTCCCATCGGCACCATGCGATCTAAAAAGATTAAACGGGTTTAGGGGAATAGTAAGACTGTCAAGATGAGCATAGTTTGCAGCATGTCTTTTTCTGACCGAGTGTATCTCTCAGTGCAGACTCTGTGGAGTTTTGTTGACACCACTGTATGGTGAGAAATTGGTGTAATTTGGCGGGTCTGCGGCAGAGTTGCCCTTTGACTGAAAGGTTACAGGTGTGATTCCTGCCTTGCTTGCTCCATGTGTAGAAGTGTCTTTGGGCAAGACACTAGATGCCACCTTGTAAGCCTTGTGCTATCCTAGGTATGTTGACATTAAAAATTGGGTCATCTGGACCCCAAGAATGCACACTGAACTTTTTTTTTTTAGGGATTTTTTATCTTGACTGGTGTCCATGGCAGACGGTGAAATCCTGTCCACCTTTGTCAAGGGAGAGATCACACATCAATATAAGGGTTGGGTCATCTGGACCGCACAAGGGGTAAAAGACTTGATTTTTATCTAAGACGGTGCACATTATAATCTGGAGAGCCTTATATATGGGGAATATATAAGGATTATATATTTTATATATGGATTGATATATATGGTTAGGTGTTAATGTAAATACCCAAATGCAGCTAATGCGTAGCATGTTTTACTGTGTGTTTTTTTTAACGTGTCACTAACAAATGTCTCAGTTGGCGTATTAATAGTAACGTTTCTTTTAGCAATATCATTTTGTTTTTTTTACATGTTGTAAACAAGGTTGGGAGTTACAGATATTGAAAATGTGATAATGCTACAAATGTTGGTAATGCATCAAATGTTGCTTATGCTTCAAACGTGGCCATCACTTCTACCGTGGCTGACGCTTACAATGTGGCTAATACATCTTACGTGACTACACTTCTAACGTTGGCTCATGCTGCTTTTATGGCTAACGGTCCAAACGTGGTGAATGCCTCTAATGTAGCTGACGCTTCTAACGTGGCTGAGGCTTCTAGCGTGGCTAACACATCAAACATGGTTAACGGTTCTAACGTTGGCTCACGCTTCTCTTATAGCTAATGGTCAGAACGTGGCTAATGCTTCTAATGTAGTTGACGCTTCTAACGTGGCTGATGCTTCTAGCGTGGCTAACGCATCAAACATGGTTAACTTATTAAACGTGGTTAACGCTTTTAATGTAGCTAAAGCCTCTAACGTGGCTAACGCTTCTAACGTGGCTAACTCTTTAAATGTGGAAAACACTTCTAACGTGGCTAACTCTTCTAACGTTAACTCACGCTTTTATTATGGCTAACACTTCTAACATGGCTAACGCATCAAACATGGTTAACGCTTCTAACGTAGATAACGCTTCTAACAGAGCTAACACTTCTAACGTTGGCTCACGCTTCTCTTATAGCTAATGGTCAGAACGTGGCTAATGCTTCTAATGTAGTTGACGCTTCTAACGTGGCTGATGCTTCTAGCGTGGCTAATGCATTAACCATAGTTAACTTATTAAACGTGGTTAACGTTTTTAATGTAGCTAAAGCCTCTAACGTGGCTAACGCTTCTAACGTGGCTAACGCTTCTAACGTGGCTAACGCTTCTAACGTGGCAAGCGCTTCTAACGTGGCTAACTCTTCTAACGTGGCAAGCGCTTCTAACGTGGCTAACTCTTCAAATGTGGAAAACACTTCTAACGTGGCTAACACTTCTAACGTTAACTCACGCTTTTATTATGGCTAACACTTCTAACGTGGATAATGCTTCAAACGTGGCTAATGCTGAAAATGTAGAGAAATGCTTCAAACGTGGCTAACTCTTCAAACTTGGCTAACACATCTTGCGTGACTAACACTTGCGTGACTAACGTTTGCTCAGGCTTCTATTATGGCTAACGCTTCTAACGTGGCTAATATAACGAGGCTAATACTTTTAACTTAGCTGATCCTTCTAACTTAGCTAATGCTTCTAACGTGGCTAATGCTTTTAATACGGCTAGTGCTTCTAACCTGGCTGACGTGTAGCATGTTGCAGACAAGTTCTAGAGTTATTGTGAATGCAGTTCATAAAGTTTGACTGACAGTCTTATCATTTGTTTAAAAAAAAGTCCTACAAGTTGAACACATTACTTATGCAAGCATTAAAGAAGCCCCAACCTAATAAGATCTGAATCAAAGGTACAACTAGCTTGACAAAATGTTAACAAACTGTTGATTTTTTTGTCACAAATCTCACAAGATGTTTTAGTTCTTCACTAAAAACATCCATCTTAACCACAGAACTTTTTCAATGTAACTCTTCATCATCTCGGTAAACAGTTTTAACACATTTCCTGCAGAGTAGGTGTGTGTGTGCCCACACATTCCTGAAATTGTCACATTTTAATGAAGAAACAGTCTCAGCTTTATTCTCAAGCTAAAGAAACTTTGATAAAAAAAGAAAGAAAACATTTTCATGTATATTGAAATAACTGTGTTGTTGATTAAATAATGTTAATACGGACATTTGTGAGTGAAATTTAAAAAAAAAAAAAGTTATTTTGTTATTTTTTAAATATCATAGTTTATTTCTGCAAGACAAAAAAGCAAAACAGAGAAAATTTGGGGTCATTTATAATGCAAAAAACTGTAAACAATTTTGCGTCAAAACCAGAAAAAAAAACCTCAATGTGGCTGCATGGAAATGTGAATGGCCTTGGCATATTTGTGTCCCTCATCGTTTGCTTGTTTAGATTCCAGAGCCAGAATCACATTTTTCCTTCATGTTTTTCTTTCCTCTCATAAATAACGTCAGGAGTCCTGCCTCGACTCTTGTTATTCTCTGATCTGTTGCACCTTTTTTTTCCCCTGTCACCGCCTTTCATTTTGATTCTGTTGTCACTCTTGAGGTTGATATCATTTTTTTTTTTAGCAACGATTCTCCCCTTTCTTCCTCCTTCTGTCTCCTCATCTTTTATCTTCTAGTACCCTTCTTTTTCTTTTTTTATTTTTATCGGTGTTGGTGACAGCTCCTCTACCCTTCAATCTATCATCCTCACTCAAACCAAAAGCGGAATAACATAAAAGAAGCTCCAAGCTATTCATCTTTCACTTGTTCTGGTCCTCGTATTTTCTCTATCCCTGCCAACAACAAAGCCAACTGATCCATATTATTATGTTGACGGTTTATTGTCCTTTTTGACCAGTTCTGGGGGCCAGCCCACGCATTTACCACCACAATACGTGCAGGAGATGAACCTCCGCTCCACGGGAATGCTCAACAACATCCAGCGTCTCTTCTCGCACCACATGATCCAGACTTTTGGCTGTGACTACTCGACAAGCGGTGTTAATCTGGAGGCCGTGCAAAACAAGCTGCGCACTTTTCTAGAGCTTCGGACAGCGGACGGACCACGGCACGACACGTATCTGGTTTTCTACAGCGGGCATGCACACAAAAACTCTGGAGCCTGGGCTCTGGCAGGTGAGAGTAAAATACAATTACTGTGATTGTGTTAAAATTCTGCTGAGATAGTATAATGGATTGTTTTTCACTTATAAGATTTACCAGTTTTTCAAGTCGCAAGTGCCAAAAATACATAATGAAGAAGAAAAAAAAAATCTATAAAAGTCACACACGAGTATAAGTCGCACCCGAGTATGAGTAGCACCCGAGTACAAGTCCCACTCAAGTAGTTTGTCACACTCGAGTAAAAAGTCGCACTCGAGCAAGAGTTGCACTCGATCATGAGACGCACTCGTGCAGGAGTGTCCCCGAGCAGAAGTCTCTCCCAAGCAGGAGTGTCTCCCGAGGAGGAGTCTCCCTCGACGAGGAGTCTCTCCCGAGTTAGAATTCACACTCGAGTTAAAACTCACACTCGTGCATGAGTCGCACCGGAGTAGAAAGTCGAACTCGAGCATGAGTTTCACCTGAACATGTGTCGCACCAGAGTACAGATCGCACTCAAGTATAGGTCGCACCCGAGTACGAGTCGCAACTGAGTATGAGTCACACCTGAATAAAAAGTCACACTCGAGCATGAGTTGCACCTGTATAAATCGCACCTTTGATAGAAACGGACACTCCATCATTAAAGGCTAATCATAATAACGTAATAGATAAAAGACTAAATATATATGTATGCTTCATTATCACAACCGTACGTAGCTTTAAGAAACGCATGACGAATATAGCTCATTAGTGCAGTTAAATACAAATTTTTAAGATAACCATTACATAAAAAACACGTTTAACACGTCAAACTCCTCATGTCACTTTAAATCAATAATCTGTTGAATTCTGCGTTGCTGTCAGTAGTAAATACGTACACACACACCTAAAGTTTTCGCTATTTATTTTTTAAAAAGTCCCGTAAAAGTCGCACCCCTGGCCAAACTACGCTAAAAATAAGTGCAGGACTTATACCCTGAAAAATACGGTAGACAATAATGTGTGATAGCCAGTTGTTTCTGACTAAAGCCTTTTTGGTAACTGATTGTCTATGAAATAAGGTTTGATAAGGTGGAAACCAATTATTTTATAGAAACAAGTGTGCCTCCAAGCCTTTTTAATAATGTGTGTAATTCCCTGAGAAAGAATACAAAAAATTCAAATCCGAGTCTCAGTTATCATGGGATTCTCCTAATACAAAAAAGTTTACATTTAAGTCTAGAAAACGAGTAAGGATTGTCAAAAGAAAGTAACTTAACACTTCAGGCTAGATGCGACCCCCAAGACTTATAACAGTATCTTTTGGTCGAAAATAACAAAGTGACTGTTTTTAGTCTCAATGCCAAAAACAAACTGTCAAGGATGGAGTGGATGAGGGAGGATTTAAGGTTGTTTTGATGTTACGGGTCAAAGGTTGGTGCAGTCATCGTGTCAATCATGAGCTTGTCTAAGGAACTCAGATTTAAGGTCATTTCTCTGACGGCAATGAGAGGACTCATGAAACTGGAGTTTTTCTGAAGGATATAAAGCTGCCAAAGTGCTGTTTTAATGATGTGTGGCCTCTAAAAACATAGTGTATAGCAATGGTTTGGATAAATGATGTTTTGTTATAAACAAATGTAGTCTTAGGCAAAGAGAGTTAGACACCAACAAGCTTCTACTTAACTGTAGATGAGTTGGTATTGGACCCTGGATTGGATTCTTGATAGTGGAGCCGGTTATTAAAATCTTGCATTTTGTCACACAAGCACTAAATTTAGCATGTACCATAGAATAGCCTCTCTCAGAAAACCATGTTAACCACGAGAAAATCCAAGATTTTAAAACATATATAATATACTAATATAATAGCATTCTGTTTATGCCTCTCAGGTTCAAAGACTGTATTTTATGCATGAGAGCTTCATATTGTTAAGACTAGACATTGGTTATTTTTTTTAACAGTTGAGTATATAGCTGCCATATTTACAAATTATTCTGATTTTGATTTTTCTTGAGGCTAGCATTGGTTTCCTGAAAGAGGTGATCCAAGGTACATCCATGCCCAATTAGGTGCTTGTACCACAAAATGCACAATTCATCTCAAATACCAACCCAACCGGCTCCTCTTTGAAGGAAGGTTAAGAAAGGGTGGCTATAGTCTGTTTACTGGTGAAAAATTGACAAACCTGTGTGTGGTAGCCTGAGCAAAATATCAAGGTCATAGACCAAAGTTGGTCCTCGAGGGCTAGCACCCTACTGGTTTTCCAGAAATCCTGCTTATCTGCTGCTGGTTACCTGGATCAGATTTGTTTGGCCAATATGAAGATTCAATGGCACTCCAAACTCGTCATATATGGATGTATGATTAGGGGACCTTCTGCGTCACTTGACGTGTTGGCTATTCCCCCTGTTAATTTAGGGGTCCCCAACTCTGGGCCGCAAAACCAATACTGGTCCAAGGGGCACTTGGTACCGGGCTACAGACAGGGAAAAAATGCATATGCTAATCAGGGGTCCACATACCAAGAGATGCGGAGAAGACCGATACCCTAACCCGACATCTGTAACCTAACCCGGTACCAGTTCTGCATCTGTTATCCCGTCCGGTAGCATGTCCCAAAACATCAAAAAGTGAATGCAAGGGGGCTTAAACCATACAACCATATATGACGAGTTGGGAGTGAGAATGTGTGTGTACATCGTACAGACGTCATTTGGACACTTACATTTTACCTGCACAAGTCTAATCTGTATTTGCATTACTCTTATTTTGCAATCGCACCACCACCACACCCTTTTTTGCATTTTGGAAACCGTTCATGACCACATGCCTCAGGCAATCCCCGTGTGGTAAGAACCACCACTAGCCTTTTTTAATGGACTTATTGGTACATTATGGAAGACATGGAAGAAGTTGCAAGAGTAGCTTGGGTTCACAAGATCATTCAGGAATGCTTCCAGAACGATGAGTTCTGGACCGTGACATCAATGACACTTTTGAGGGTTCTTCCATCTCTGTGGTCTAGTTTGTCTGTCGTCTTGCCGTCCCTCATTAGTCCAAATTCAGATTAACAGTCGTCTTTTTCTTCTTTTGATACAAATATGAACAAAGATAGTAAAGCTTGCCAGTAATAGTCTCTGTCCCTTGTTCACTTCAATGTGTTATAACCAAAGCAAAGATTGTTAAAACTAAAAAAAAACCAATGCCCGCCACCGCTTGCAAATCATTACGTTTATATCACATTCCAGAACTTTTTTGCCTGATGTTCACATTGACTTAACATCAAAACCAGCCAAACCCTGATGCCCAAATTGTATTTGGTGTGAATGTAGCATTCTTTGAGATTATGCACAGCAATGCAGCTTAGCAGAATGTAATATTTTCATTGTTGTACCATCCACACCAATGACAAAGCGCTTAGGTTGCTAATATTGCCAAGACATGACCTTTGAAAACAAGCACTTGAATTTATGTTATACAACCTTTTCCTTCGCGGCCTCTCTTGTAAAGCATAATATGTTTAGCAGTTTCATTTTCATTGTGGCTCGTGCCAAGCTGTTTTGAGGAGGTGATACTGAAAAAGATGTCAAATGTCAAACACGTTTAGCAATCGCACCAAACCAGTCCAGTCCAAACCAAGCCAAGTTGCTAGGAACAATAAATTTAAAGGATTGAGAGCGGATAAGATCTCTGATAAGTCTGTAGTGACACTTTCCCCTTAAGAAAAGAGAATCACAGTGGGTTAACACCATGTCAGCTTCAGTTTCTCTGCATGAAGATTGCTTTTTGTAATATCTCTGTGTGCGGCTGCGAACACAGAAGAAAAAAAAATCCCCTCTGAAACATAATCACCTTCCTGAGTCACTGTGCTTGAAAGCGGGTAGCTTTCAGGCTTTGGATAATTGTGCATGTTTTAGAGAAAGTGGGATTGTTCTGGCAGAAATCCAGGGTTGGGAGTGATTTCAAGTCCAGATATTAAGACTTTGCAGCAAATGCTTCCATTGCTATACTAAGAGAAAAGAGCAGTCGTGATTTTAATTTTCTTGAGCTAAATATGTTATTCATTTTCAAGACAGAAATCCAAGTCTATAATAATAATTTAACTTTGCAACAGTTGCTATCCCCGCATCCTGCTTTCCATACAGTGTGCTGTTCCAGAGGATATTTTGTTTTCCAAAAATGTTAGACTGTATTACACAGTTCTGGCCACAGGGGGGAGTATAGGCCAAAGTACAATTTGCGCTATGTCCGAATTCACACCCTATCCCTAATGACTAAAAATCTAAATAGTGCGAGACTATATAGTACCCTGGATTTTAAAAGGAATTTGGACACCATGCTCCATAGATTTTTTCATCTGAACTGCAAGTATGTTGTCACTGATTTCACGAAGTGAAAATCTAATCAATATGAACATTGTACAATTCTATTTATGAATCCACTGCTTCTGATGATGAAAATGTAAATAGTTTATTTTTAAAAAGTGACATTTAAATATATATATATATATTTTAAATCTTTCAAAGGCAATGCATTGTGGTCTATATTTGCTAATGTAGTGAGCATCAATGTACATCTGATTTTCACAAAGACTTTCTGGGAAAAATGTATGGCTCTAAATTTTGGACGGCACTGAAAAATGGCGAATGCACTATAAAGTGAGTAGTGAAGGAATTTGGACGAAGCCTCGATAAGCTGTTTAACACTTGTGATGTTGCCGCAGACGCCTATATGACACGCACTAGTTGACCAACCATAACTCCCAAACTATTTACATAATCATTGTTAGTTTAAAAAAATCCACTGATTGATTGTTGATCGTGTATGCACTTCACAACTGCCAAGTGTTGCATATCGGTTAAAGCAGCTTTTCTCCACTTAAAAACCTGCTGGAATTAAGCTAAATGCGTAAACGGTTGAAGAAATTTGTTAGTCTCTACTACTGTATTTTAAGAGTAATGTCGCAACTTCTTCGATACAGTAACCCACCCTTATCCGCCGAGGTTAGGGACCTATGCAAATCCACGGAATCCGCGAATAAGGAGTACCTTTTGTCCCCGCCTAAACCTCACCTCCACCCCTGCTGCCAAAGAAAGTCCATTACCGAAAATGCTTTGTAAAACATTTATTGAAAAACATTTGAGTATTGCTCAACATAAAGACTATACCGCAGCGACAATGTATGCCTACTTTGTATCGGAAACGAGGACCGCCACGCTTGTCTCTGTGCCTTAAAACCAGGAGCGCAAATAATAAAAACCTGCTCCAGATTAATAATTATCCTCCACAATTATCTTCTTCAGCATATCAGAATTTTTTTCGGCTGCTTCTGAGTCAGCTGATGCCATTTCTCCATGCAGGGGCGTGGAAAGAGGAGTGGGGTCTCCAAAAGTAAAGAAATGCATCAATCAAAGGCAAATGCTCAATTTCAATAACAGCAATACAATAACAACAATAAAAACAATAGCAAAAATGTACAAAAAGGCATTAATAATCTGAGTTGGGGGAGAAATAACATGACAACTTTACAGTATCTAAGTTTGTTTAGAGAAAAGGAAGAGGCTTTTGGAAATCTAAATTGTCCTGAAGATGCTGCTGTTCAAATGTTGAACCGTAGACTATTCCAAAAATTTGATGCCGCAATTAAAAAAAATTCTCCTCTGTCTTTACTTTAACGTTTTAGCACTGGAGAGGTTGCCAATGACAGCTAAATATCATACACCCTTTGACTTACAGTAACTCTACCGATGCAAAGAAAAGCGGCTTTGTGTCATTGTTACATTAGCAAAGTGTTGCATTTTAGAGCCGAGTTGCCAAGTTGGTTTTCTCAATATTAGAATCCATTGGAGTTATGTTAATTGCGTAAATGGTTGAAGACTTTTCAAAAAGAGTGTGATTAAGTATCATTGGTGATATCTATGGGGTTAAAGCTAAAGCTTGTTTTGTATGAACCCCAAATTGGTTGATGATTGCATTGTGGGTTTTTTTGTGTGTCCTTCTCAACTGTGACCTTCTCTTTCTTCCCCTCTGCCTGTTCCTCTCTAGAAGGTCAGACTTTCCACCTGGCCCAGTTGCTAGAAATCTGGAAGGAGAAGAACGCCGACCACTGCTCCCGTCTCATCATCGTCTTGGACACGGAAAACTCCCCTCCTTGGGTTAAGGAAGTCCGCAGGATGGAGGGCGTCTACGTGGCGGTGCAAGGTGCCGAGCTGCCGCCCTCCAGGGTCGATGCGGAGGCCGGAGACGCCCCCTTGCTCGGCGACTTCACTGCTGAATGGGTGGAGTTCAACTGCAACGCGACCGGTGACACCCAGTGGTCCGAGAAGGGAAGGACAGTGGTGGCCATGTACGGCGTGTCCAAACGATGGAGCGATTACTCCCTTCACCTTCCAACCGGAAGCGACGTCGCGAAGCATTGGAAGACTCATTTTCCGAAGGCCACATACCCTTTGGTGCACCTGTCAAACTGGTGCTGCGGCCTCAACCTGTTCTGGCTCTGCAGTGTGTGCCTGCGCTGTTTCAGGAGGTGTAAGCTCGCCTGGTTTCCTCCAGCGGTATTGGATATCGGGCAAGGCATTAAACTAGTGCAGTCGTAGACGATGAAACAAAAATATTACGCTTAAATTACCAATGGATGCTCAATCCCAAGTCGTTACATTTTGACGCATGGTTAAGGACCGTGTTAAAAATCGACATTTTGGGTGTCACCAACACATACTGGCTGTTCCAATTAAATCAAGGTTCCACAACCTCTGGGCCATAACCAGTACCGTAACGTGTACCACATAGATACCATAACCTGGTACCAGATGCGGATTGATACTGATACCGGACACAGATCGGTACCAGGGTACTGGACATGGATCTCTACCGGTTCCAGACACAGATCGGGCTAGAGTTAGGATAAAGTACTTTCCATGTCCCAATGTTTGGTCCACGTCCAATACCGCGTCCAACAAAACGATTGGCACCCAATTTAACTGGAACAGCCAGGACGTCAAAAAATGTGAAGTTGGGGACACTCAAAGCGATATGAAGTGACGGGGAGGGGTCCTTAACCACGAGTCAATATATCACGATTTGGGAATGAGAATGCGTTGATGTTGCGCATTTGTTACTGGTACAAGAACTTTCTGACATCCTTTTTTTTTTTTTTTTTGCTTTCAAAGATTTTACATTGTTTTTACATTAATAATATAATTCTGAAAAGTCTTCATAATTTGAAATGGTTGTTTTTTGTTTGTTGAAAAGGGATTTAGAATGTGAATGGAGGATCACACAAGTGTTACTGAGAAAAAAACAATACAAAGAGCTCAATAATATTTTAATTTTTGACACAATTTTCAAAACTTAAAACATAATCTAACATATTTTAATGTTATGTTCTTTGATATATGCACTTTTTTTACATATTAATAATTTTCTTAAATCTTAAATAAAATTAGTTGAGGTAAAATGTTATTTTTTTCAACTGATTACAAAAGTCTGAACATTGTGTGATGTTGAAACAAATAAAATCATATTTTTTTTCTCCAAATCTATGCAGAAATTATGCATCTCAGAGGGGGGTGCTTCTATTATCTCTTCTCTTTGTTGTATAATGTGCGAGTGTGAAGAAGCTTAAGTAGTTTTTGTGCTTCAGTACTTCCTTTAGTACGACAGAAGAGTGAAAAAGCACACTCGAGCTACAAAGGAGTAAAAACAAAACAAATCCTGGGAAGAGCGTGTGATTTATTTCCGATAGATGTTAACAAATGTGTGCCTTTTGAAATGTGTGACTGACCTTTGAACCAGTATGCCTTTCTTTAACTCTACTACTTACACTTTTGTTGATCCTTACCTCTTGACGCCTTCACCTTTTGGTTCTTTCTGGTCTTGTTTTTTCCACGTGAATCCAGTTTTAGGAAAGCCTCCTTTGCAGCTAACCTTTTTTTCTTTTCCTGTTGCGTCACCTTTTCTGAAAAGGTTTACCTCCTGTGTCATCTTGTTCGTTCATACTAAGAATTGTGTTTTGTAGAAACGTTCCTCTTTGACGCTGCCTTGTATAAAACCTTTTCACAGAAACATTGTTATCGGTACATTCATTTTTATGTGCCCAAATAATTCTTTAATAGTAATAAAGTGACAAAACAATGTTGTGTTTTATATTGCAGAATATTCAGTTATAGCAGGCATGTCCAAAGTCTGTCCCGGAGACTGCTGTTGTGAAATCGATTATATGCGGCCTCCAACAGTTTCTAAGAACTAAATGTACAATGTCTTGATTATAATTGGTGGAATTAACCTTTAGAGCCCACAGAACAAATTTGTTTCTGTGATCCAAACAACGGTGGTATACTTCCAAAGTTATTATCCTGTTCACATTATTTAAGTTTAGAAAAATTTAACAGTAGCTGTTTCCTGTACACAAATGCCTATAACTTTATCGAAATTTGAGGAATGTCGAAAAAACACAATTTCCCAATTACACTGTTTATATTAAATCATAATTAAGCAAATAAATACAAACTTGCACAATAATTCATTCAAAAACACAGTGCAGAATGTGAACAATACTTTAATTTATAGCAGAAACATTAACATTTCTGCCACAGCACTAGCGCTTATCGTCATCTATCAAAGGAGATGTCGGCGTCTAATTCAGGCCAAGGAGCGGCGAGTTGTGGATCCAACAATTCCACATGACACGCCAAAATTTTGATGAGCTGTGTGATGCTTTAGGACCACTTGTGGCGCCCTCTGTCCAGTGCCCAAGGCAGCAAAGTATCTGGTTGACTGATTTTATTAGAAAAAAGTGTTTCTATTGCAGTTTTATAAAATATGTCAATTTCAATTTAAAAATCACTTCTACAAGCGCCACTTTTTTTTTTTTGATTAATGCAAGTTTTTTCAAAATCGCCATGTTTCCATGGTGGGAGCAGGGAATTTGTGGCCTTTTCTACATCACAAAGACGCTTTTTTTTGTCTTCTCCTCATAGAGAAATACTCAGAAATCCAATTTTAATCTTAATTTTTTTTATATAAGTCCTCCGTCATCAGAAAAATGTAACCATACCGTGTTAAAAACACCCCGGAAACACCATTTTCATCAGATTGGGTTTTTCTGATTCTGTTTTGAAGCCATGACGTTCTGTATAAACACAGCATTAGTTGCTATAACAAAGCTTTGGTTGCTATAAGAATTAAGGAAGATGTATTAGTAACTAAAAGGAGACACTTTATTACAAATATGCTCACTGGGCTTTCACCTCTGTTGGCCTCAGTGGACGGTTGAATGAGTTCAAGACTTTGTTGGATATTTAATTTGTCTTATAAAGCTGTAGAGCTGCTTGCACAGCGCGAGCTTTGGGGACTCTCTTAAAAGAGAATTTATTAGCGTTCACATTATGAGAAGAGCTTGGGGGCAGGGTGCTGTAAACTGCAGCTGCACCCCCCCCAAGAACAACATTTCAGACACTCTTATCATTAACCACTCTTTCTATTCGATGGCAGAAAATATTGTGCATGGTGTGTTTGAAAATTCTACAAAGATGGAGGGTTATTGTTAGTCAACTCAAGAAAGACCTTCTTGGTCGTGTTATAACTCCTCACAGACCGTTTTTTTGCAAGTCCAAGCGGAAGTTTTTGCTTTCAATTTCAATACAAGCCTTTAGTAAATATTCCAAGTCAGGTCTCAAGTCTCCTAACATATTAGTTAAAAAAATTATTTCATCGTCACAAATTGTTAAACTACTTCAAAACAACTTTTGGACTCAGAAACAATCTCAAGTTGAGTCTTAAATCTTTGAAGTTAAGTCTCAGAGGTCAACTCTCAAACCAAATCTCAAGTCTTTAAAGTCAAGTCACAAGTCAAATCTGAAGTCCGTGAGGTCGACTCACAAGTCTTTGAAGTTAAGTCTCAAGTCTTTGAGTTCCAGTCACGAGTCAGATCTTAAGTCTCTGAGGTCAAGTCTCAAGACTTTGAGGTTGAGTCACAAGTCAAACCTCAAGTCTTTGATGTAAAGTTATAATTCAAATCTCAGGTCTTTAGGATTGAGTCACGAGTAAAATCTTAAGTTTTACAGGACGAGTTGCAAGTCTTTTTGGCCAAGTCTAAAGTCAAATCTCAAGTCTTTGGGGCCGACTCACAAGTCAAATCTCAAGTCCTTGAGGTCGAGTCACAAGTCAAATCTTAAGTCTCTGAGCTCGAGTCTCAAGCCTCTGAGGCTGAGTGTGAAGTCCTTGAGGTCGACTCACAATTTAAATCTGAAGTCTTTGAGGTCGAGTCATAATCAAATCTTAAGTTTAAGATTGAGTCTCAAGTATTTAAAGTCAAGTCACAAGTCAAATCTTAAGTCTCTAAGATTGAGTGTCAAGTCATTGATGTTGAGTCACAAGTCAAATCTTAAGTCTCTAAGATTGAGTGTCAAGTCATTGATGTTGAGTCACAAGTCAAATCTCAAGTCTTTAAGGTTGAGTCTAAAGTCTTTGAGATTGAGTCACAAGTCAAATATCAAGTCTGAGGTCAAGTCACAAGTCAAATCTTGAGTCTCTAACATTGAGCCTCAGGTCTTTGAGGTTGGGGCACAAGTCAAATATCAAGTCTTTGAGGTTGAGTCACAAGTCAAAGATCAAGTCCTTGAGGTTGAACCTAAAGTCATTGGAATTGAGTTACAAGTCAAATATTAAGTCTCTTAGGTCAAGTCTCAAGCCTTTGAAGTTCAGGCCTGAAGTCTTTGGTGTCAACTCACAAGTCAAATTTCAAGTCTTTTCATGTCGAGTCCGAAGTATTTGAGGTTGAGTCACAAGTCAAATCTCAAGTCTTTGAGGTTGAGTCACAAGTCAAATCTCAAGTCTTTGTGGTTGAGTCACAAGTCAAATTTTAAGTCTTTTCATGTCGAGTCCGAAGTCTTTGAGGTTGAGTCACAAGTAAAATCTCAAGTCTTTGAGGTTGAGTCACAAGTCAAATCTCAAGTCTTTGTGGTTGAGTCACAAGTCAAATTTTAAGTCTCTAAGATTGACTCTTAAGTCTTTGAGGTTGACTTACAAGCCAAATCTCAATCTCAAAGCTTTCAAGTCACAAGTCTTTCCTCTTTAACCTTTTAAGACTTGGGCTGTGCATTGATATGCACCACTTTACAGTATGGAGTGCTTGCACAATCAACATTAATCAGCGGATATGTACACAGAGAAATATGGCTTTGTGCTGATATGAATCACTTTATGTTTTTCAAAGTGTTGACTTCAGTAAAGTGTTGCATCAGAACCAGTTGTAATTACATCATTTGCGACCATTAAGTTGTCAAAGAGTTCCGGTGGTTCAAAGAGCATTGATGATGTTGCCAGAAACATCTACGAAGTTGTTGTTTAATGCTAGTTTAAAACTGGTAGCAGTTTATGGAATAACCACTAGGTGGCCGTTTACTGATGTAAGTCAGTTCTCAATACAAATCAGCTTAACTTTATGATTGTTATAAATACTTACCACCTGTTTCCAAAAATCCTGCTAAAATCTATGTTTTGTAAGAGACATTGAAGAAAATACTAAAGCGTGTATTTTTTAAGTGCATCATCTTATATGATATAGCCTTGAATTGCAAAGTTTAGAAATAAAATCAGTGATGGAGGCATCAGTCGGTGACGGTACGGCCAGCCAAGGATGGGTCAACCAACTTCCCCAATGCAAACTAGTAGGTTATGTCATTTGAATTAATCTCTTATATCAGCAACAAAAAAAAAAAAACACTTCCTGTTTTCCTATTTCAAAAAACTGCTGACAAAATTAACTTTATTTATGCTAATAAAGTAAAAAAAATGTAATATTTGTTTTTTTCTGTGTCAGTTTAACCCATTTGTATACATCACATATACTTAAAAAAATGAATTTAAATGGTGGCTTTTGTGGCACTTTGATTCATTCCTTTGGCCTACAAGCTACAGTTAAAAGCTAAGGTCAGGGCTTCATGTATGGAGGATGAATCATTTAGAAGAACATTAGATTACGAGCCGGATTCATCTCTTAAACTGGATTAGGTAATAAATCAGTCAGCCGCCTCTGAGGCCCGTGTGGATTAGCTGAGTCAGACACCGCAGCTCGCACTCACTAACACACACACTAACACACACACCGACACAGATACATGCGGATACATCAACTCCCCGCTGCTCTGCTCTGTTCGTTTCTCACCAGAGCTGGGTTTTTGAGATGGAAACAGTGTTGGAGCCACCTGTTAATAATTCTATTTGTGCTGTTTTTGTTT
Source organism: Oryzias melastigma (assembly GCF_002922805.2). Classification (NCBI taxonomy): domain Eukaryota; kingdom Metazoa; phylum Chordata; class Actinopteri; order Beloniformes; family Adrianichthyidae; genus Oryzias; species Oryzias melastigma. Next base: position 9,325,234 of record NC_050534.1, on the reverse strand, counting down.
CTTCAATTAATGACGGAAAATGAATCAACAGAAGAGGCACATAAATAAAAAAGCAACATTTAGAACAAGATATCTACAGATTAAAGTATATGAACTTGTTCTAAAACATTTTAAATTCAAATTTAAATCCAATTTAGGACCTTACATACAAAGAAAATGCACCTCATGTTCAGTTAGGCTTGCATACATTCATACATACTGTGGTGAGACAGAGCCCTAGGCTTGGATGAGCAGAACTCGACTGTAGAACTTGACTTTACTAGCTGGTAAGGTTCTAGCACCCAATGAGTTATATGGGATAACTATGGTAGCCAGTTACCATTGTCCAATGCACGTCAAGATTGGCTTCATATGAGGGAGGAAGGTAAACATTGAGATGTGACCTAGTACAAACAGTGAAATGACCATGGCATGATTGATTTTGGTCTAATTTTAAAAAGGATAAAACTCTGAACGTCACAACAATGAGACCCAATGTCTCTCAAGGCCTTATCCTAGATAACTTTCTCAAATTCTTCTCTCCTGTGTTTCCAATCTTTTCTCTCATACTACGCTCAAGCCGGTTTCAGAAATGGGTGTTTGGTCAACCTCTTTCTTTAAAATTTCTTCGACAGTACTGGCATATGCCCCTTTCTGTTGTCAAAACTCTTGGATTTATGCTTTGTATGTTTTTAGGTCAATTTTTGGGCTCTGTGTACAAAAGACATGGAGCCATTGAACACGCGCTGAAATTTTAAGCACCAATCAGAGACTTGGATTTGGTAGTGATGTATGGGAACCGCCCTTTTTACAACACGGAAGCATCAACCATTTAAAAGTGATGATGAAGGAGAAATTAATACTTATAGTTTGTATCCAGCCAGAATTCTGACACCAAGTCTTTAATGTATTGAAATATAGAGCTGTGAAAGAAAAAGCCTGGACCAAAATTCCTGAGATTTGCTCCGCTTTGACTTTTGCACCAAGACTCTTCCAACTCAGTTCATGTGCAAGTATCTGGTACCTGTGTGAAAACCATTTGCTAATAGCATGTAAAAATCCCACGTTCAATGCAACTTTGAAATGGCCACGCATGCTCGGTTTGTACGTAGCTTATGTTTGCACTCAGTTCATCAATCTGAAATAATTTTCTTTTCCTATTGTCCTTGTCACCATAGGTGTCCCCCAGGGCTCTACCATGGGTCCCCTGCTTTTTCTCATTTACCTTTTTACGCTCTGTCACATATTCTGACAAAACAACATTCAAAATCAGTAATTCTGGTGTTGGTGTGGAGTGCCACCCCTGCTGCCTCCCGATAGCTTCCACAAAACAAGGGAGGGGTAAAACAGGAAGTCAAAAAGTAGCCAAACTACCAAGACTGAAAAACTTTGCTTTCTTATGATGGATTATCGGATAATCAGTTAATGATTGGATATTTGGTCTCCATGTAAATTATTTAAATTTAGAACTACTCTTTATTTAATACTTGATAACAGGTCTTAATGTATTTCCTTTGATTAGAAAATCTCTGTGTCATTTTATTTTGAAGGGGAAACAATAATTCAAATTTGTAGCCATTTTTTTTCTTTTTTACTTAACATTTAATAGTTCAGAGTCATGAACACTATAAGCCTATAAAGGCAAAATTTTTATTAAACAAAACAGTTTAACTGAAGCCCCTCCCCCCCTCCTCTTTCAATAAGACTTTATCTCCTGTGACCGTTCCGCCATTTTTATATCATGGTGGATAACAGACACTGGAGAAGCTGCTCTCTTACATTTTATTATTGTAGCATTTAAGATGCTCTTCAAAATAAAAGTTTCTCTCCTCTGAGCATTAACTATCACAAAAATATCTTAAATATATATTTATATTGTGGAATTCATGGCAGAGATGTGAAAAGATTATGAATTGAAAGTTACTCCAGGCAAGGATTTATGAGTGGGGTCAGATGATGAAGACCTCGAAGCATCGGTTATTACACACATGGCGCTTTGTGAAGTGAAGGTCAAGATTACAAGGGGATAAAGGATTTAAGTGTATTTCCTGCAGACCGCTTTGTTCCATTGTTGTCTTGGCCCCATTTTCACCTAAAATCCTTCGATGCTGTTTTACGAAACCAGCTTGGATTAACGCAGATTTTTATTTTTTTACATCTTTTTTCATCTGACTTATTCCTAAACTCACAGGAAATCTATCTGAGCAGCTGGTTATTAACAGCAGTCAGATATATTTAGCACGAGCGAGATGATTCGGAGGTGCCGGATTTAATTAAAAGCGTAAATGGGGGGCTAACAAGACTGTCAGCGGTCTGCGTGGGATCCGGGATTCGGTAATTAAGTGTGTTGTCACAGTCGGGTTGAGACGGGACGGGACTTTGCCGAGCTGGTGAAACAGATGAGCTTCTCTGTTCTCGTCGCACATCTGGAGGACCAGATGTCTTCTGGAGCCGGCCAAGGTTAAACCCTGTAGGATCGTTCCACTGACAGTCCTCTGCAAAACATCAACTTCTTTAACCTCTTAAAAACATCTTTACGGAACTTTTTGGGTCATTTTCATATTTTTTTTTTGTTTTACAAAGTGTTGTGTAATTTATTTGCTATTAAAGAATAGTGAAAATGTTATAATAAATAAATCCGTCTTTATGAAAACATCAAACCAGCTTATATAACATTTAATAAAATACTTTTTTTTTCACTTATGGTACGACCCCTGCCTTAACCTGAGGTTATATAGATAAAATAAAATATAAAAATACAATGAATTTAATTTTCAAAACTTTAAATTCACAAATATAGATACATTTATCGAATTTATGGAATCATTTAAAATTCATGGATAAATAAATACTAAAGGATTTTTCAAATTAAGTCATTTTTTGGCCTTTGTCAAAATCTAGAATGATCTATTAAGTTGATGAACATAAGAATAAAATAAAATTAATTCAAAGAATAAGACTAAAGTGTAGGAGAGAAGTTTATACTGGAAATACTAAACTATATTTATTTCTATTTTAAATGATTTTTCAAAAAAAGATTAAAAGTACTATTTCATTTTTTAAGACATTTTATGCTCATTAGAAATACAATTCTTGATTGTGGGCGGGACTGTTGACACAGAGAAACCCCGCCCCCTCCTTGTCGCTGACTTCTGTTTGCACGCTCATAGCCTCAAGCTAACATTAGCGGCGCAAAAAAATAATGCCAAGCAATATTGGATCAATCCAGTCGTACAGTTTTGAGCCAAAATTGTAATTCACTGCAGCACGACTGTTGTACACTCGTTATGTCTCGCACACTTAAGTGTGTGCAGACCAGAGTGCCCTTAGGGGGAGGGGCTTTGGCACGCCCATTTCCGTAGCTGTGTCATTAGTGCAAGAATTTTCTAGCATCTGGTTTTCTGATCCAAAGCCATTTAAATTAAGAAACGCAGTTTAAATCATAAATTCTTTAATATAGGTCATCTGTCATACATGCTACAAGAACATGTTTAAAACACAAAGAAGGCAATTTTCATTAAAGTGGGTCTTTAAATTAATAAACCGGAGCATGATGGGAAAAAAGCATACTTGAAACACCTATTGTACATTTGTCCAAGTCTAGGCCCGGCGGCCGAATCATAAAAGACTTAAAATTTTCATTTTAGTGTGTTTAATAAATGTTTATCCTGCTCGACCCGCGAGCTAAGGTGTGTTTTGTCGTCTGAAACCCTCGTTGGACATCTGCGCACATCAACAAACACAAGAAACACTTATGAATTGTGTATATTCACGCCCATATCACAAAATACTAAAATTACACGTTGACAAAACGGAAATTGTGCGTAGCAGCTGTGACATGGCCTTAAGTGGATAGTTGCACAAGCACATCATCCTCCATTGAGTCCACAGTAGAGAAATAAACGTATTTGTCAGGTTTCAATTTTATTTCTTTATCTCTGGTTTAATTTCCTGTGTAAAAATATCAAATTTGTAGAAATATATTTCGAACTATGATCGTAAATATATTTTTTTTGCCAGCTCCTCAGCTTTAGATCTCGGAATACGTTCACCGTCTTTCTCCTGTTGTCCATTTTAGTCCAGCTGGATGGTTTGGACACATTACAGGACGTAGACCTTTGATGGATTTCAAAAGTGGAAACAGCCAGGGAGCTGGGTCACATGACCAAACACTCAGATCATCTCAATATTTCATGCAGCGTTAGAACACCAGTAATGGATAGAACACCCAGAAACAACTTCAGTCCAGGTAAGTAAGAATTCAATAATTTAGTGAAAGGATGATGGTGGTAAACTGGACAGAATGATGGATGAAACAACAACCCCGTCTCTGTTGGAGGATCTAGAGGCTGAAATATGAGAGTTTACTGAGAGTAAACGTAGACAAACTAAGACAAACTGATACTGGCAGACTGAGGACAGTGGTGTCTGAGGGAGAAGAAAGGTGGATCAAGAGAAAACCCGTCTGTAGTCCTCTTAAGCTAGGTACACACCAGGAATGTAAGAACCCACAAAGCTGACATTCTTAAATGCTCTTTTAGCATACAGTGTTCACACTGGACTGTTGCTACCCAGCACTAGCGCATGTCCTCCACCTTCAGTTGGAAATTTTGCTCCAGGCTTTTCCTTTCACAGCTCTATTCTAATATATGAAAGACTTGTCATAGAACAGCAGTCGGTAACAAACCAGTTATTGATTTTTCCTTCATTAGCAGCGTTCAAACAGTTGGTTCTTGTGTGTTTAAAAAAAAAAAAAAGATACCAAATCCCTGATTGGTTAAAGTCCAACTGGTTTAACATTTAAAGCATGTTCATAAGTCCTTTGTTTCATAGCCCAGAAACAGACTTAAAAACTAGTATAGCGATAAGTAAATGTAGGAATTTTTAACGCAGAAGCCCAAAAAGTGCGTATATTATACGCGTTTACATAGACTTTTAATTTAAATTGGTTTGATTTAGTTCAGTTCTAATTATATAGCCCAATACCACAGTTGTCTCAATGGGATTCACTCCGGTTCATGGTTGCCTGAATGCGCTTTTCTGAGCCTGATGTGAACGTATTAGAAGAATAAGAGAAACTCTGTCTGGTTTTTAGTTCCTGAGACTGTTTTGAGAAGAATTCACCCCAAATAAATACCTCCATCTTCCTAACCCACTATGGTGTTGCTGGAGCCTATCCCCACTACTGTTGGGTGATGGCGGGGTTCAAGGTCCTAATAGAAATCTAAAAATAAAATCTATGAGGGATGAAGGCGGGTAGGAAAATCTTCTGTTATCTGGAGCATGGTCATGAATGGAACCTTTAATGTGGGCTTTGGCAGAGGACAGGTTCAGAATGGGGGCTTAGGGGAAAGTAGGATGGATGACAGAAATGTCAAAATTGTGGACTTGATTTGAACTTGAATTCAGGTTGGAACAAGCAACAAAAAGGAAACTCTACAAACTGTCATTGAAAGGGAAACAAGGGCAACATGTACTGGCATGAGCTAGATTGATGGTGGAGCCCGACTTTCAAGGGTTTATATAAAACCTGTATTTTTGGTGAAGATGCTATATAATTACACAAAAACCTCAACACTAGAGACTCCTGCTTAAAGTTTGAAACTAAAAAAACTGAACTAAAGTACAGAAGCAGCTTTTCTGTAGATTTGTTGAACAAATGTAAAAGCTACTCTGTGCAGCACCTGAACAAAACTCTATTAAACAGAATAAGTCATGGAGAATTCATCCGAGCCGAGCTCCCTGCAGTGTTTCTCTGTAGACTCCCATGGTGCCTCAAAATTGTCTCTAGTTGATGCAGTGCTGGTGCATGACTCACCTCACAATTTTTCCCCCACTCATAGTTATTGGTTGGATTAAGCCATTTATTGCTAAACAACAATGTTATCACTTTTAAAATTATAATGACAACAGAAACTTCCCTTGAATATCTATAGATACCTCTTTCCTTCTTGTATAGTTCAGTTACCTTTTCCCATAGATCTTTTGACAGCTCTTTAACATTGAGATTAAAAAGGATATAGATATTTTTTTTACAATAAATGGCTTTACCCAACTATTAGGTGAGTTGAAAAGAAGTTTTTCTGTTATCATACATATTATGAAATATGACCAAGAAATGCTGATTTCTTTCACGGTGTGTAAACTTATGAGCACAACTGTTTGTAATTTGAACGACTCAAAATTTCTGTCAAAAATATTTCTATCGTTACTTTTGCTATACTTAAAGCGCTTGTATTGAGATGACTTCTTAGTCTTTGTCAATCATGATAATAATTGACTCAAAAAGTGTGGGCAAGTTGGGGGATTCGTGACTCAAGTCTCGAGAGTTACGATGCAAGTTTCATGGGTCACGATTCAAATCTTGTGGGTCGGGACTCAAGTTTCGTGAGGTATGACTCAAGTCTCATGGGTCACGGCTCGAATCTCGTGGGTCGCGACTCAAGACTTGTGGGTCTCAACGCAAGTTTCAGGGATCGGGACTCAAGCCTCATGGGTCCTGACTCAAGTCTTGAGGGTCGTGACTCAAATCTCGAGGGTCGCAACTCAAGTCTCATGGGTCGAGACTAAGTTTTATGACCTGCGACTCAAGTCTCATTGGTTACAATTCAAGTTTCACGGGTCGCGACTCAAATCTCGTGGGTCGGGATTCAGTTTTTATGAGCTGTGACTGTAGTCTCGTGGGTAGCGACTCAAGTCTCATGGGTCACAACTAGAATCTCGTGGGTCGTAAATCAAGTCTCGTGGGTTGGGACTCAAGTTTCGTGAGCTGTGACTCAAGTCTCGAGGGTCGCAACTCAAGTTTCATGGGTCGAGACTCAAGTTTCGTGACCTGCGACTGTAGTCTCGTGGGTAGCTACTTAATTCTCATGGGTCACAACTTGAATCTCGTGGGTCGTAAATCAAGTCTTGTGGGTCTAGACTCAAGTTTTGAGCACCGTGACTCAAGTCTCGAGGGTCACGATTCGAATCTCGTGGGTCATAAACCAAGTGTGGTGGGTTGGGACTCAAGTTTCGTGAGCTGCGACTCAAGTCTTGTGGGTTATGATACAAGTTTCGTGGGTAATGACTCAAGTTTCATGGGTCGTGACTCAAGTCTCGTGGGCCGCAACATTAGTTTCGTGGGTCGCAACTTAAGTCTTGTAGGACGTGACCCACGAGGCTTGAGTCACAACCTTTGGGACTTGAACTATGAATCACAAACTGGCACACCGGTCACAGCTCACGACTGTGAGTGGCGATTCAAGTCTCTTGGGTCGCATTTATAACCATGCTAATGATTTTCAAAAATTGCAGGCGGTGGTATGAAATCTTGACGATTCTGCCAATGCCCCCCCATTGAGTGGAGGCAGTTGTATTTGTGTCCCTAGCATAAAAGATGATGTCTTTGGCCAAAGAGCGGGTTATTCTACTTATGAATCCTTACCATGTGATTTTTTTTCTTCCAGTCAAATACTCCTGTTTGTCCTGTTCAGGTACCTTGTGTGTTTGTGTAGCATTATCCAAACTGACTTTAAAGCCACACTGCACACAGCTCATTCTGAATTCATACCACAACCTTTCCCCAGAGGCAGAGAGAAAATCCAGTAGAACAGTTGAGTGTCTCTTTTTGAATAATAGGGGGATCCTTTTGTGAAAAGAGCCAAACCAAAATCACACCCAAAGCTATGCAAGATATTTTGGTATTTATCAGTGACTTTGCATGTGTCCATGAAATCCTGGTCTTCAGAATATCCATGCTGAAGTGCAAGCAGGGCCATGCACTCATTTTCTCCTCTTTATGTGTGTGAAGCCAGAGAAACTCCAGGAGGGGTTAGCTGGAGCTTCTTTGATTGCAGCCTCACAGCTGGTTCTTGCTGTCAGCCAGCCAGGCTGCAAGAGAAAAGAGAAGACACAAAAACTCTAGGAATGGGGGAGGAACCGTGACCTGATAAACACTGGAAAAAACAGCTTGAGCGCCTTTAGCTTTTATGCAAAAAATAAAAAAAGGCATTGCTGTGTGTAAATAAAGGAAATAGCAGTCATAGAAAGAACCTAGATTGAGATACCAAAAATAAAGCCATTCAAGATATAAAAGGATCTGATGTTTGCAACACAGATGGGATGTCGATGGGTGCAGTGAAGGACGACTAAAAACAGTAGTTACGCTTTTGACTTTTGAGTACTGACTTGAAAAAACCTTAAGCTACGTTGACACTGAATGCTATTCACCTGTCAGAAACACCCAGTTTCAATGTTAAGTCAATGCGGTCTCAATCAGGCAGCAGCATGTTTTAGGTAGTGTATCCAAAGTTCAAATATCTAAACTTTGGTGAAGAAGACCTATAATGTCAACCAATCAGGGACTGAGCTATGGCCCGTGACGTGTTCAAGAGTGGGTGGAGCCTAAAACCAACATGGAGAAGAATCTAATTCCTGGTATTCTCCTTCTGAAAATAATATTTTTCTTACTTGTATGGAGATGATAAGAAAAAGATCCTCTAATTTTATTTTTTAAATGTAACGAATGTCAGAATTGATCCAAAGTTTCATTTTTTTTTTTTTAAGTGAACAGGCATTTAGTATTATTAAATGCTTCAAATAAATAAACAAAGAAATGAAATCTACTGGAAGTCTAATTCATGTAATTACAGAGATGTTTGCACTACTTGCTCAGACAAAAATCTAAATATTAAATAGTCTAGTTGGAGACGATCCATTTACCTGATCTGATTCTTCAACCAGTTAAAGGATAAGGGAGAATTCAAAGTTTTACCCACTTATTCTAACTGATTCCTCTATAGTATCTTAGTGTAAAAGCGTTCTAAAATGAGTTCACACCGACAGCGATTTGCGAATCAAAGTCACATCAGCTGCCTCTATCTGGACTCCATTAGGAGACTCTGACAACTATAACCCACATTAACGCCTTCAAAATAAAATGTTTATAAGTTCCTAATGCTTTAAGGGGATTGCGACATCCAGTGATGCAAGACGGCTGCAACCTGAAACATGTCACTGGCAGCAATTTTTTTATTATTTCCAAAGCAAAACAATGAAATCCTAACTTTTATCATTTTAATGTATTCTCTTTATGTTTTATTCTAATAGATTTAGTGTTTAAATGGTTTTCTTTGCAGTGCCAAAGGTATCCCAGCATTCCTAGAATCCAGGCCGCAGGAGGGAAGCTGATATAAAGGACGGCTTATTTGATTGACTGAAGTCTCATCATGCAAAACCCCCCCCAAAAATCTTTTTTTTGCAACATGACTTTATTCTGCTTTAATCTTTCTTCTTACATAGATAGGCCTTTATTGTCATTGGACAAAGAAATTGGAGAAACCGTTACAGTGCAAGAAGAAATTTGGCAAAAAGAAATGTAGCGAGACGTAACATAAAATATGTAAAAATATGTACAAGAATTGTGCAAGTATTTAAATGGACATATATACATGTGCAAATATACAATATATACATATAGAAACATATACATTGTGATGTGCAAATAAGTTATCTGTGCGATTTGGAATTTAACATGGAAATTGCTTTGGGAAAGAAAGCAATATCAATATCCAGTCATTTATCCTAAAATAAAGATCCACTCCAATAATTCTTTAATCATCTTTTAAATAATTTCCAGTGGTCTCTTAATTATGACTATGACTTTTCAAGCCAAAAACTAATAAATCTGTTGTTTTCTAGGACCCTTTATGTTTCCTATAAAGCCAATTTGAAAAGCCACTTTTATAAACGTCAGAATTTGTCTAGCAAATTAGTAGATTGTGCAAACGGTCCTATATCTGTCTTGTCAAAGAGCTTATCTTATTTAGGTGGAGCCAGCGATGGCTCTGGTGTTGAAGGGTAAAAAAAATATAGAATTCCTGTTATTCCTCCTCTACTGGAGGATCCCACCGCTGACACCAGTTTCCAGGAACGATTTGTGCAGAAGTGTCCATTGATAGTGATATTGATGCTTTTGTTACTTTAATTTAAAGTCCCACTCCAATCATGTTTTTATTGACTGTAAAAGCATTCCAAGTGTTTGTTCCGTTTTTTTTGCTGAAATTGAAAACAAACAAACAAAAAAGTAGTTTTCTGGGACATAGTTTCTGCAGAGCAGCTGTAGTGAATTCACCTCATATCTTATCACCCGTCTGCTTTCAATCTCTCCCACTAGCTTACAGCCCCTCACAACCTCAATTTAAGCCCACTCTGGGGTCAGCCTCAGAGTGGAGGCTGACCCCACTCTCAGCCCAGATTAGAAAAATGCAAAAAAGAACCAAAAAAAAGGAACAGTGGACTTTCACTGACTCAATGCAACGGAGATACACCACAGACGGATCAGTGAAAATTCAAGGCTTATTATCTACGTCTCAAAACTAAACTTTTTCAAACTGTATTTGTACGATTTGGATAAAGAAAAAATCTGAGATGCAGAAAAATGCTGCAATAATATCCTAAAAATGCCAAAAAACCCATTTTTATTTAAGTGTCTCTCAAACGTAGAAGTAAACCAATTTTCCCCAATCTGTTTTTCGCATTAATATACATTTCTTAACAGTTCTTGTTTTGTTGGTTAATCTACATCCAAACTTTGTTTTATTTTTAATAGATTCTCCTCAAGCTAGCCGTTCCACGACCCTTCAGATTGAAATGTTTGGCTTAAACTAATTGACCAAACTGGGGTTTCACATTAAAAATAACTAAATAAAAATGTATTAATAATGGGCTGAAAGCCTGACAGAAGAGATTATATGTCTGTGTGGAGGATTCTTTCAAAAACGTCCTTCAGTTTTTACAGATTTACTGTGTTTTCGGAGAAAAGTTGACATCAATCCTCTTTAGCTGTGAGGATAATGCTCTGCAGGCTGTTTGTGAGCTGTGTGGGATTAGAAATAATAATAACAGGCCTAGACCTTTACCTTGAAATGTCTTTAGATTAAAAATTTACATTTTTACAGCACTTGAGTATGTCTTTTACCTGAAGGGATCCTTCAAACATCCACGTTTTATGTGGTTGTAGACTGAAATTTGCACCTAAACTAACCAGCCTATGAATGTAAAACATGTACAAAAAGATTTCTACTCTGATATTAGACAAACATTATGAAGAAGCAGAATTTTTTTTTGAAGTCAGAAAATTACATTTTAAGGATCTGTTGTTTTAAAAATAAAAACTGTTGTCATGGAAGCAGATGATCCAAAACAGAGACGTGAAGCTGTTGGCAACAGAATAGAGGTGGATGATATGACTATGCAGTCCTGAGCTGAATGAGGAGATGGATAAAACAATAAAAAATGGATTGATAAAGTTGCTGACCATGACTCAGCACTTCATCTGTCCCTTAAGGGGGATGGTTAGCATTACAAGGCCTGAATGCAGCTCCTTAGTACAGAAAAGCGCATAACTTTGGTTTATGTATTTGTACTCTAAACCTCCGTTTACATAATCCACTAATGAAATAATTTATTTTTGACTGAAATGTTAATTTCATGAGGCAGAAACCTGTGGGGTCAAATCAGGATCACCTTAAAGTGAACAAAAAAACACATCGAAAATTTGAAAAATAGACATTGTAACTGAAAAAAATGAAAATTTGAATACAAGAAATTGTAAATTTGAAAAAAAATTTGGGGGGAAATTTTTAAAAATGATTCTTTTGAAAATTTTGGGAAAAAATAAAAAAATTGAAATAAATCTTGAAAATTTGAAAAACATTTTTTAAATGAAATTAAAATTAAGTTAAATTAAAAAAAAAAGATCTCAGTAGTGTTTTGATTATGATTAGTAATTTTTTTAACCAAAATCCCACAACCTAAATGTCTTAAAAAGAAAGTTTTCATGTTGACCTGAAGTCTCTGTTTTAGCTTCAATATCTTTAGAGCTATCGAACATTTTTAATGTGAATCCTGTCCTTATTTAATTCAATTCTAAAAAATGATTTTTTTAAACTCTTAAGACATCACATTTTTGTTTTATTACCACAGTAGTTAATTATTATTCTGTCAGAGAAACAAAACAGGCATATCAAAGAACAGCTCGGGTCTTAAGGAGTTAAATCACGGAGCTAGCATTTAGCTTAGCACAGTTAGCAGCTGTTCTGCAGACACATCCCTCATTTTGTGTAAAATAAAAAAAAAGTTAGTAATTAAAAACATAAATAAATAACTAAAGAGTTTGAATCACGTTTTGCCTTGTGCGCCATCCAACCATGGGCCGGTCCCGCGTGTATCACCAATGTATAACTTTTATAGCACATATCACTTTAAAATGACACAATTGGTGTATGTATTCTATAAGTCTCATAAAACATTTCTTGAATTTTTATAATAAAACCTTTTTTACAAGGAAGAAATACATTTTTCTTTTGTGATTTGTTTTTATTTTTGTGTAGTTTTAGGCTAAAAAAAAAAAAAAATCTATATGGTCACATAGATGAGATTGTGCTGCAAAAAATTGATACCAAACAAGATAAAGTAAAACAGTGTAAGGTGGACAAAATACACAAAATCTACCGATAACACCCAGGGCTCCTAAGGGTTATCAAAGAATCTTTTACTTTTGTGTGCTTTTTATGTTTTATTGCAAAGCAGAGGGGGAAATCAAACAAGATTGTCTGCCAGCACCTTGGGCGTCTGTACAGATAAATGGAAAATAAAGATCTTTAGATTCATGAGAGAAATTATGCCTTCCAGCGTCTTTGAGAATGGAGGAGACTGCACTTTTCTTGTGAAGGTTAGAGAGTTGTGTAGAGCACCTCACATGACAAATCTAGACCTGATGCTTGTAATATTGAGCTTTTGTTTTAGTATTTGTTCCAGTTTTTCAACCGCATTAGTGGAGGATCAGATTAATGATAGTCATTGTGACCTGCGCGAAGAGGTTCGGCGTCTTCATGTATTTATCAACAGCAGCTGAGAGATTGGAGTTGCTGACTTTTATTACCCATGGTTCTTTTGTGTATCTGGCGGTCCGCTGCAAAGCCGAGAGAAAGCTTTTTATTGATTGTCTCCAAGAGGGGGAAAGTGGATTTGGAGGGTCGCGCACAAAAATGCCAAAGGAAACCACTCGGAAGCCGACATCGGTTGGTCTGTTTTTGTTTGGTCCAACCCCATCTGTGCGCTGACAGAACAAACACACAATTCCGCGCACGCTCGCTTAGGTGAACTGTGTGCACATTTATTGGCTTGTAGCACATCACAGAGAATTAACTGACTGAATAACTTAAGCTCTCGCCGCGTTAATTAAAACAGCCCGCAGTGATGGTGCAGCCACGGCCAGACTGTAATTAATTTCCGTGTGGACGCTTTGTCGACGCAAATGATGTTCTGAGAACTACACATGTCAAAATATCCAGGGTGCAGATTTTTTCCTAAAAGTTATTAATTAGCTTTAAATGTAAGAAATAATAATAATAATAGTTTTTAGCCCTTGAGGCATCTCTGCAGGCTCACTTTTTAAAGCTAATGAATAACAAATCAAGCCTCCCTCAAAGTGTTTCCAGGGTTATTTCTTTGAAAATATTCAAACTTGAAAGTAAAAAAAACCAGGAGATGATGTTCCTGAATATTAAAGAAAGGATGAGAGGTTCTGCCGGGTTGGCGTCCTTGCCAGCAGCGCTGCTATCAGTCAATAAGTTGTGATGTAGAATAAATAGCCTCTATTTCTGAGAAAAAACACTGTCGTAGTGGCACGCTGTTGCACTTGAAGCCCACAGACGGTGATGAACGTGGGGAAACACCTGATCTGGAGGGAGTGTGAGGCGTTAAACTGAATATTATTTGCCGCCTTTTAGGCTGGTAGAGCTGGAGTCCGGGATACGCAAGAGGTTTCTGTTAAGGTGATTCTTCAGTTATTATGTCGCGTTCATGTTAGAGTAGTGCGTAAAAAGTGGGCAGTCTTTATAATAGATGTTTATGACAGAAGGATGCAGTCTTTGCCTCATCTTTATGCTGCAGTCACGCCGGATCTGACCGGCGCGGGAAATTTGAATGTGTATGTATAAATATAAAGTCCTGTAATCTCATCAAAAGGCCGCTCTGATGAAAATACTATTTGTAACATAACTTTGGGCTGTGGTCGTATTTGGTTTTGGATTTTCTTTTAGGCTCTGTATTTTTCTCTCAGAGTGCGACTCCTGTGTGTTTTGTGGATCTTTGTGGGTCTTTCTCCTGTTTATTTGTGGTGCTGGAGGGCGTGGCTCCCCATTGGACCAAAGCTGATGAGGGAGCCTTTAAAAGCACTGCGTGGACTTCCAGTCCACAAGAAGGGAGCTACTGTAGCTTGGTGGTCTTCTCCACCTGGTTTAGTTTGTGCACACTTAGTAGGTTTTGTTTGGTCCCACTCTGTTTAGTATTTAGTGTAAGTGAAGCTGTAGGAGTGAGCCGCCATTTTCTTTAGTAAATGTTTTCTCCTGTTTCTGTTAGTCCAGGGAGGCTGGTGTTTGTCATTATTTTACTGTATCTTTTGTAGGTAACCTCCCTGGATTGAGTTATTGGGGTTTTGTTTGTTATCTTGGTTCACCTTGAAGCCTTTTGTGTCACTTTTCAGTTGTTGATTGTGGTTTATTCTTGTAAATACATTTGTTACACTTTTTATAGAGTCATTCTTTGTGTTTTTGTTACATTTTACGTTTATGCTACATCCTAGACTAATTGGAGTGTTACAGCAAATATGGGAAAGGGCGGAGTTGCTCTGTGTCAGCAGCCCCGCCCACTTCTGTTGCTCTGCAGAAACTAGGTCCTAGAAAACAAAACAATTTTTTTTTTTTTTTTTTTAATTCTGGCAAAATAAATAGTATAATTAAAAAACCACTGAGAACGCTTTTACAAAAGATCAAAGTATAATCTGAGGGGAAATTTAACAAATGATCAAATATTTGTCCTCCTGTCTGACTGAGCATCAAATCAGTGTTTTGTATTAAGGTTTGATTTTTTTTTTGCCCCCTGGTGACCCGAGGATGCAGAACCCACACAGATTTGTGACAATCTGCAAACTTTCATTGACATTTCCTCTGAGGTGGCTCACCACTCGCTCCTCGTTCCGCTTGAGAAATCCCAACCGGTCGGGTCCGTGTTCTGTAAAGGGGGCTTTTAAAACGTCGAGTGGCAGCCTCTAGTTAAAACCCCGACGCCCTTCTTTCTGCGTCCAAACTTGAAGTACGGCCGTATTGATTTTCTAAAAGAGCTCGCTGATGGGGGGAGTACACTTCCTCGCGGCCGTATAGTGCTTTTTGATGGAGGTGAACATTAAAATGGGTGATTAAGCAGAAACTGACTGTCCTCCCGTCTGAAATATATGTTGAGGAGCTACAGTATATGCTGCGTAAGCGCCTATAGCAGCATTGTCATCACCATCCATTCCACCGTTCCAACAAACGGCCCCTTACTCTGCACTTCACTCTGGGTCTTCACACTCAAGCTAAGAGAAGGAGTCATGACATCGAGGTCACAGGGTTTTAAATAGGAAAAAGTCTAAAAATGTACCAGAATTTTCCATAAGTTAGACATGAAATATATTCAGTCATGAAAGTACATTTGCATTTAATCTGAATAGATTTATGTATGAGGGATTCATTTTAACATTCATGACCAAATGTAGCTAATTAATAAATATAAAGAACAGTTTTTGCATTAAAATGTGTATAAAAACTAATATTAATCGTTTTTATGGAACAATAAAACCAAATTGTCTATTAGTGCCATTGCTTTACCTAAAAAGGAAAATTATTGAAACTATATTTAAAGGCTAAACATTTTCCACAAAAAAAATCACATTAAAAGAGAATATTTATATTTATATATTTGTCTTTTTCATTAAGTAACCTGAAGATTTACTATATATATTTTTTTTGCATCAAAACACTCCAGATTATAGGGCACACTCTTGGTTATGAATTGCTCTTTTATGGTCTAAAAATGCAGTATTTGTTTGTATGAGTTTGTTGTTTTGTCTAGACATCAACACACACTTTTAAATCTTTGTTAAATTGTTTTATAATCAACTTTATGACCAACGACGGAGGCTTTTGACAGACACATAAACAGTATCATCAGCAATTGTTCAAAGCTCAAAAGTGACTCCAGCGTTTACAGACAGACTGAAGATAAAAGCCCTAATACAGATCCCTGAGGAACGCCTGTCTCATATTACTTCAAAGACTGTTAAATATTGGCAGCAACACATTGCTTTTGTGACCAGAATTGTAAAAAGCATCACTTTAATGATAATTTTCTTACAAAAAGACAACTATGTTCTTTATGTATTTAAGTGAGTTTAGTTTGTATTAGTTTGCTTTTCAGTTTAGTGATTTTTCTAGTCAATATATGGAAAATTCTACTATCTAACTGTTTTAAATGCAAAAACTCTATAAGAACATAACAACATGTGCTTTAAACGTAATAATGATCATCATGTTACTCAGATATTTGGTGTCAATTTGGTCATGTCAGAAGTGGCTAAAAATGAGTTTACTTTATTATTATAAGATCATCTAATAAAAAAAAAAAAAAGTTAAATACATGAACAAAATGTAAGCAACAAATCAGTTATTGATACTCAATAGGAATAAAATCAGAATGCTTTGAAGCTCCATGCAAAAACTTCAAGTGAAAATTTTAACATTTTTTACAAATCAGAAGAACTCAAACTCGATACTCCCCCTGTATCGAGTGATTTTTTTTAATTTTTTTTTTTGTGCCACCATATTGCAGGCAAAAGTTACAGTTTTGAAATCAAAATTTGCAAAAAAATAAGTTGCAGCTACAGTCAGTGTGTGAGACGCTGGGGAGGCGGGGCTACAGGTGCCCCACCAGTGCTGTTTGACGTATTTGAACAGGAAACTCATGAATTCGCTGCTTTTTTGCAAAAGAAACATTGAAAACCCACACAGAAAAATATAATCATAGAAAAGACTGTCTAAAAATAACATTTGATTTTTACTTTTAAAAAGTATATTATTTTTATGTAACGTATGCATTTTTTAAGCTATATTTTGCAGGGTGAGGCTCCGCCTCCTCTGAGCGCTCGTCACTGTCTATCAGTAAACTGTATTTTTGCATTTCATTTTTTTCTTTATTTTGAGACAAATCCAAAATAAAATTCTGTCTGAGTCATGACTATTTGGATTTCCTTATTTACCACCAACAAATATGCTATAGGTTATTTTATTTTGTATCTACTTCATCTAAAAAAATGACAAATGGAAACTTACTGTAGTTTTTGAATCCATCCATCCATCCATTTTCTTGGCCGCTTCTTCCCTTTCGGGGTCGCGGGGTGCCGGAGCCTATCCCGGCTACTGATGGGCGAAGGCGGGGTACACCCTGGACAGGTCGCCAGTCTGTCACAGGATCTCAATCACACACCCATTCACTCTCAGACACACCTAGGGGCAATTTAGAGTCACCAATTAACCTATGAAGCATGTTTTTGGACAGTGGGAGGAAGCCGGAGTCCCCGGTGAAAACCCACGCATGCACGGGGAGAACATGCAAACTCCACACAGAAAGGTCCCAGCCGGGATTCGAACCGGGGCCTTCTCGCTGTGAGGCGAGAGCGCTAACCACTGCGCCACCGTGCAGCCCAGTTTTTGAATCATTGGGTGAAATAGAATTTCTCCAAAAATTGACAGTTCATCTATTGCACGTGTCAAAGTCGGCCCAGGGGCCGGATCTGGCCCACCAGGTAAATATATCCGGCCCTCCAGATTATTTTATTTTATTGTTACTAATGGCCCAATTTTATCTTGCACTTATTTCTAATTTGAATAATTTTGACAAAATATACTTTAATTTAAAGTAAAATAATAATTTATTTAGGTTTTAAGTTTATTTATTCTGGAATAATATTCTTTACTTTTTATTATTCACAGTTATGTAAATAAGGTACATTTAAAAAATGTAGTTTTAGTGTGTTCAATAAATGTTTATCCTGTTCGGCTCACGACCTAAGATATGTTTTGCATATTGACCTCGTGTGCGTTTGAGTTGACACCTCCAATCACAGTCTCTTGACCCCTCTAGGCATTCTGGGTAGTGTATTCATACCAAATAATTGATTGTTTTTTTTTCATTAAATGCATACTATAATGGAGTGTGCCTCATAAACAAAAAAATACATATTTTTTGAAGTATTTCCAACTTGTACATTTTACACTTTGTCTAAATAGTACTTCTCATCAATTTAATAACTATATGATTGATATCTTCCCTTCAAAACAATAAACATTGTATACACCTCTTAGGTATTCTATAAAATACAACTTTATATAATACGGATTTTAAAGTCACACTGTGCAGTCATCGACTCCTTGTTGGAGATAAGTTCTTGAACTCGCCCCTGACAGACCTGCGTTTGTGCTGCATGTGTTTCATAAATCTTGACTTCAATTTGACACCAAGCTCACGAAAGTGCGATCTCCCACACAATCCTGACGAGAGGCGCAATCAGGCAAACTGACGACGCTGACGTGGGCGCCACACAATCAGCCCGGTCATGCTTTCGATGTGACTCATCCTCCTCTGTGGGTTACTCACACTCCTTTTCATTCTGGGGGTTGCGGTTCCTCACCAACTCACTCACTGTCTTGTGATTCGCAGCACGCTGTACACCTGCTTCCTGTTGTTGCCCATTGTTTTCAGGAAATGTAGAGAAAAAGGGATTCTTAAGACTTTTTGGGGAGTAGTTCTTGGGATTCGAACCAGAGCCTTCTCATAGTGAGACGAGAGCGCCAACCACTGTGCCATAGTACAGCCTGTGTTGTAACTAACTTCACAAAGATGTGAACAAATTAAATGGCAGGTTGTGTTTGTGTGAGCCAAAAATTGCATTGGCAGAATTAGCAGCACATAAAAAATAAAAGACAAAAATGTAATTAAATTGAGTCGCTGCTGACGGAGGAAGTGTGTTTGAGGCTGTCCTGGGCCGTAGAGGAGGGGATTGCCTATTTGTTGCATCACTGGTTCAGCAGCCACAGAGGTGGGTTGGGTGCTCAAACTTTTTCGGGAACAATTACTGGATTTTTGACAACGTGCCTGGACAAACTGAGGGCAAACACACATACGGATGAAGAGTGTGTTCACCGACGGGGTAAAGAAATTTGACCTTTTTTTTTTAAAAGGTAAACCAAAAACTTTAAGAGAAATTCTATGAGAATCCCAAAAACACGGGCTAAACAGCCAAAGGAGGAGTGTGGGTACAAGCAGTTTATCTCTCTGGAAAGCAGCCAGCCTTCATCCAGGCTACAGCTGCAGAAAATCTCATACAGACGACTTCATCATTTCTGCCCAGTGACCTTTCTGGCATCTTTTTTTTTGTTCTGCTCCTCCTGGAAGCACACACTCCAACTATACATCCTTTTCCAGGGTATCTGCCAGCCCCACAAGCTTGATTTTATTTATCCTCTACATCGCTTCTCCTACAGCCACACCACCTCATCCCACCCGCCCATCCTCCATCCAAAGGCCTCTCTAGAAGGAATGGCTTGAAGGTCAAACTGTGTCCAGTTGTGGCGGCTGACGTCCCTGCCGCCGGGCTCATTTGGTTGAAGGGCTAGTCAGCTTTCATCCCAGAAGGATTTTTTTCTTCTTTTCGCCAAATAATATGCAGCAATACTGAAACATTCTAGCCTTCAGGTGCATAAATGAAAGCATTTTCATAGAACTATGATTCTTTGAAAAAAAAGTCTATCTTCTACATTCCAACCATCCATTTTCTACATTCACTTCATTTCTTTCAGGGCCACAGAGTTGCTGGACCCTATCCCAGGCACTGTTGTGTGAAGTAGGGGTACACTCAGTCCATTGTAAGACCCTACAATGCACAACAAGCAATGATATACTTAAAATTATGATGTGGCAAATGTTTTTGAGCTTTCTGTCCGCCTTGAGAGAACCTTAATTATCCATCCATGGACAATCAGAGCCCACTGAATCCTTTTCTAGGTTACAAGAATGCCGGACCCAGCCAAGCGACTGTTAGGCGAAGACGGGGTACACCATGAATAGGCCCTGAACACCAGGGCCACACAACCACATATAGACACACACACACTCGTAGGGGTGATTTAAGCCTCGTTTTGACTGAGCGGTCCGATACAGCATAATTAGGAGTGGTACGGTATGGTCCAGTTAATTCTGGCGAGTTTTTTCACAAAGTTAAACCTCACACACACTGAGAGGTTTGTTTTCACTGCGCATGCATGATTTAGACCGCTAGCGGGTCATTGCGTCATTGTAGTACGACAACTAAAAGAGCAACAACAATGGAGGTCATCCAGCAGCTTTACTTCTGGTACATCGTACAGAACAGGAATTTAATGTTTGAAAGAAGATTGCGGATGGCTAAGATGAATACCATTGTTGGAAACGTTAGCTTACATTAGCACTATATTTGCGCTTTCTAATGTCGTCTTTTAAGTAGCTCTGTCTTTTTACTACTCCGCCAGATTCCAAAACACCCTTGGCTCTCTGGCTGTTCTACGGTAACTCTCGGCAACTCTTCAATGACTTTCCAGCAACTCACAAAGGCTTTCTGGCGATACCAGAAAGCTTTCTGATGGCTTTCTGGTGACTCTCTGACAACTCTCCAGGGAACTGTCCAGCCGCTCTTAGGTAACTCTATGAAAACTCTTCAACAACTCTTCAGTGGTCCTCTGGCAACTTTTGGGCGACTCTTCAACAACTCTTCAATGGCTCTCTGGCAACTTTTGGGCGACTCTTCAACAACTCACCAGCGGCTCTCTGGTGACTCTTTGGCAGATCTCTGGCAACTCTCCAGCAACTGTCTGGCAACTCTCCAGCGACTCTTCAACAGCTCTCTGGCAACTCTCCAGTGACTCTTCAACAGCTCTCTGGCAACTCTCCAGTGACTCTTCAACAGCTCTCTGGCAACTCTCCAGCGACTCTTCAACAGTTCTCTGGCAACTCTCCAGCGACTCTCCAGGCAATTCTCTGGCAATTTTCTGGCGACTAAATCGACAAATCTCCAACGGCTCTCTGGGAACTCTTCAACAACTCACAAGCGACTCTCTGGCAGCTCTCCAGTGCCTCTTTGGCAGCTGTCTGGCAACTATTCGGCAGATCTTTTGTGAATCTCCATCAACTCTGCACCAACTCTGGGTTAACTCCAATGACTCTACAGTGGCTCTCTGGCAACTTTTCATCAATTCTTCAACGACGCTCCAATATCTCTTTGACAGCTTTCCCTCAACTTTCCAGCGACCATACCAATTAATCTATGAAGCTTGTTTTGGACTTTGGGAGGAAACCGGAACTCTCTGAGAAAACCCACACATGCACGTGGAGAACATGCAAACTATACACAGAAAGGCCCATGCCAGTTTTAAAACCAGAGAGAGCTAACCTCTACACCGTCATGCAGCCCTTTCTTTTCAAAATGATGGACTAGTACAACCACAGACGACACACCAATCTACCGGTCCATCTCACTCATGAGCAAAACACCTGAGCTAAAGCTTTGACCTTAAAGGGTTAGCATTCAAACAAAAACAGTTGAGTATGAGTCATTGTAGGCTTGATTGTACCAGCATGCTTGCACGAACACTCAAAACTTTTACATACCCCTTCGCTAGCACACAGTTGATGCTATTAAATCCTTCCTGGAACACGTAGACTGTTTAACCAACATCCTCCTATTAGACTTTCTGTATTCCCAGTAATTCCAGGAATACGTTTAGCTTTTATTTTCCTAAAGTTGATCAGCATCGAGTCAAAGATGTTCAGTTGGATCATCTCCAGTTGAACTTTCAGGTTCAATAGTTCTTGTCTTTTCTTCAGGACAGCAGGCAACAGGAGAGGAAGAGAAATCTTTCAAAAGAGGAAAACACATCTCCATTAAGTCTAATCCTTCTTTCAAGTTCTTCATTGGGCAGCCATCAACCATCTTTGACACAGGTACGAATAGATCAACCTACTCGACGTGGGGGAAGTGGGACGACCTTGAGACCGACACGCACAGTTATGCTCGGCGGGAAGGCCACACAGTCGGATGAGGACACGAAGGCCTGAGTTATGGCTCCGGTAGGGAGAAAGAGGATGAGACAAGGTAGAAATGAATTACACGCTTCCACTCCGCCGACCACCGACCACCCCTCGTTCCCATGCATGCTCGTTTTCATCTCTAAATGACTGTGCCGGCTTTCATCAGTAAATCAAAATGTGAGCATGGAGAGTTTTCTTTTTTTCTTTGTAACCCTGGAGAACCCAAGAACAATTTTCTTCTGAGCTTTTAAAAACCCACTCTGATCATCTATTGATTAGTTACAAAGTGTTCCCAGTGGTATTTTATTTTTGATAAAACCAATTTTAGCCCAAACCAAAAAAAACGTGTTTTCCAGGACAGTTTCTGCAGAGCAGCAGGAGTTTGCTAGAATTTTTAAGTTGTAGACGTGACCCCATCCCCTCTCCAAAGGTTCACTGATAAAGATGAACTCTTTAACACTGGAGATGTCACTGATGACATCTAAATAAGAAGCACTCTTTGACATTCGGTAACTCTACTACACAATCAACGTGCATACGCTGATTCTGACATGGAGAAAAACAACTTTTAATTTCGGCTTTACACCCATATGGAACAACTTATAAAGGAAAATGTTGCATATCATCACAAAGCCGCATACACGGTTGAAGAGTTACGAAGAGTAACACTAAATGGAAAAAATGTCAAATTGAAAAAGAAGCAGATTTCTTTAAAATGATCAACGAGGGATCATTTAATAACCTGTCTCAGATGATATTAAACCAGATAGAGTAACATTCACACAAAAATCAGAAGGCTTTCTTTTTTACTTGTATAACTGACGTGGTGTCACTTCTTTTTATCACATTTTGTGTGTTAAACTTGGATTTCTTGTCAGTAGCTGTTGTCATAGCGACACCAAAAGAGGCCAAGTGGTTCTAATCTCATCTCAGAGAGAAAGAGATTTGTTTTTTGCGTTCTTTTGACTTTTTTTTTTTTTTTTTTTTTTT
>NC_050534.1:9301749-9302258 GCF_002922805.2 Oryzias melastigma | reverse complement strand
AGCTAAAATTTGCATTTCTGAGTAATTATTTTTGAAATCGTTGTGAATCGGGGGCAGATGAAAAAATGTCGTTTAAAAAAGATTGTATTTGTGACGTTGAAAATATGGTGGGTCTGCACCTCCCTCCCCCTCCTTGTCCTTTTTGTGGCACTGGTAATATTGAGTTGGGGGGTGTAAGCTAGTATGGGGGAGGGGATGCAGTTGCCATGCATCAAAAGTCCCACCCATAACTCAGAGGGGAATTTCTAATGAACTACTGCTGCTCTGCAGAAACTATGTCCTTGAAAACGACAGTTTCTTTTTTTTGTTTTATTTTTGACTAAAATCAGCATAAGACCACTGGGAAGGATTTTAAAATGCATCAAATGATGATCGCGATAGGACTTAAATATATGTTTATTTCTTCTGTCAAGATCAACTTTGGAGAACAAGTTAACAGTTTTGCAGCTTTTTGCAGCCAACAAACTGAGATAAACCAAAGTTTTTTTTGTATTCCTTTTAGCATTTTT
>NC_050534.1:9301169-9301577 GCF_002922805.2 Oryzias melastigma | reverse complement strand
TGATTAATGCTGGTGCTCATTGGTATTATACATAATAAAGGGATTTCTGAGACTCTTATCTCATTAGTATGATCTAAACTTTCCTTAACAACCTATTGGATATAACTTAATCCATAAAAAATGCTAAAAATGTGTGGAACAAATTTGAAACGTTGGATAAATAAGGTGCCCTTTTCCTAAACACTTTCTTCAATATTATAAACTAATACTATTGTAAGCAAAAACTTACAAAATTACCTAGCGTATCATAATTGATAACATCTACACCACATAAAAATTATATTAAAACGTTTTTTTTGTGGGTTTTATCAAAAGGTTTAGAAAATATCTTGGCTTCAAAAAAAGTGATTTTTTTTTTATCAATTCTGTGATGTAGAATTTTTACTGGGGAGTATTTTTTGGATATTT
>NC_050534.1:9290452-9301111 GCF_002922805.2 Oryzias melastigma | reverse complement strand
CCATACTCCAGACAGAGTGCGTTTCTTGCTCATTTCAAAATGGCTGCCTCCATAAAATCTGAAAAACACTTTTGGCGGGAAATATTTTTAGCTTCTTTTTACATCTTTATGGTGAGAATAACTCACTTATTTTTGTTCATTTTTTAAAAAAATATGACTTTATGTATTGAAATAATGTAACACTTGTTGATAATTAGTACTTTATAATAAAATGCTAAAAATGTGTGGATCAAATTTGAAACATTGGGTAAATAAGGTAACCTTTTCCTAAACGCTTTCTTCAATATTTAAACTAATACTATTGTAAGCAAAAACTTACAAAATTACCTAACGTATCATAATTGATAACATCTACACCTCCTAAAAATTATATTAGGATGTTTTTTTGTGGGTTTTATCAAAAGGTTTAGAAAATATCTTGGCTTCAAAAAAAGTTAATTTTTTTTTATCAATTCTGTGATGTAGAATTTTTACTGGGGAGTATTTTTTGGATATTTTTGTGAGTGCTCCATGTTTTTTTGAATGTTTGGCAGTGAAGATGCCTCTCACCAAACTGACTTCCATCATTTATTCTTTGTTGACTAAAGCACAATGTGTAAGGTTTTGCTCATTAGTTTGTGTATTTATACTAGAAATGCAAATGGAACTTTCCGTGTTTTCAAGTCAGTTGTTTGACCCTTTGACCTCTTTGCTGCACAAAACTAAACTTTGTTTGCAATTTGAACAGTTTGCCTCGTTTTCTGATATTCTACATAGAACTTTGTTTCCTAGAGCTGGGTCAAGAAGTTAAAAAACACAAGATGTGAAAGAAACACGCTTTGAATTTTAAAAGAAATACTGAAGCAGTCTTAAAAATATTTTTTTCTTTAATAACATGTCACTCTAGTCGGAAATTAAATTGAAAAGGGATGGATTAACCTCACCTTCCTTTTTTTTCTTTTACAAAATTTTGATTAATTTTCTTTTCTCATTGAATAGCTTAGAGATGATCGGCATCAACAAATCTACCTCTGCAATGAAAAGCCTTATCGTCATGGAAACACTGCACCTGTCTGTGAAGAAAAGCCTGCATTTTTCAGCACAGACAAACCTCTCATTTGAACATGTTTAACCACGTCTTTATGTCGTCCTCATCTTATATCAAATGAAAGCATGTTTGCACAAAATGTTGAAATTTGGATAAATGTTCAGAGGAGATCTAAAATTAAAAAATGCACAGAAAGAGACAGTTTATTCAAAGAAAATGGCAAAAAATCAAAATGTACACACATAAACAAACTGTACAAACAATTTATGTGGCGCAATTTATTTTTGTTTCTTGGGTACCTCATTTGTCGATGGGCAGGGATCTCTGTCGAGGGTTTCATCTTTATGTAAATTCGGTTTTAAGCTGTTCAAAATTGTCAGAAGTCAGAATTCTGTCTCCCCTTCTGGCCTCCAGAAGGTGTCATCTCTAGAGTACTGACTGCACTTCATTTCCCAGCAGCCCCAGACCACAGTTCCTGGATGCTGCTCAGCTGTCTCGAATCTGACAATCACCCAACTGCTTCTTAAGCAGCACTCAGAGCCTCACTCTGTGCGAAGTATTGTTTGTGCCATCCTGCCTTCCTTACCGAGCGTTTCCTTTTGGACCTGATCTTCTGTGTTCTTGCTTCATCTCTGTTTGCCTGCCGCCTGCCTTGACCAATGACCACTCTAGTCTCTTCTCTGATGCCTCAGTGCTCGTTGATGACTTCTGCCTTTCTGAATTATTTAGCTTTGTGGACTTTTAACTGTGCTTAGTTTCTGCCTGAACTAATAAACCTGCTGAACGAGGAACCAACTGTCTGCCTGTTTGTGACAATTTTTGGTCGGGGGAGAATTGTGCAGTTTATGTGTATTTTGCGGATTTTGTATACAACTATTACATAAGTTGTACACAATTGTGCATGATTTTTGCGAGTTGTTTACGCAAATTTCCAAAACTGTTCTGTGTCTAACGGACTTTTCACGCATGTACCACCAATGTATAACTATTATTTTGCACATATCTCAGTAAAATTACATAAGTAAATGAAATGTATATAAAACAGTGAAATAATCTTACATGATTCATATTGTGCATTGAGTGATGGGTATATAAATCAGCGGATCTTTCACTCCTCCAGCAGTATATATTGAGTGGGGGTCTCCCACTAAGAGCCAGGTGGGGGGAGGGGGCCAAGCGACTCTGGACACTTTTTTTTTCGTGAATGTGGGTTGTCTGCGGGTGAAAAATGAGCTGTGTGAAGCCTGCAGATGGCTCGCATGGAATATCAAAACCATCAACCGCTTGGTAAGACTGTAGGGCAAAAATGCTCAAGCACGTTTTTTCTATGGGCATGCTGCGGGTAACAGGTCATAGTGAACACTCAAGTAATACGTAAAGATAAGTTAAGTGTGAAGTAGGTGAGGGGGAGCAATGTTATATGTATTTTTTATTTTATCAATCCTCCTAAACACTGTGAACAGCATAGAGACCTTAGTGTTGTTCATGTGATCCTCAATTGCCTGTTAGAAATAAAGAAATTAGACCATTAGATTCCTTGTTTATCAAGATTAGCAAGGATTTTTTTTGTTTGTTTGTTTTTTTAGTGTTATAGAAAAAAATGATGGAAAAAACAGCTACATTAGAAAACGTAAATACATTTGACAGCAAGGACCAGCTGAAACAGACTGGATGATCGCACTGCTTGTAGCAGCCGTGGAAGACTAGAACGCGTAGCCTCAGATCACTGAGGAGTATGAGATGTCACTGTCAAGCTGTCATTGTGGTAAATGATGGAAATACCCACTATTGACATGGTCAATCTCTATTATTTGGGTCTTTATTTTTGGGGTAATAAATAACAAACTTTCAGAAAACGTGTTTTTTTCATATTCATTATTGGTAATATCAAAGGAAACTTTTACCTATTTCAAAAACATTCAGACAAAATAGGAGAAGCAGTCATGTAAATAACAATACCCCTAAGTTAGTGTGAGTAGTGTATGTATAAATGACATAACTGTACTTTATAAAAAAAATGTATATATTTGTTTTATTTTTAAATAATTGAC
This sequence comes from Oryzias melastigma, assembly GCF_002922805.2. Classification (NCBI taxonomy): domain Eukaryota; kingdom Metazoa; phylum Chordata; class Actinopteri; order Beloniformes; family Adrianichthyidae; genus Oryzias; species Oryzias melastigma. The sequence continues at coordinate 9,298,033 of NC_050534.1, read as the reverse complement.
CTTTTCTACTGTTTCTTGGGCCAAATTAGTCAAAATCAGTAGACAATGATGGCAGATTTTTGCCTCAATGCCCGACGGTCTGTCCTTCACTAAAAAGACTGAAGCAATCCTAAAGGCTTCCTCATTTTTTTTCTTCTTTCTGTATCTCATCTGCTCTTCGCTCCAGTGGAAGAATGGCAGATTAATGAAGAGGAACTTGAAAGCGATAACAGGGATTTCATCATCTTCCTTGCATGAGAAGAGCTGAAGATGATATCTCCGACATCAAGCTGGGCACGACTGATACCAGAGATCTGTCCAGGAAGTTCCATAACTAATGTAGATGGACTGATGAAACAGTGAGGCAAGAACAAGACAACAAAAAATGAAATAAAATGGTTTATTTTGAAAAGTCTGATCATTTTATCACAAATACAGTGATTATAAACTTAGCTTTCCCTTTTTCTTTTTTCATAACTCGATGATGAGTTTTAAATGATGACTTTTACTTGTTTTTATAAGTTTCCTGGATATTTCTTTTTCTCTCGAGGAACATAGGATAATCTACAGATCCATGTAAAAACCATAAACCTGTGATGAAAGAGATTAATATATCAACCAACGTATAATACACATTCTTATTCTCAACTCATCATATATGGACGAATGGTTAAGGCCCCTTCACTTCATTTTTTGACATTTGGGTGCCCCCAACTTGTGTTTTTTGACGTGCTGGCTATTCCCATTGAATCATTGGATCCCAACCCTCGGTACACAGTGCCAGGACGCGAACCAGAACTATATCAGTACCCTAACCCTAATACTTCTAACCGCCCGGTACCGGTTTGTGGTGTACTCTACCAACCTCCAGACTACAAACCGGTACTGGTCCAAGGGGTGTTTGGTAACAGGGCACAGACACTAATTAGGAGTCCCAACCCTCGCAACGGGGCACTGAGATGCGAACCCGACCTGTATCGGTTCCCAAATCCTGATACCAAATGACCCACGGACCGGTTTGTAGCCTCGAGGTTGGTAGAGTACAATGCAAACCGGTCCAAGGTCCATTTGGCACCAGGCCACAGACGGTAATCAGGGGTCCCCAACCCTTGGGACGTGAACCGAGTTAGGGTTAGAAGTATTAGGGTTAGGGTACCAGTACAGATTCGGTTTGCATCCCAGTAGCGGTACCCTAACCTGGTACCACGTCTGGTACCGCATCCTGATTGCTAGAGACCCCTATTTTAATGGGAAAAGCCAGCACTAAAAAACGACAAGTTGGGGACACCCAAAATGCCAAAAAGTGGTGAGGTGGGGACCCGAACCATACGCCCATATGACCATACGTTTCATCATCTCCCTGAAACTGCACATACATTCACACAGGATCATTCAGGGCACTGTGCTACTGCTGGTTGGGTGGGTGCACACACTCAACACACTAACATCTTAGCCAGTACCCTGTAAACATAAACAATACAGATACGCATGCACACACACGTTTTTTTGTGTTCATTCCTTATTGTCTTTGTTTAGTTATTGTTTCTTGTTTGGTTGGTTTGTGTTCTCCTTACCCTTTCAGTTTTCCTTCCACCAGTTAACTTGTGCTATCTTATGGGGTCCAGATGACCAAAGACTTACATTGATGTGATATCCCTCCTAGGACAAATGTGGACAAAGGTGGACAGGATTGGATGTCTGCCAAGAACACCAGTGAAAATCAAGAATCATTCACTCCCAACGTCTACATACCTAGAATAGCACGAGGGTTACAAGACCCAAACTCTGGTTTTGGCAGGCCTTTAGTGCCTGACCCAAATGGACCCAAATTAACTTAATTGAAGCGACCTGGCCATGCGAGGGAACACACCTTATAAAAAGCCAGTCTCATTGTTTGAGTTGGAGAGAAATGGTCCCTAGTCATTATGGACCGTGGATTAATTGGTAAATATTAACGCTTCAAGTTCTATATGTCTGTTATATTCTTTTAGTTTCTGGATATTTCTATCTCTGTTAAAACCTACAGAGAAAACATATTTTTTATGGGGGTTTTCATTGGTCCTTGCCCTGAATGTCTAAGAGGTGCAAAGAACTCATATAATGAAACATGTCCAACGTCTGCATGAAGATGTCCTCATTGAATCTTCCTGATCAAAAATAGTGTTGGACTTTTAGAAAGAAGATTGAATGTTGGGACTTTGTAAATGAAAATTACAGAGTTGGCCAGCATGAATGGGGGAGAAAAGGGACATCCTTTATGCAACAATGTTTTCTTACAGTACTACCCAAAAATGTATATCTGGAAGATGCAGCTTATTCAGAACTCTGTTGTTCCCACCAAAAAAGTAGAGGCCAGTTCAGGGGGTTTTAAACTATCTACCAGGAAATAGACATATTGAAGTGTCCTACACAAGACTATGCAAATAAATTTGCTATATTGTGTGTTCAAGAGTCCAGTAGATTCCTACTGTACTGTTCTACAAGATGGTAAGAGGATGCCTGAAGAATAGAGGGGAAGTGTTCCGGTGTCCATTTTTAAGAAGAAGTTAGACATACAAAGATGTGGGAATCACAGAGAAATAAAAATGATAAGTCACATAGTTATATCATGGGAAGGAATAGTGGAAGCTGGGCTTAGGTCTGAAGTGAGTATTTGTGAGTAAAGACTTGATTTCATGCAGAGAAAGAGAAACACAGATGTAATGTTTGAGGAATCCTCTGCAGAAGAACAGGGAAGAAGCTTCTTTGACTCTTTGTAGATCTAGAGAAAGTCTATAACAGAGTACAGAGGGGGAGTTCTTGTTTGTATGAAGAAGTCTGGCGTGGGAGACGAGATTGTTGGAGTGGTTCAGGACTTGTATGCGTGCTATAGGTGTGATGGAGATGCACCAAGGATCAGCTTTGAGCTCCTCCTTGTTTGTTGTGGCGATGAACAGACTGACATTGGAAGGTAGACAGGAATCTCAGTGGATCATAATGTTTGCAGACGATACTGCGATCTATAGTGAGAGCAGGGAACTGGTGGAAGAACGTCTAGAGAGGTGGAGATTTACTCCAGAAAACCAAAGACTGAAGGTCACCCTCAGCAAGACAAAGAATCAGTGTAAAAATTAAAGGAACTCTAGTGGAATGGTGAGGTTACAGGGAGCAAAGGAGAAGAAGGTGGAGGATTTTAATGATTTAGGGTTAACAATACAGAGAAATGGAGTGTTTGAGAGAAGAGATGAAAAGAAAGCAGGTTGGAACGGGTGGAGGAAGGTTTCAATTGTGATGTGTGACAAAAGAGTGTCAACAAAAATTAAAGGAAAGGTGCAGAAGACTGTGGTGAGAACGTCCATGTTGTTGGAGGCTTTTAGCAAGAGACCAGAAGCAGAGACGATGGGAATGATGATGATGAAGAGGATCAGGAATGAAACCATTAGAGGAGGAAGTCATCTTAGATATTTTGGAGACGAATGCAGGGAAGCAGATGGTGATGATAAGTGATTATACAGGTAAAACAGGAAAGAGACCAAAGAGGATACAGTTGAAACGGACGTAGAGTTGGTTGGTTTGGATGAGGAGGATGCAGAGGACAGAGACGGGTGGAGGTGGATGAGTCACTGTAGCGACTCCTAATGGGAGAAACCTAAAGGTAGAGAAGATCAAAGCCTTTTTTAAGCAAAGCTCTTCATCAGTTCCAGCCACAGCAGAAACAAATTTGGCCATCCAATTAAAACTAGAAATATTTTAAATTGAAACGGACAGAGTTATGAGACAGGAGGATTTCCAGGGAGTAGATCATTAAAAGGCACATCAGAGACCGACACAGAGGTGAGATCCAAATGAATATGAATTTAAACAAGAAAGAAGGTGACATGGAAGAATAGACAAACTTGGCTTTTTACTATTTGTTTCAAATCTTTCATTACAGTTTTCTCTCATTTATCGCTGCAGTTATGTTAAAAAACCTCAGATGAGTGAAATCCAGGATAAAGGATCATAGATGTTTTAAGGCTGTAAAAGTCCTCACTTTATCCACTTTTTCCCCAGAACATTTCACTCTTTTCCGTCTTGTTTAAACTCTCAAAGTTTAGACTTTGGTAGAAAAATGAATTCAGTATTATAGGATGAAAACAAAATTTGATCCCCACAAAGATTTATGCGATTTGACAGGCTGAAAGCATTCTTCACAGGTGATACTCGGCCAGATCAGCCAGTCAAAAAGTGTAGTCAGTGTAAAAAAATAAAATAAAAAAATAATAATAAAAACACGCAAAATTGTGCTGATAAAAAATTCATGAAACATTGAAACCATGAAAGGTGGACTGTGATATAGTTGTATCGTCAAGTTAGTGCATTCTAATAAGCAAAGATTTGAGTAAAATTCTGAATCTTGAGGTTAATGAATATAACTAACCACCATGATGTAACTTGAATGAATCAATTGTACAAAAAAAATATTGATTTGGTGAAATATCTCAATATTTTTTTTGGTAATAGTTGTATCGATATAAAAGGCTGCCAAGACAATATTTAATTAATTATGTATGGGAAAAAGGACGTTCAGCAACCTATTTTTGTTTTTCACTTAAACCCCCAACCACTAGTTGGCAGCACAGCACACTGAGCCTCTTTGAGCAGCTCTACACCGCACCAAAACGAAGCAAGAGAATCATCTTGTGATAGAATCCTGTGTGAACTCTGAGCATTGCAGTTATTACATAGCAAACTGAGACATGTACATCTCAGTTTAACTGAGCAACTAAGTACTGAACCAAAAATCTGTTCCAAGTTGGCACTAATACTGTGGAAACACACAGATTTAGGTGCTTCGTGGCTCATTGAAGAACGAGTGAGACTAGACTTGCACCGTGCAGAGCTTCAGTCAAAATGCTGAAGACAAAGCGAATTTTACAATTTTATTTTTTCTTGGCAGACTTTTAAATCAATACAAGTATCAACAAACAAAGTATCGCGATATTTCACAGAATCTATATTTTCTTACACCCCTAGTTATGATAGACAAAAGAATGCAAACAGTGGAGATAAAGCCTCGGTGTTAAATAGTTCTACGTTGAAGGATGGATCCAAAGAAACCAACACATTCTCACTCCCAACTCGTCCCGTATTGACATTTGGTTAAGGACCCCCCCATGTCACTTTTTAACATTTTGGGTGTCCCCAACTCATAATTTTTCGACATACTGACTTTTCCATTAAATCACGGGTCCCCAATGTCTGGGCCGCGAACCAGAACCGGTCCAGTACCGTGACATGTAGTGCAGCAGAACCCAAATGCTTGTACCGGTACCCTATTTTACTTACCTTCCTGGGATGGGGTGGTACTGGGATCCTGTTCCTGGGTGGGGCTGTATGGAGTATGCACTGACCCTGCCTTCTGATGGAGGGTGGGGTCCAAACATCTGTTCTCCTAACCCTGATCTGACACCAGACCTAAACTAACACCACTGGGTGCGAACCAGTACCGGGTTACGGTTAGGGTACCGTGTCCTGAGGGTTGCGGACCCTTGATTTTCATCAAAAGATAATGAATTGAGGACACTCAAAACGTCAAAAAGTGACGCGGAGAGGTCCATAATCAAACGTCAATATGTGCCGACTTGGGCATGAAAATGTGTTGAAGAAACCTACTGTAACTGTTGTGTTACCAATCTTTAAGGTTGAGAAATTTGTCAGATAATTCACAAGAAACTTAGAATGTGAAACACTAGAGAAAAAGTTTATAACTTTCCCCGATTTTAACAAAAGAAAAACCAAGATGGCAAAAGAGAAATTCAAAAGCAGCCGAAATGTCAGAACAAGCACAAATACTGTTGCGATCGAAGTCATCGATCTTCTTCCAGGATAACATCTAAACCTAAAGACTTATTGACCAAAGCTTTCCTTAAACTGCAAGCCTCCTTTGAGGATGAACACAACACTTTACCGTTAACAAACATATTCCTTCTCCTCCTGATCCTAAATTAAGTTTACACAATCCATGTGTTTGACACAAGAAGATGTCCTTCTCATTCTGGTGGAGGGTCTTTCATTGGTTGTTGCCACCAAACAGACTGGATTCTTGTCAGATGTGCAGTGAAACTGAGTGGCACAGAGGGAGATGTGTATTTTTATTATGTATCGATTGGTGCCATGGAAGCTTATGGTGACAAATGTGGTGTTGTGCAGTTCAGTGAGTCTCTACACGGCATCTCTCAGAGGCTTTCAAGGCTCACGGGGATTATTTAATCAAATTTTGGTCATATTTTTCTCATCCAACAACATGATATATAGATATATGACAGCAGTGTTATTAAAAACTCAATTTACTTTTCCTCTAAATTAAATACTTTCTCAGGAACTCAGTTTAATTTGGCAGGTGTCAGTCAAAGACAATCTTTTGTAAAGCTTTCTGTAAAGTCTATTAAACCCAAACAGAGAAAACTTCTACGCAGATGATACTCGATGGGACGTGTCAATAAAATAATTATTTCTTTAAAGACCTTCTCCAATGTTTTTAACGTATTGTGTCATTTTCAAAATGTTCCATTTTTTTCATTTTCGAACGGTTGGTTTTTCCATGAAGTGAAAGGGACGTCACAACCAAATCTGAGTCCCTAATTCGTCAACTGGATAACTTTCAACACGTCTTCAATGGACTGTGTTTTTTAACAAAAAAGTCCTCAAATGTTCCTGGAAACTTGCGTAGAGTTTTGACGCCCAAAATTAGCATTTTCGCGTGTTTACATAGACTTTTCATTGAAAGTGGTAGCTTGTGTTGCTGAGGGCAGTTTGAACACAGATTTTAGATTGGGAGTGTGAGGGGCTGTAAGCTAGTGGTAGAGTGCTTGAACCAGGAGTGACAAACTCAAGGTTTCCTAGAATGAATATCTCATCTACTGCTGATTATCTGGATCAGGTGTGTTTGTCCAACACATTCTCACACCCAACTCATCATATATGGATAGGGGTGTGACGTCTACTGGTCCGTGGTCCGTACGGACCAGTAGTCACGGACCAGTTTTTATGCTTTGAAGTACTTTATATATGTTTCCCTCAAATATATGTTTTAAAGCTGTTCAAAAAAGCAATTTAGGCTTTGATCTTGTTGTTTTTTTCACTTTTTACTGATCCGAGAAAAGATCCGAACCGTGACCCTAAAACCGTGACACCCCTGATGTAGACAGAGAGCTCTCAGCAACAAGGAGGAAACGGGGCGAGGTTGCTCTGCGCCCACAATGAACTCCTCCAGCATAATCAAAACTTAAAAACCACTAGGAAACCTTTTTTATGTAGATCAAAAAATAATCAGAATTAAATCTTTTTGCAGCCAAGATGTTACAGATTTACATTTTTAGAACCTGGAAGTTTTTAGAGAAAAATATTCACGAGCCCGTCGGTAAAAAAACTATAACGAGCCGTGTTCAAACTTTGATTGTGTGGATGTGTTTCTAACCTATTGTGCCGCCTTATTTATAACCACATGTGTTGATTTATTGTCACTTTGTATGCATAAACCCAGGGCGTTGAAATTTCCCCCTTTTTTCAAGCATACATTAAAATGTGCAATTTAAACATTCAAGAGCTTTATTGCTGCATACCCCCCGACACTTGCACGCA
>NC_050534.1:9284102-9290440 GCF_002922805.2 Oryzias melastigma | reverse complement strand
TCGACAATGGCGCTTAAAAAGAAGACGTAAAATGTTTACTGTTATTAAACCCTGCTTCCTGTCACCGGAGCGTTAAACAAGGAGACGCCGTAAACATGCGACGGGTGACAGCTCAGACGGAGAAAGGAACACAGCCGCCTATAAATAAAGCCGATGCATTCGCAGCTTCTTGTAAAGAATGATAATAAAATACATTTTTTGCCCTGAATGTCAAGTTAAAGGAGTGACAGATATATGCTGTGCAGCTAACCGAAAATAATTGGTTCCTTCCCGCTTTGTGCTTTGCCGCTCACCTATTACTAGATTAGACGATTAAAGAGGCAGCCGGCTGAATGGCGGTAAAGAGTAATGTCTGTTTTATTGAAATATTCTAGATTTATGGCTGTAATTATGATATTTTAGCACAGAAAGAGGAAAAAAAACAATAAAGTTTGGGATTTACTTGACGTTCTCTATCCCTCTGCAGGGTGAGTGGGCGTGTTGTAACAATCATCCAGTTATTCAGTCACACAAGGTCACTCTGCTAGAAACTATACATGTGCCCTGTTGACTAGTGTTTGGAAAAACAACGTTTACAAACCCACTCTGATGAAAATCGTGTTTTTAACATATTTTTGTGGCATGTTCCTGAAGAAAATTTAGCATAAAATTACATTTCTGAGTATTTCTGTGGTCAAATTGCTGTAAAAATGCAGTTGTAAACAATGTATTTGTTTCATAGAATATACTCTTAGTGAGCCACATGCTCCCCGCTCTTCTCCATTCCAATGTGTCCACTTGGAGACGACTACATCCATGTACAGTTGAAAGAAAAAGGGTATGAACCCTTTGGGAGCACCTCAATTTTTGTACAAAATGGACACATGATGTGTTTTTTTGATCTCATCGAAATCACACAATGGAGAAAAACATTGCCTGCTTAAATCCCACAAAACTATGTTCTTGTGTTTTTATTAAATACAATCATGTGTCCTCTGGGTCAGAACTCCACGGCTGGATAGCTCCGATACTGCTCGCTGTTTTGTTGTACCGACAATTTTTTACTTAATCTTTATTTTACTAAGAAATTCCATTAAGATTAGATATTTTTTTATACATGAATACAGTTAAAAGGATTAAATAGAAATAAAATACAATAAAAATGAACACTAATTTCTAAATCACTTAATGTTCCTATAGTCCAAAACTGGGAGGAAAGAAGTCTTTTCCTCACACCCGGGTTTAGACAAGATTTTTTTTTCTGTAATAGAACCCCAGAAATGCCTTTAGATTTTTTTAGCAAGTGGACAATATGAGAATTAATAGACAGTTTGTCATCAATCCACACACCCAGATATTTATAGGTAGATACTTTTTCAATTACCACCCCTTCCAATGTATGAATATCAGCTTTCAGTGCATCATCGAACGAGACCTGGAAAATATCACGATTTTTTGTCTTTTTATCATTTAGGGTCAACCTTAAGTGATGAAGAGAACACTGAAGTTGATGAAAAGCCTTCTGAAGCTTAGTACAGGCATGAATGACAGAAGAAACAACTGTATAAACTATGGTATCATCTGCATAAAGATGGAATTTAACACCCAGGTTATCAATAAAGATGGTGAAAAAGGATAGGAGCTAAAATGGACCCCTGTGGAACTCCATAATTGATGCTCATGAAGTCCTTTTGCATCTTTGTAGTTTGGTTAACAGAATCAAAAGCTTTAGATAAGTTCACAAATAGGGGTGCACAGTGCAACTTCTTGCCCAGGGTATTATCCAGTAAGGTACTCCACACCAACGGTCTCGCCTACATCTCAGAGAGGAATTTCTGATGACCTATTGGCGCTCTGCAGAAACTATGTCCTAAAAAAACAACTTTTTTTTTTTTGCATATGGGCTAAAAACAGTATAATAATAATTATAAGACTACTTAGAACAATAAAAATAGATCAAAAGATGATTGGAGGGAGTTCCAAATATATAAAAAAGTATTCTTTAGTGTTTTTCAGTTCAAGGTAAGGCTAAATTCTTAGATTAAATAGTATGTTACATATTAAGGAGATATAGAGCTTACACGTTAAATAAACAGCTAACGATAACGCTAACAGTTTCTCAGTAACAGAGCAACTAACTTCTACTTGAATCCTGTTCTTGAATGTTAAATGTGTTACGTTAATTTAAATAAATGTAATTCTTGAGCATTGAAGCTTTTGCTCCAGTGTTGACGTTCTTTGAGCTCCCATAATAACTCTTCAAATGTTGTTGACACAATTTGCGTAATTCTAGTGGATTCTTGTGCTGAGAAAAGAAACTTAGTACTGAAATGCTGTACTTTAAAGTAGAGGTGTGTATTGGCAAGAGTCTGGCAATATGATATGTATCGCGATACATGTGTCACATATTGCAATATATCACAAAACAGGACCAGAGACAATATTTTACTTTTTTAAATTGTGACTTAGAAAAAGCATTAATTGAATATCAAAACACCTTTAAAAATATATTTTATTTTATAATCAGAACATTAAGCACTGCAACTGTATCTCTTTTAAGTTGCTTTTAGCCAAGCAAATTAATGGTGCTTTTCTTTTGGTAAATTCAGAAACTCTTACTTTTACAACAAAATGTTTTTTAGCATAGGAAAAAACCCCTCAAAGATGAAGTAATGTTCCATACATATGTTTGACAAAATAAAGCGCTGTTTGTTTCCAACACTGCTAAATGTGGCTGAACCTGTAGTTTAAAACGGTGAACGGTGCTTGAGCAGGTGCTTTCTACTAACATTTCAGTGTGATGAAGCTGTGTGTCAGGGAGAAGGAAAGCGCTTGAATGTGGCTAAGATGTTTTATTTCATTCATCCAGACAGTCTCCACTGCAGCGCTGAGTTTCTGTTTCCTCACATGCTAAAGCACCTGTATTTCACCGCTAATCACCATGATGTTGGTGTCACTATGACCAACTGGGTTGCTGAATCAGAATTTTTTGCTGTAAAGCAGAACTTTTAACATTTTGACTGCTCTGCGCGTCTGGTCTCACTTACATGAGCCATGAAGTACCAAAATCCGGGTTTTTATATGGTACCAGTACCAATTTTGCTTATATCTTGGGTTCAGTACGCATCCTTAGTTAAAACTCCATGTACAACAACTGCCGGGGTCAGAGTTCACATTGGGTTCACATCCATGACAAGCTAGTTCTCATGAGATCTTGTTGTCGTTTTGGTGTAGAGCTGCTCAGAGAGACTGTGGTATGCTGCCAACTAGTGGTCGGGGGTTTAAGTGTAAAACAAAAGTAAGACACTGAACTTTATTTTTGCCTATATATAAATATATATGGGAGGATTTTAGATTAATACAAGGCTAATCGCGATACTACTTTACAGTACTTACATGAGGGTAAAACAACTAATAGTCTGTGCTTTTTGGCATTACGTCAGTTGGGTAAATGGTTGAAAAGTTACAGTAGTTCAAAGCATCAAGATTAGGAATTTGACTCAAATCTTTGCATTTGTCGTGAGAATACGCACACTTGGCTATACAGGGTTCTTTTGCTTTATATACTGTATTTACAGTTCAAGTCTTTCAAGGTGTCGCTGTTTCGTTGTTTTTTGTTTTAGTACAATTTTGCAAGTTTTTTTTGTTTTTATACACTGCACTGTGTTTTGTTTCGTGATTGGAGATTGACCATTTTCACCCAATCTCCTCCATGTTAACGCGATCAATATAAACCAGCTTTACTGCTTTACTCCAGATGTTATTTTCACGTCACCTGGGACATCTCAGGTGTTTAAGGTTCTAAGGCACCGACTTCCAACATTTCAACGTCTGTAAAAAAAAAAAAAAAGATCCACTAATCTTTTAAATGTGCACAAAGCTAAACTCCAATAAAATCCAAATGGCTAATGTAAAGAAATGTAGACAAATGATCTTATTTTTGGTGTAATTTTTGACTATTTAGCTTAGAAGTCACAGCTAAATTGCTCTGTTTTGGAACCTTCCTCCAGTACTATATTAAAAAAACGAACAAAGTATTTCCTGGTTTGTATCCAGTTTAGGTGGCAGAAGGTGGGGGCTCGGTTGAAATCCATTCAAGTGTTACCGCTGTTTTAATCCTTCTATTTGTGGGAGTCCTCCGGCCAAAGAGCACCATGATTCACTGAAGTAAACATCACGAGGGAGCTGGAAATTCACCCACATCTGACTGCACAGGAGGGACTCACATGACTCACCTGCACGCCACATTCACAGGTTTCAGAGCCGCATATGGTCATATTCCATGAGCAGCGTTAATCCCAATGTGTTCTGGCAATTCTGAAGGTCCACCGACTAAATATAGTTCACCTTCCTGTGGTTTACTATGCCGATTGTCTAAGCCAGGGATGCCCACACTTTTTCAGAATGCGAGCTACTTTTAAAATGTCCAGCTCAAACATACTGTACAAAATTTAATCATGTGCTATAAATCCCAGTATGAAATGTTCCTGTTTAAGCATTTAAATATACAAACTTATTGCCAAAAAAGGGAATTAGGCAATGCTTTTTTAAAAAAAGAGGCCCTACCATAAAAACTCTAATTTTTTGGGTTTTAAATGCATCTTACTGTTCATTCCTCACTATAAAGAACCCCGAAGCGGCATTTTGATCATGCATTTAAGAGTAATCCTCTAAAAACCTGCACTGTCTGGAGCAGCCCCTCCCACACCCACGAAAACGAGCGGGTGAAACGTGCCGACGTAGGATCCCTCCAGGAAGAGTCTGTGCTGCAAGCTCCGCCCCCCGGCTTGCACAACACTCTATTTATTCCCTTACCAGTGATAAACAGCGAAAAAACGTTTATTTTAGATACCACATATATACCACATATATTCCTGTTGTGTCCTGTCTTCAATAAATTCCAGCTCAAATAGTTGTTTGTCACTTTTGTTACCTTTTCCGTGGCGCTACCTTAAGACGCTACCTTAACACCCAGAAGCCGCGTGTGTTTGTGTTGTGAAGGAGTTTAGCGATGGCCAGACCTACTAAAGGCAGATATATCATATGTGCATCCATCTTTGAAGAAGTTTGGATTATTTTCGTGGGAGAAATACAGAGACACGGATTTTGTCTGGGATGACGCAATGACGCAATGAGCAGCAGGACGGAGCAGCAAGCGGAGCTTCTGGAATCGAGCCGTTTTACTTCCGGGTAGGGAAAAATTCATGAAATATAACTAATATGTCATAAATAATTTGTTTTTTACTGGTCCAAATGTAATATATGATCATATATATGGATATAGTTCACTCTAAAAGGCTAATGTTATCTAGTTTTGTCAGAATCTACTAATTCCAAAATAGAGTGCACTAGAATTTCCCAGAAGTCTTTGTGAAAAACTAGCGTGCATCGATGCTCACTAGATTGGCAAATATAGACCACAATGCAATTGTTTGCGGTCAAACAATTTCAAGTATAAAAACGTGTTTACATATTGTAGCGACTGACTGACGTTGTTGGGGCTCTGTTATATGTGTTAATGTGTTCTGTGTTACATCGTTGCTCCAGTGTGATTGGATATGTGTGAGAGTGGGCGGAGGAGCAGGGAATATAAGGGGGGTCGCGGGTGCATGAAAGGTGGATGAACGAGGGCTGAGCGAATGAGAATTATTGTCGTTTATGCTGTATTCGGCGTGGTTACGGCCGACAGTAACCGTTAAGAGTCATTAAAAGCTTCACGGTTGGAAACGGTCGCCTCCGCTTCGTCATTGCGTCCAGCAGGACGCTACACTGGTGTCAGAAGTCAAACACCGGCGTTTTCGGCTAACTCAGTCAAGCTAGCGCGGCGCGCGACATGGCCGTTCAGCGGGACAGGACCGGCGCTCGCCCGAAAATCAAGGAGGAGATGGAGTATGGTGATTATGTGACTTTTCCGGGACGCGAGACGGATTTTTCCCGCAAGCATGACCACATGCTTCGGCTAAAACAAGCGGCCAGGAGGATGGCCGCGGACGCTGGATTCGGCGCGCGCGCGGCTCACGTTGGCGCCGGCGCGAACACCGCCACCGGAAGTGACAACAACAAACCGGATGTAAACAAACATGGCGGCGCCCTGTACAACCAGCTACCAATGAAAACTCCTAAATACTCCGGTAAGGCTGACTGGGAAGCTATCTATGCACAATTTGAACTGTTAGCTCAGGCTGCTGGATGGTCAGAAGACACTAAAGCGCTCCAGCTGGCTCTGTGCCTCACAGATGAGGCCTCTCAGTGCTCCTAAGTCCAGAAGAACGGGGCAACTTCAAGGCTTTGGTTGGAGCTCTGCAGCAACGTTTTGGACAATTTAGCCAGCCTGCAATTTTGCACTCAGAGCTGGCAAA
>NC_050534.1:9280879-9283832 GCF_002922805.2 Oryzias melastigma | reverse complement strand
GTGGAAAAAGCAGCCCCCGAACCAGAGGAACCAGGATGGGTCCAAGAGCTCACAGAACTGATCCGAGCCGTGGCCGTGCAGCCCCCGAAAAAGGGCAGCCGCCTCCGCCGCGACGCCCCTGTCTGTTGGGTGTGTGGCCAGGCTGGACACATCAGTGTGCGGTGCCCCAAGCGTGCGGACCGCCAGGGAAACGGCCCGGGGTCTGTTTAGGAGGGACGACACAGGCCCGTTTTCGCATGTCCCACCCTGATGATCTGCTAGCAGATGGAGCCCACCTTAACAGCCGGGGGAGGGAGGCTCAACTCCCCCCAGAAGCAGACGACAGTGAGGAGTGGACCAGAGTTGTGGGCTGGACTCATGTTGGGGACTTTTGCCACGTTTCCATCACCATAAAGGAGATGTCTTGTGTAGCACTTGTGGACACAGGGTCCACTGCCACCCTGCTCAGGCCTGACATGGTTCCAGCTGATATGCTACTGGAGCCCACAGCTGTCAAGCTACGAACTGTGACCGGGGACTTAACTCCCATGCTTGGTCGAGGGACAGTGAACATTCGAGTGGGTGGCCTGAAGCTGGATTGTAAGGTGTGGGTTGCAGCTGTGCAGGATCAGTGCATATTGGGCTTGGACTTTTTGAGAGCAGCCCGATGTGTGCTGGACCTGGGGAGGAATACGCTGGAGTTCCCTGGGGGCCCTAAGGTGCACATGGTCCGACCCATTCGGACCCAAAGCTCACCCCAAGAGACATCAAGGGCGGTAGAGATGAAACAGGACCTGGCCCCGCCCTACTCTACTCCCCAACCTCTGCTCTTCAATCTAAGATCAAGACGCAGCCACTGCCTTCAGATCAGCGGAACGCAGCAGCTGAGGCTGACAGAGTGGCAGCTGTGAAGGAGATCTGGAGGCGCAGCTGTGATGGGTTGCAGCCGGGACAGAAAGAAGAGCTGTGGAAGGTGCTGTTGGAGTACAGAGACATCTTTGCACTTTCTGAGGATGAGGTGGGGCTGACGCACCTAGTTCACCACGAGATCGATACTGGAGATGCTCGCCCCATCAAAACACGCCCCCGCCGCCTCCCCCTTGCCCACCAAGTGGCTGCTGACAGTGCAATTGAGGAAATGCTGCGTGGTGGCATCATTGAGCCATCAGACAGCCCCTGGGCTTCAGGGGTTGTAATGGTCAAGAAAAAGAAGGGTCCGAAAATGCGGTTCTGCGTGGACTATAGGCCGCTGAACGGGGTGACCAAGAAAGATTCGTACCCGCTGCCCCGCATAGATGAGTCTCTGGATTTGGTGTCTGGCTCATCTTGGTTTTCCTCATTGGACCTGCGCAGTGGATATTGGCAGGTGCCGCTCAGCCCCGAAGCTAGACCAAAGACTGCTTTCTGCACCGGGAGAGGGTTGTGGCAGTTCCGCGTGCTCAGTTTTGGCCTGTGCAACGCTCCAGCCACGTTTGAGCGCCTGATGGAGAAGGTGCTGGCCTCCATCCCCCGCCAGGAATGTTTAGTCTACTTGGATGACATTCTGGTGCATGGGGACTCTTTCGAGGCTGCACTGGAATCGCTGAGAAAAGTCTTGCAGAGGATTGCTGCAGCAGGTCTGAAGCTGCACCCAGACAAGTGCTGCTTCATGAGAAGAGAGCTGGAGTTTTTGGGCCTCAGGATTGGGGGCGAGGGCATCAGCACTTTGGAGGAGAAAGTGCAAGCTGTGAGGGACTGGCCAACGCCCACCACTCTAAGGGACTTGAAGAGCTTCCTGGGGTTAGCCTCCTATTACAGGCGGTTTGTTCGCGGGTTTTCCTGCATCGCTGCCCCTCTGTTTCACCTGCAGAGGAAGGACTGTGACTTTGTTTGGACGCGAGAGTGTGAGCAGGCTTTCAGCTCTTTGAAGAAGGCTCTGACAAACTCTCCCATCCTGACCCCCCCAGATCCTAAATTACCCTTCATTCTGGATACGGACGCCAGTGATGTTGGAATGGGGGCTGTGCTGAGCCAGATGGGGTCAACAGGAGAAAGGGTGGTGGCGTACTTCAGCAAGACCTTCAATAAAGCGGAGCGGCGCTACTGTGTGACCCGCAGGGAGCTCCTGGCTGTTGTCAAAGCCATCGGCCACTTCAGATACTATCTGTGCGGCCTCCCCTTCACAATCCGGACGGACCACTCTGCTCTGCAGTGGCTAATGACCTTCAAGGAACCGGAAGGTCAAATTGCTCGCTGGCTGGAGGAGCTGGCTTCATTCTCCTTCACAGTGGAGCACAGACCGGGCTCCCGCCATGCTAATGCTGACGCCATGTCTCGACGCCCCTGTGCCCTGGCAGGCTGCCGGTACTGTGAGAAAAGGGAGGCTCGGGAAGCAGTAATCAGCAGAGAGGAGCAGAGCCACACCTGTGAAAGCAGCGAGCCAGTTTGCAGACTGGTACAGGGCGTGGACTCCACTGAATGGAGAGCACATCAGGAGCAGGATGTTGACCTGCAACCAGTGCTGCAGTGGGTGGAGGCCGGGCGCAAACCTGAGTGGGAGGAGGTGGCAGGGTGCTCTCCTGGCTCCAAAGGACTCTTTGAAAAGTTTGATGCTCTGAGGCTGAAGGATGGAGTACTTCAGAGGGCCTGGAAAGAACCGGCTACAGGGGAAGAACGGTGGCAGGTGGTGGTCCCACGTACGCTGAGAGACTCAGTCCTCCAAGGTTGCCATGGAGCTGCAGGGTCTGGACACTTTGGCGTGTCAAAGACCCTCCGTCGCCTCCGTCAGGGGTTCTACTGGGGCCAGCTTAGGAGGGACGTGGAAGACTTCTGCCGCCGCTGTGACATCTGTACAGCGCATAAAGGTCCCTCTGATCGGTCCCGAGCTGAGCTCCAGCAGTTGATAGCGGGGGCACCAATGGAGAGAGTAGCAGTGGACATCATGGGCCCGTTTCCACGCACAGACAGAGGTAACAGATTTGTTCTGGTTGCCATG
>NC_050534.1:9276591-9280034 GCF_002922805.2 Oryzias melastigma | reverse complement strand
ATATATCATATGTGCATCCATCTTTGAAGAAGTTTGGATTATTTTCGTGGGAGAAATACAGAGACACGGATTTTGTCTGGGATGACGTAATGACGCAAAGAGCAGCAGGACGCAGCAGCAAGCGGAGCTTCTGGAATCGAGCCGTTTTACTTCCGGGTAGGGAAAAAATCATGAAATATAACTAATATGTCATAAATAATTTGTTTTTTACTGGTCCAAATGTAATATATGATCATATATATGGATATAGTTCACTCTAAAAGGCTAATGTTATCTAGTGTTGTCAGAATCTACTAATTCCAAAATAGAGTGCACTAGAATTTCCCAGAAGTCTTTGTGAAAAACTAGCGTGCATCAATGCTCACTAGATTGGCGAATATAGACCACAATGCAATTGTTTGCGGTCAAACAGTTTCAAGTATAAAAACGTGTTTACATATTTTTTAATAAACCATCCACATTTTCACCATCAAAACACAGTGGAGTCATAAATAAACATCGTGAAATGTTCGTATTGAATCGATTTTGACTTTGTGAAACCGTTGACGTCATATCTGACATTTAGAAAAATGCTTACTCTCCAACTCAACAGTTAACCTTTTAACACCACAGCTTTACCTCCATTATTGACTTTCTTTCAACTACTGTAACTCTTCAACTGTTAACACAGTTAACGTAAGTAAAGCAGATTCTGACGCAGATAAAAGCAACTTTGGGCCGATATGCAACACTTTACACTAATAAAGTGTTTATATAATCACAGTAAATTAGCGGACTCAGTCGCAGAGAAAAACGCCTTTTTGTCGTTATGCAACCTTTTATTTTTGTCGCATATCGGTACAAAGCCAATTTAAAAAGCTGCTTTTTTTCAACGTCAGAATTAGCCGATTCACGTTGATAGTACAAACAGACATATATCAGTTATCTCAAAGAGCGTGTGTTATTAAGGTGCAGCCAATGATAGTTTCTGTGTTAAAGGGCTAAAGAAATGGTAAAATTCCTTTCATTCATCCTCTACTGGATGATCCCACTGCTGACACCAGTTGTTAGGAACCAACTTCGAGGCTAAAAACCTCAGAGGTGTCCATTGTTTAAAGAAGTTACTTATTAATATCAAATCCAGCTTCGATCATCTTTTAATCTAATTAAAAAGCATTCCCAGTATTTTTTTTAATTACAATTATGCCGTTATTAGCCAAAATGTAAAAAAATATGTTGGTTTCTAGAACATAGTTGCTGCAAAGCGGAAGTAGTTCACTAGAAAATTCTCCTCTAATTGGGGGTGTGATTGTTGGAGTGGAGTAATCCCACCCCCACTTGCCATAATCCATCTGTTTGCTTCCTGTTTTTTCTTTTTTTAGCTTTCAAGTGTATTATAATGGTAATTCCTCACAAAAAACAACCCTAAAGTGGCATTCACGAATCTCTGAGTATTCCTCTAAAAACCCCAGCTCAGGTCCTCACTTTGTGACATCACAAAGTGAGGAACAGCCCCTTCTAGGAAGAGTGAGCACTGCCAGATTCGACCCCAGGCTAACACACGCACCCAATTTCTCCGGCGATCAGCAAAATGCTTTCCTTGACATCCACAATATGCACATCCTTCTTTAATGTGTCAAAGGTAATTTTATTATCATATATATGGATATAGTTTATTTGTCCTCCATCATCAGTAAAATGTCACCATAATAATAATAATAATAATAAAATATTGTAAGGTGGTTTTGATCTTGACTGTCCTCACGAAGCTCACATTTCTGCCAGCTGTGACTATAAAATGATCAAATAAAAAATAAATCGACCCTCTGTCCTAATATGTAGAGTCATAATTGCTGCGTTTCATCTTTGTGAGTAAAGAGGCTACAGGAACAACCCATCTAAATGTCCTTCCGTCCACATGTGCGGCAGGGAAATAAACACGGAGATGCTCGGCGTGGACGTGAGAGCGGGCAGCCTCGCTCTGAGCGACCAAATTTAATTCAGCACATACGTCCAGGCAGGCGCTGACACACGAGCACGGCACAGCGAGGCACGCAAACACACATTTATCAACCCCCTCGGGGGTTGGGGACATATTTCGTCCTCGCCGCTCATCAACAGATATAAAGCACCCGAAAATATCTGTGTGGGCTGCCCCTATTCCACTCAATAATTATATGAAGGATGTTTATCACCCAAAAAAATAAATAAATTAATTAAATTGGAAATTATGTTGCAGATATTTTTGTACTGGCAAAACCTCCCCCCACCTATGTTTTCTATTTACCTTTGAGAGTCTCCCCTGCTAGAAAGAAACACTACAGCAAATTAAAGGGAGGAAGCAGTGTGTGGCCATCATGAGAAAAAGGAAGGGAAAAAAAGAGAGAGATCCTGTGGTTAGAAAAGAGCACATTAGAAAAACATCTTGAAAAATCTTCCTTTATGGAGCCAGCCAATCCAACTGGTGAGCTCCCGCAGTGATGAGCACAGGCGACCAATCAACTCGCTCATTCTGAGCCTTGGCAACAGCCTCCACAAAGTGAAACACTAGTGTGATGTGAGAGTGTCTGTGTGTGTGTTGGTGTGGGGGGGTTGTCTTAACATCTGTGGGGGTGAAAAATGTGCATTTTTGTCGAGTGTGTTCATGAAATCACAAAGTAGAGTCACAGGCTGCGATGTCGTCTCTGACCCACTGTGGGAACCGAGACTCAACACGCATCAATCGACGACTTGGTGGACTCGTTTTTGCTCTAAATGTTCCATTCAAACACACCGAGGAAAACTCACCCAAGTTGAATCAAGCAGGGTTTCATTATCGAGCAGCTGATTCACAGACAGAACCCCCCCACCTGGCAAAAGCATTACTCTATAAATGCAGGAAATAGCTGGTGCTTTTCAGAATAAGCCCAAATCAATGTCAACTACAGTTTTTTTCTTTGCTTCTTTCTTTGAAGATCATTTTGTTGGATGATTCAAATCCAGTTTTCGTTTTATTTAGCAAGGGCAAAAGCAAAAATTTGTTTTGTTTGAATCTTTTATTTTGGAGAAGACTGAGTTCAACAAAATTAAAATCAGTTATAAGGTCAACAATGTTTAATGCAGGATTGAATACAAAAATGTTGTTTCTGTGGATTATTAACCCTCGCTTCGACTGTGCAGCGCATGAATGTTGTAGACCGCTAGCATGTCATTGCGTCATTTTAGTGCGACGACTAGAAAAGCAACAACAGCAGAGGTCATCCAGCAGCTCGTCATTTTCTTGCTTTGATGTTCGTACATTGTGTATAAAAGGAATTGAATATTGTTTGAAAGAAGATTGTGGGCGGCTAAGAAGAACACTGTAACAAGGAAAACAGAAACGCTAGCTTAGCGCTACAGCGCAATAGCTGTAATGAGGAAAACAGAAATGCTAGCTTAGTGCTATAGCGCAATAGCTGTAATGAGGCAAACAGAAATGCTAGCTT
>NC_050534.1:9268250-9275428 GCF_002922805.2 Oryzias melastigma | reverse complement strand
CTTTGTCACACATGCGCAGTGGTGCTAATCCGGTCAGCAGTGACGTCACAGGAAGTTCTCGGTAGGCTCATAACAACACGCTTGCTTGAAAATGTGGGAAGCAAAAGGAAAATAAAAGAGGAAAAAGTGTCAAATGTAATTTGTTCAAGACAGAACTTGTGTTCCATGAGAGCACGATGGTGATAAATGATCACCTGAAGATGAAGCATGTTGTGAGTTTGATCACGCTGAACAGAGAGCTTCGTCTAGCTAAGCTAACATCGGCGCTAACACAGCTAGCCCCGCCGCGGCTGTCATTACTGCACTGTTTGGAGATGAACCAGAAGATCTGCAGAAGATCCGTGTCTACGGCGCTTCTGTCTGCATAGTGAACGTTTCATAATCTGCGCTCTTCTAACCAAACGCCGCGAGGACGTCGCGGGTTATGAATTTATACTGGAAATGAACCGCTCGTCCGAGGCTTCATCCATATTCCGCCGCGATCACGTCGTTAAATTCGAAGAGCGGATTATGAAACATTCACCACAGACAGAGAGGCTGTGTGTCGGTACGGATCTGCTGCAGAGTTATGGAACAATTTAAAACTACGAGTCCCAGAAGTGAAGGAGCTCACCTAAAAGTCCAGAGCTAAGTTTACAAGTGTAGCATTACATTATCTGCATTAAGCTACAATTAAATGTAACCTAAAGTCACAAAACAACAACAATCAGCAAAACAACCACAACAATAAAGAAGTATCACAGATTTATGGGTTCTCCCCCAAACTGAACATATGAAGTATTAGTCTGTGTATGTGCAGTGGATGTAATGAAAGAATGAAAGTACTGATGTACATTCTAACATCTCCTGCTTTTCTCCCTTTTTAAAAATATAAATTTCTCCCTTTTTATTTATTTTCTTAGTTTCTATGGGCATCCTCAGGTTTTTTATGTATAGGAATATCTTGAGTTCAAAGATGTTATTAGTGTTTCGCTTTAATAAATGGGCCTCAGTGAGCAAATATTTTGAGTGTGTTTATGTCTGCAAATAGCTTTTGAAATACTTTATAAATGTTTTATTAAATATATGTTTTAAAGCTTTAAAAAAGAATTGCAGGGTTTTAAAGAGTTTTCTGTTGATTCGGATTGCATTATTTGATTTAAGTCTTGTTTTAATGCCAGAAACAAATGAAGGACAAAACCTGCATGATTCATTAACAGATTAATAAACTATTGTCTTTATTTTAGATAGAATATAGCTTAAAGACCTCAAGTTTAAGGATAATAATGGTTAAGATGAATGTTTTACATCCAGTCGCCGCACGAACCGATTAGTTGACTAATCGAAAAAAATAGTCGGAGAATAGTCGACTATTGAAATAATCGTTTGTGGCAGCCCTATCAAAGAGCATAGTAGGCTTTAACAGATACACCTCATTTTTTCCAAATAGTTCAAAGCATAAAATGCTAAAAACATAACTGTTATGGTCTGTTAAGGTGTTATTAGTCCCTTTTCACCAAAAACAAGAGTATTTTTCGTCCAAAATGTGCGGGTAGGGTGGGTGATTTTCCAATTCTGGACTTCCTTGTGGACCGTTCAGCAGAAACTTGTCTTACGCCTCAGTCACAACAAGTCAACAAAAGCTGAGGTTCTTGTTGGTCGATGCGATGCCAATTCCTTGAGAACCGGAATTCTGGGAACATCGTATCATGGCGCCCAAAACGCAGTGTTTCTTGACCGCCACGTCACGCCTGAAGTTGTGTACACACAAAAGCAAGGAGGGGCTTCTTCTTCTTCTTCTTTTTCTATTGTTTACTAGAGCATGTTCGCCACCTACTGTTGGAAGAGATTTGGTGCGAAATGTCAAAGCGTGCAAACCACGGAAGTCTTGTGTCAGGCTTTTTCTTTCACAGCTCTAATCCGATGTATGAAAGACGGGAACGTGCACTCGATTTTGGAATGGCAGATTCGGACAGAACTACGAAAATGGCGAACGCACTATATAGTGAACTACATACTGAGTGGTGAAGGAATTCGGACATAGACTTGGTGTCTGACATAAACTACAGTTATTACTTCTCCTCCATGATCAGTTTTCAAACGGTTGGCAGTTCCGTAAATTAAAAGGGACGCCATCCATATGTTATTACTAAATCCTAATCCCTGATTGGTCAAAGTTCAACCTGGTTTAACTTTCAACGCTTGTTTAACAGATCCACGTTTTATATGTCCTAGAAAGAGTAGAATAGACTTTTTTATGGAAAGCGGCTGCTTGACAGGGTCTGGGGGATACTGAGCATTCGGGTATCGATCTGATACCGATCCGATTCTAGTTGATATTGCCGATATCGATACCAATATCAATATTTTTTGTAAATACGGTCGATCTGAGATGAATCTCAAAATCTCAGCTTTTTTTTAATCAATGCGAATGGTTTTAGTTTTTTGTAGGTTTGCCTTTTTAATTATTTGATAAACAAAAAAAAAACGGGTTAGGACAATATTTTCAAATAAATGCAAAAGAGTTTATTAAAATAGGAACTTTTTAAAATGAAAATAAAAAGTGAAGAAGTGAATGCAAAACAGTCAACAATCCAAAAGAAACAAAAGGTGCAGCAACTCAGCTCGCTCCTTTTTACTGATACAGAATAGTTTTAAACAAGAGTGGAAATATCGATATCTGCGGGTCAGTATCGATCCAATACATACTTGAGATCGATACTATCGATATTTGGATCGATCCGCCCAGCACTACAGCTTGAACGGAGGGCGATGTAAACGTAGCTTGATGCTCAAAACAATCCTCTGATCACATCTATACATTGACTTAACACTGAAACTGGACACTTTTACTGCGCAAAATAGCATTTGGTTTAAATAATAATGCATGTGTCTTTATTATTTTTGTTGTTGTTGCTACTATCCACAATTAATGTGCTTCAAAAAATTTTTGTTTTACACTCACAAAAATTAACTTTAAAAAAATATACATTTTGTTGACAAATTTCCACTTTTGGTCAAAATATCTGTTTAAAAAGTACAACGTTTTTCTAGAATCATTAGCGGTTCGGTTCAGGAGACATTTGTAATCCCCTTTTGAATCTGACTGAGACGCTGGTGTCGACTGATTTTAGGGGATTCAACTGTAATGATGAGAGAAGAGGTAGATTAGGTGTTCAGGAAAAAAAAAAAAAAAATCCCGATCTGTCTCCTCACAGTGGCTTTTCCTGAGCTGAATCTAAATTAGCCGGACTGATGCTTCAGCACACAGAGACAGTGTCATCCCTTTAACTGTGGCCTCCTGCCTCCTCACTGTGGCATCATCCGGCAAACAGTTGTCATCCCTGATGGGGGTCTGCGCTTGTCACCGCCACACGGGGGAAAAGGAGGGTTTGTGAGCCGCAGACGAGATGACTCTGTGTGTGTGAGTTGTTAGGAGAGGAGGAGGACAAATAAAACCAAACAATGTTTCTTTTTATTTTTTTATTTTTTTTCGGAGTGTGCTCCATTCCCGTTTATGTGTAAGTATACAGTATGAGTCACACAGTGTGGGGGCAACAATGCATCTGCTCCCAGCACGACTAATGCGTACCGCTTGACTCTGTTTCAAATCTACAACCACATTCCATATGGTGTCAGCTCTGCACCGCGGCATTAGGCGGGATCTTGTTTTGCTGCGAGATGAATGAGATGCACAGAATGAAGTCATAAATCAGTGCAGTCGGCCGTAAACCTTCACGTCCATATCCTTCTGACAGAGGAAACCACGGGGTTTTCAAAATAAATCAGGTCAAAAGGAGCAAAAATGTATATTATACAAAGGATGTTTCTTTTTATTATTTTATTTTATTTATTTTTCATTTGTTGTCGTGAGTTTAGCTTCAATGGAAGCAAGCAACTGATGTTCAGGATTGATGCAGCTCAGAAGAATAATGGGGAACAACTGCCCCCATCTGGTGAAAAGTAAAATTTCACCCAAATGACAAAACTATTTTTTAAACATGCATCTAATAAAATGCATTTTTTCACAAGTTAGGAAGATTGGTGTGCAAATATGCACGAACAAATTTATGTTTTGTTTTTTTTTTTAGTTCAAAAAGATTTAAAAATTCACAAAGAGCAATCCTTATTTGTGTTTTGATTTATATTTTTTAAAAAAAGTAAAAAAAAAAACTAGAACCTTAATCATTTTGGTCATTTAGTAGTTTTATTATACCCTAAAATCTAACTAGAAGCCCTAAGGATTCATATTTTCATATAAGTATATTTAATATATCACCTTTTTATTTCTGAATTGTTAGCTTATTCATACTTTGATCATAAAAAATCACTCATATTGAAGAAGCATTAAAGAAACTGTCTTGATTTGATTTGATTTAATTTGATTTGATGGTTCATTTCAAGGATTGATAATGGACTATTCAATAAATTCATAAAACTCATTACATGAATAATAAAATGCACTAAT
Source organism: Oryzias melastigma (assembly GCF_002922805.2). Lineage (NCBI taxonomy): Eukaryota > Metazoa > Chordata > Actinopteri > Beloniformes > Adrianichthyidae > Oryzias > Oryzias melastigma. The sequence continues at coordinate 9,270,981 of NC_050534.1, read as the reverse complement.
TATTGAAAAACAAAAAATAACAGTTGAATTACTCATAATTATATATATACACTGTATGTATTTTAAATTTTGGCTATTTTGCACAAATATGGTCAAATTAGATTCATTAAGTATTATGATTGTTAACTAAAGTCTTGTCATGTTTCATTTATTTTTGAAAAGGAGAGGGAAGAAGCAAAATTTAAGCAAACTGCAATCCTTCTCCTTCTATGTAATTTCATTTTGTATTTTTTGCATAGTTGTCATATTTCTGGTCTGAAATTGTCTTATTTTGAAAGAAATATCTTACTCTTGTGAAATAGTTTGACAAAACTTTATTTTTTATTTAAAATTTAAAAAGTAATTTTGTCTTTTTTATTGTAAATCTGGGTCAAAGAAACTCTACAAGGTCAAGCTTGAACATTTTATTTTGAAAAGTTCCAGATTGTATTTAGTTTTCGCTTGTTTTTTTCTCTTTGAAGCTAAGAAAATGTGACCCTGTAAAAACCTCAGCAAGTTAAACAAACCTTGAACAAAATGAATCTGAATTTAGGCATTAAATGACGTTGTCATGACAACCTGATCCGATGATAATCACTTAAATGTAAAAAAATGTTTAAAAAAAAAACCCCACACACAGGTTCTTTCCATCTAAAATGGGACTAAAACATTTTTTTATTTTTTATGTGTGTGCTTACTTTTCAGTGGGGTGCTCTCATTGTGTTTCATTCAATGCTTTTTTTTTTTTTTTTGCTTTCTTTTTCTTATATATTTACATTCCATATGTTTTAGGGTTCACCGACAGTGTTGATCGGTACTGTATAATAAAAGTTCTAATGAGAAAGAAAAAAAACACCACACAGGTTCTTACATTTTTGCCAAAAAAAATGACAAAATCCTAAAAGTCCATTGAGAATAAAAATAGTTCAAAAGATTTTCAGAGTTTAAACGTTTGCTTGGTAGTCAAAGACTTTTACTTTGAAAATCTAGCAGACATATTTGCATTGTTAGAACTTTTCGGGAGATTTTTTTGGCATCCCTGAGCTCTTTGGAGCAAGAAATTGATTGTCTAAAACTTTAATTTGTAAAGTTTTGTTATTTCCATAACAATCGTCTAGTGTTAAAGGGTTAATAGTATAATAAAGTTTGCACTCAAAATCTAAATTAAAATTTCTAATCAAGTTGGTTTTGCTTTTTTAATTGTGATTTTTTGATGTTTTTGCTTTGAGCACAAATGTGTTGATGTGATTTGTACTTCAGGGCCACCGTAGGATCCACTTTTATCACTTTGATTCAATCACAAGCAAACAACACAGAATGAATTGCCTGTCAGTGGAAGCGTTTGGCGAAAGAAAACTAATTATTAAAGCAGTGAAATCCCATCCCACTCATTTGATCATTATCTGCACACACTCTTTGCAAAATAATGTGCAAACAATTAACATTCTCCACATTTTCTCCCTTAAATACTGAGAGAGTCGACCTAATCAAATGATAAGCCTTATCTAAAGCAGCAAAATGAGGATCAGCAATCAAACCAACACAACTTTAAAAAATCGTACAACAGGAAACTGCTTCATTCACATACCCATAAATGGATCTTAAACATGTCAAAGAAACGTTATATACATTAGTGTTTCTAAAATCATATTGAGGTGTATTACAAATGCACACAAACTATGGAAATAAAATGATGCTGCATGAAAAAAAAATGCTAATCTATTCATGATTTGATTTGATTTATTGCTAGTCAAACTCTTGGCCCGGGGGCCGGATCCGGCCCTCCTGGGAATTATATCTGGCCTATCATGTTATCTTGAGCTTTTTTCTAACTGGTATAATTTTGAAAAAATATATTTTTTACAGAAAGTAAAATATTGAAAGTTACAAGTTGATTTATTCTGGAATAATATTCCTGCCTGTTTTTTTTATTTATAGTTATGTTAAAAATTAAGTTTTTAAAGTTCAAAAAATGTAGTTTTAGTGTGTTTAATAATTGTTTTTCCTGTTCGGCCCGTGACTTAAGGTGTTTTGGATTTTGACAGCCCTGATTTAGATGAACAGTTGTGTAAAGTTGCTCAGATGCGTCAAAAGAAACCAGGAAACTTGTTTCTGAAATGTCTCTAAATTGCAAGAGTTTCTGTAAAGGAAAAATCTGAAGCTTTTTGCGAAAACTTTTTTTTTTTTTAAATAAAGAAAAAAATACTCATGTGTTTCAACAATCACACAAAATGAAAAGTACCTGGGAAATACAGAAACCAGACACTTGCTGCTTATTTTATTTTAAACTATTTTGCATTAAAATAGAAAGCTATTTATGCAACAAGCCTCCTAGTGGCCATCAGGTGAACTGACCCCAACTTATGTTTTAACCATTACGAAATTGTAAGATTTTTCATCCCAACACATTAGTTTACAACACTTAATTTACTTTTATTTTTCCAAGAATTCTTAGAAAGTCTTAATTCATAATTCTTTAAATGAAAAAGCTAAAACACTGTTTTACAATTGCAATATTTAATAGATTCCTTACATAATTTATGTGTAATGCATATTAAAGTGAGAATATGTCTAATAATAATAATAATGTGGATGTAGATGCATAACTCGGTGTATTTTTTTAAATTGATTAAAATAAACCAAGAGAGACACATTTTCATTTCTTCGGTTTTATTTTAAGACATATATCATCATACTAACAACTACACAGGCCTTGGACTACAGTTAGTGGAGCTTAATGTAAACTGACAGG
>NC_050534.1:9232302-9268173 GCF_002922805.2 Oryzias melastigma | reverse complement strand
TAAATTACTGACAAAAAAGCCACAAAAAGATCAAATGGAGAGGATACAAATATATACATATTCTGTAGATACACAGTATTCATTTCTCTGACTAGGATCTCTTTGCTGCCGTTTAAACCCAAACCTCCGTTTTGTGGCCACTTTAAAACACTAGAGGGGTTTCATTTAGTTTTCAAACAACTCCAACACAACCACTAATGTGACAACTTAGCTAAAAAAGCAGAAAAAATTGATATAGAATAGGAAACAAAAAGCACAATAAATTAAACCGATCAGAATTCTCCCACGTCCACCCTCTTGTCCCTGAACTTGCTCCTGGCTTTTGTCCGAGCCTTGAACGCAGCCGAGTTGTGAAGATGCTGTGGACAAAAAAAAAAATATATTAGGAAATGAACATTTTTAAATAAAATTACAAGAGGTGTTTTTAGAGTTTTAAAGCACACTCACCCTCTCAAAGCGGGAGATTTTCATCGCCTTCATTGTTGCCGAATCAACCAGTATTGGAGGTCCCAGTTCAAACACGTCTCTGATGAACTCGTTTGCCTTATTGAGGAAAAAAGGGATGATTTTAGCTCAAAATTACTTCTAGGAGGAAAACAATAAAAGAAAAGAGTTGTAGTGGTTTTAGGAGACGGTACCTGTAGATGGTAGTTCATTCCAGACCCTACGAACTCTCGGAAAGCGTCGTAGGTCCTCTTCCTCACCCAGCTGTCGATGCTCATCCGCTCCGTCCCAAAGCGAATCGTTTCGGACTGAAAGTCCCCGTCCTAAAAACAACAGCTGATCAGATTCCAGTTGCACGATCCTTTCAGTTTGAGAACTAGGAAGGATGTTAACACTGGTACGCCACACCTTACGAATAACTAGTGTAGTGTAAGGATGTAGTATGATAGCATCACCCGTGTACGCATTAGCTTTACAAATACTTCACCATACTCTTACTACATAATGGTACGTTCCATTGTCATGATGTCCCTCAATGGACTCAATGTGACCAAGGCTTAAAACTCCTTAACAACTTGTGCTGGTTGTTGAACTGACCTCTACGGCCTTCAGGACGTCCCTGAACACCGAGCGCTGCTTCCTCTTGTCGTTCTTGGCTCTGTGCTTGTTGCAGTCGGTAGCTAACGCGCTCAGTTTGACACACAGCTGATCCCAGTCCTCAAACTCAAACTCCTACAAAGAGATTAAAAGAAGAAAACATGAAAGTTAAGGCTGCGCTGTATTTTATAAGGTGCTATTCGCCCCCACCACCTCCCTTTTGACTCTCCATCACTGGCTGAGCGACTGCTACCACCCTCTGCCTATGCCAGCCTAGTCAGAGCTGCAAAAACACTTTTTAATATGGTGGCTTTTCTGTTAGTTTTGTCCCCATAGCAACCATATTATTTCTTAGTCACCTGGAGAAAACGAACAGATCCATGTTATTCTTAGAAAAATCTGCAAAAGTACATTTTTGGATTTCCTTAGCAACGGAAGTTTTGTTAACCACGCCCACATTCCTAATATGTTCCTATCGTATGTTATATCCTTTTGTTCAGCTTGAGCCAGGGATTTATGTATTAAATTTTCACAATATTTCAGCAAAAAATAATTTGAGAGCAAAAGGGTAACGCCACTTTTGCTAACTCCCCATGCTAACACCATCACATTTCTTCCAACTGATGATGGAGGAGTTGGGAGGTAAAACATTAGAAATTCTAAACTTGTAGTGGTACTAAAGGTAATAACAAGATTTGTTTTTCACATTTTTTGGGGTAAAAATGTAATGATTGCTAAATTTCATGCTTTTGTACCAAATGGCCACCAAGTCCTATGTCCTGTGGCCATCCCATAATGATTTAAAGACTTCCCTTGGACATCACTGACACTTGCTTTTGTTTTTAGTTTTCGTCAGTGAATTTTAAACAAATTTTAGCCCGATTCATTTTTTTAAGGTTTCTCCTGTTGTGATGTCATCATTTTTTTGGGGGGGAGGGGTCATTCACATTTCCCAAAATTCATTTTCTGTGTGCACTAACCTAAATTCAGATGAGTTTGAGTATGTAGCGGGGGCAACATTTTTCAGAATAACAGTGAAAACAACAAAGGTGAGACTTACAGGCTCCGTGTCTCGAGCTAACTCAAAGAGCAGAGCTATGGTCTCCCCGGCAACAATCCTCATGTTGACATCTTCGCTCTCGAGCAGCTTCGGCAGTTTGGGGAGATGCCTGCGAGAAAAGACACAAACAATCATCTATTGTGAATGATCATTTAGGAGGAAAAAGTCCGGAGCAGACGGTCGGCCTCTTCTTACTTGTGCAAGATATCCTTGAGTTGGTTGGCCGAGCAGATGGTGAGCAGCAGAGCCCAGGACAGCAGAGCGTTGGTGTGGAGCAGGCTCGTCTGAGGGTTGATTGAAGGACAGGTACCATCTGCTCTAGCGTAGGATCGGGTGAACAGGTTCTCAAAACACTCCATGGTGGCCTGTACGTCCTGGAAGCAAAGCAGGAGGATCAAAAGGGGTTTGACCGACGACTTATTGGACGGTAGAGCTGCCACGATTAGTCGACGACTAATGGACTTAAAATAGTCGACGATTAATTTAATAGTCGATTAGTCGTTACTTTCTATTATATAGAGTCAGAGTGTAGTAAAGTTTTTTGGACTATTCTGCCATTTATTGAGGTTTTTTAGGCCATTAGTTTAGCTAATATTTCAACTACATGCTAGCCATTTTGGCTAATTTAAGATTTGTCCAGTTATTTATGCTAATATTTCAGCTACAAGCTAGCCGTTTTGGTAAATTTAGGATTTGTCCCGTTTTTTTTTAGGAAAATTTGGAGTTTAGCTATTGTTTCAACTACATGCTAGCTGGTGTGGTTAATTTAAGATTTGTCCAGTTCTTTAACCTAATTTGGAGTTTAGCTAATATTTTTAGCCACATGCTAGCCATTTTGGCTCATTTAGGATTTTTTCATTTTTTAGGCTTTTTCGGAGTTTAGCCAATATTTCAGCTACAAGCTAGCCATTTCGGCTAATTTAGGATTTGTTCCGTTTTTTTAGGATAATACTGAGTTTAGCCAATATTTAAATTACATGCTAGCTGGTTTGGCTAATTTAAGATTTGTTCAGTTTTTAGGCTAATTTGGAGTTTAGCTAATATTTCAGATACATGCCAACTATTTTGTCTTATTTAGTATTTTTTCATTTTTTTAGGCTATTTGGGAGTTCTTGGGCTTTTTTCAGTTCATTCATTCATTCATTCATTCATTCATTCATCTTCCAGACCACTTTTTCCCTTTCGGGGTCGCGGGGGTGCCGGAGCCTATCCCGGCTACTGATGGGCGAAGGCGGGGTACACCCTGGACAGGTCGCCAGTCTGTCTCAGGGTCACAATCACACACATCCACTCTCACATTCACACCTAGAGGCAATTTAGAGTCACCAATTAACCTATGAAGCATGTTTTTGGATGGTGGGAGGAAGCCGGAGTCCCCGGTGAAAACCCACGCATGCACGGGGAGAACATGCAAACTCCACACAGAAAGGTCCCAGCTTCTCGCTGTGAGGCAAGAGCGCTAACCACTGCGCCACCGTGCAGCCCGCTTTTTTCAGTTTTTTGGGCTAATTCCACATTTAACTTAATATTTTAGCTGGCTATTAGCTTCAGCGATTTTAGCTATCAATTTCAGCATCTTCAGTGACCAAATTCAGCTTACAGCATTCACACTAGCATTATCACAGGTAATGCTATACATCTAGTTTTTAGTTACTTTAAAGTTAATGATGGTTAAGATGTGTGCTTCACATCCACTTTGCGCATGACCCGATAAGTAGACTAATTGGAAAAAATAATCGTGATTAGTCGACTATTAAAATAATTGTTTGTGGCAGCACGATTGGCGGGAAGGAGACAAAGCGAGATGGCTTACCAACACATCGTCCTCTGCAACAAGCGTACAAAGACCCAAACTCGTCGCCACCTAAAAAGTAAAAGCACCTTAGAGGCTGGAACAATCAGAAAATCCATCCTTTGGCTCTGCGATAAACTCACTGCTTGTCTGGCTTGAATGTTGGCCGATCCATCTGCCAAGATGTTCTTGAAAATGGGCTTCAGGGTTTTAAACACCTCCTCGCTTTCTATTCCTGAACCCAGCTGGATGCAGAGCAGGCAAGCTAACGAGGCCGCCGCTCGCTGCTCCTCTCCTTTGCCTACAACGAGTACAAATACAGCAGGTGAGTAAACGTGACTCAAACGTTTAGGGGGAAGGGGACGTTTGGACGACGTACCCTTTTTGAGGCAGCGCTCAATGCTGTCGGTGATGGTCATTCTTCTCTCAGAGATGAACTCGTAGAGGATCCGCGTGGCCATGGCGGTCTTCAGCCCGTCCAGAGCGCCCTGTCTGGTCTTTGCACTGACAAGACAGAGACAATGTTATCTTTAAAACATGAACACATATTAACAACTCACTCTAATGACAATAGTGTTCAACACGATGGAGGTTATTGGGGTACAAATGGCTTTAATCTAACATGAGAGCATGTAAACAGATGGCTATCGGCCGCTCTGCAGAAACTATGTCCTAGAAAGTTGACTAAAAACAGCAAAAAAGCTTTTAAATAGCTCGAAAGATTACCAGAGTGGGTCTTAAAAACACTGAAAACAAACTGGTCAGAACAAGCTCGAACCTTTTGTCCACAGTGCTGTCAATGAAGCCCTTCAGCTTATACTGAAAATCCTCCTGGGCTGTGTCTTCACTTCCATCTCCACCTAAACAAATGTAAAGCAGTTTGTTGAACGTGCCGTCACATCTCATAAACAAACAAAAACAAACATAAACGGACCTTCATCTGCTACACTGGTGGAATCACTGAAGCTGCTGCAGTGACTGAGGGTTTCAATGGAGGCGTCCTCGTCACTGAAAGGCTGCACAGCTCCATGCTGTCCCCCTAAACAAAGCAGAAGAAAAAACAGGGTTAGCTGGAAATCCAATTCTTTGGAATGCTGTTTGCGTTATGTAACCCAAACACCACGCAGGTACTGCAGAGAATCCTGCGCTTATCTAATCAGCTGGGCGCCCTTTGCACAGCTTATCCTGCAGACGACTTTTATCATCAGCGAGCACGAGAACGCTGTCAGCGTGATCTCATGTCATGTCACCTGTGCAAACAGCATGCAGGTTGAGGAGGAACTGCCCGCCACAGACCCACATGTCGCCAGATGCTGGGTTTGTTGGGTTTTATTGGCATGTCAGCACATAACTATTACGTGGTTTGTGACACAAGCAAGTTGCTTCCTGTTTAACTTCACAATAGCAAGAAAAAGAGCTTGGTTGCAAAGTTGTGTGGGTTTTTTCCACTTTAAATGCATTTTATTATTATTAAATAATTGCAATTAAACCACCTACAAACATGAGAAACCTTTGAAATAAAGAAGGTAAGAGCAGCACCCTCAGCTCTTGGGTGACCTTACTGTTTTTATTTGCCTAACTTGTGGAAGCAACCACAGAGCCAAAATATAGGGGGAGCAGCTTTTAAAAAAGAAAAAAAAACGCCATACTTTGCTTTATTCCGCTCTTTTTCTTTAAAATACTATGGGTTAAATGAGGAACAATATTAAACTTGAAAAATAATGCGACTTTATAAGTTAACTATCAATGGTAGTAAAATAGTAAGTTATTGCTGCGTTATCGGTGTTGTGAGCACAAAGGATTGTGGGATTGATTTTTTTTCTGCTTCCATTAAAGTTGACTTTTTTTTTCTTAAGAAGGAAATTGAGGAAGTAACCTCAGTTTTTTTTTTTTTTAAGTTTCCTAATGATTTTTACTTATTTGTTACTTCCGTGTCAGTTTACCCCATAAGTATCCTAAATGGTACATTCCGACGGACCCCTGCCTATGAAAGGGCGCAAATACACAAACACAATAAATAAAGTTTTGTTGAAGCTGAAACTTTATTTAAACAAATCGTTACATTTTTCATTTAAGCTATAGCTAGCGCGACTTCACTTGGTCGACCTAAATTCCCCAGCAGAAGACACAGGTATACCCCACTTATTACAACATTCCAACTAAAATTAGCTTATTTCGACATGTTGACACGAGGCCAAACGCTTTAGCCAACAATTCATTTGACAACAGGTCATTTTATCGAATGAAAACACTGTGTGTTGGTGTGTACAGAGTGTACAAGTGTTGACGTGGACCCTCCTTCCTGCTCGACAGCTGATTTCTGAGAAGCGGGCGCCGCCTCTCTGGCTCCCCGCTCACGAGGGTCCAAAATGTCCGCTTTTTTTGTTGCTACGCATAAAATAACAACCCAGAACAAGTGCGCATTTTAATAAAAATCCGCTTCATATAGTAGTTAGGAGTCGGAAAACACCGGTTGACACGAACGCCGGTCAGAACAAAGTGTGCCAGTCCCAAATTGACGTCAAGCTAACAAGTCGACCACACCAACTAGACTACGACAGACTAATATGTGTTTAAATACGCCATAATTAGACACGTTGGGGGTTTTAAAATCAGTTTTGTTTATAAATTTACATGCGTATCTTTACATAATATTCTAACCTAGCAACCACATGTTTGGACGGGGAGTGGCTAATGCTATTTAGCCACGCACAAACAACTTCTTTTAAATAAAGATTTAATCATTCAAGACGATTAGCCTTAAAATATAAACATGTCAGACGTCTACAAGTTTGGGCGGTAATAATATTGGTTATTCTTTGTTTGATAATTGTAAGCGTAGTCAAATAGGCCCGTCCCCAACATTTGTAGTTCAATTTATAAATATTTCTAACAGAAGTCAATAGGCCGACATCAACAACGGACTACAATACCCACGCGCGGGCTAAGCACTTAGCATCCAGGCCACAGCATTGCGGCCAAGCGGCAACTACTCACCCTTGCTGTTCTTCTTCTTGGTCCTTGGCATTTTGTGCAGATTTAAATTTTATCCAAAATCAGCCAATACACGACCAGCTTTTATTGTATTGTCTAGTAAAGGTAAAATGTTCCCGTGGCACAGTGGATAAAAAGTAATCGAAAGCGATCTTGGAAATAAACTGTTGGCCGAGACGATACATTTTCCTCTCATACACCAGTGCTCCGCGGCTGGAGAGCGGCTCCCGTTTTTATACCGGCACCATGGTGACGAGGCGGTTTCCCGGCATCTTTGACCAATCCAGGAAGAGGAAGGCACGTGACGTAGTAGCAGGGCAGAGAGTTGAACGCGTTCATGGCTGTTGTGGGAAAAAGTGGCCATGAATGGTTATGAAATGTTGGACAGTTTATCTACTTCCTTTTATGTCACAAGAAGCTAATATTTAAACCCTGTTTACTAAAATAAATCTAAAATATTGTCGAACGTATCATACACATTAATCATAAATTAAAACACATTAAAAAACAAAACATATTTTAGTATTTTGACGGAAAGTAGCTTAATTATTGTGAAAAGGGCAGACATTTTTTAAACTTGCCATATACAAGTCTTAATCTAAAAATATGTCGTCTTCATTTAAGGGAAAATATATATATATATATATAACTTTTTGTGGGGGGTCTCCTAACCAACTAAGTAACTTTTAAAATCTAGATATAAGTACATTTATTTATTTGTGTAATATTAATGTGTAATTTATTATCATTTATTTATGTATTGTTGTGTATAATATTATTTATTTAACATCAAATTGTGAATAAAAAATGATACAAACAAGTTACATCATTATCAATCAATCAATACACAATTTTTGAGCCAACAAGTGCATATATTTTAAATAAATAATTTCCATTATGTGCAAAAAACTAAACTGCTTTTATTCTAATTTATGAAAATTAAGATTTTTTTGTTTGTATCTTTTTTCCACATTCTTTATAGTTACACTTAACACAATATGTCACAACGGAACTCAACAATTTAGCTCAGATGTAAATTCTTTTTTTTTATTTCACAAGTTTTATTTGTTTACAAATGTTTTTATTAAAAGCTGCTAATTATTATCTTTTGTACCTAGCAAATATATCGAACTTGCTTAGTTTTATACTTTTTTTTAGCATGAATGCTTTTATTTTGTTGTTGTCTTTTATCCTGTTTTTACCGGAACTAATCAAAAGAATAAATAATATTACTGTTCTTTCAGTATACTAAATGTTAAAAAGTTGCAAGCATTTTCGGTAATTGTGGTGTGAGGACCTGAAGCTAGTTAAAGATGGAACTGGCAGAAATTTGAGCATCATTTTGGTTTTCTGAAGAAGGCCAAAACTCCAGCGTGACCACACCCAACGACCCTGTGATGAGGCTGGAGGGATTACAAGAGGAGAGGCCTTTCACTCTGGGTTCTCGTCTTTGTTTCCATTAATGAGCCATTCTCTTACAGGAATGCTGGTATCCCACCTGGAGGATACGAATGTGGGCTGAATCCTGCACCACTCAGGCTGATGAAGCCACTTGGATGAGCAGAGAAACGTTTTAAGGAGGTAGATTTTTACGCTCAGTTGCCATGGCTCAACTTCAAGACGATGTCTCCTGAATGAATGAGAACATTCACCAACACTTTGAGTTACACTGCCACCAAATGAGAAGGTGTTGCAACTGTATGACCTTCCAGGGTGGGGTGTATACATGAATGTAACGAAATGTGCTGAAGCGTCCCCTTCGCATCGTATGGTTCAGGCTTCCATTAATTTCTGATAATGCACACTTAGAAGAGCATTATCCTGTTTACACCATGGTCACTTACCAAATACACGAGTATTCAATCAATTATTAGTAGTTATCTCTTCTAAAAGTTTAAATAGCTTTTTCACAAATTATTTGATTTCTGGTGCGACGCGTTGTTATGGTAACAGTTACAGAACTTGTACTGAACTTGCACTGCAGTGGCGAAGGAAAGTGGTATACTAAATATCACGATAAGTTAAACAAATCATCAGTTCAGCTCAGATGCTACGGACTAGCAACTAGGCCAGTGCATAGTGACCGGAACTTTTCTGTAGGACTTTATTATCACTGTGCATTATCACTTGTTTATACACACCATATAGCCAATCAGAATTGAGTATTCACTGAGGTATAAAGTAGTGATAATGTTCTCCCTAAGATTGGTAAATCAGAGAATGCATGACATAGGCCGCGCCAACAACAGATGTTGTTTTTGAGCGGAAATGAAGTCAACATAAAAATTAACCTTTTTTTTTACATTTTTGATAATTCCTTCAAGCTTACAACACGCACTTTCAAGTTTAAAACTTCTATATATATAGTTTTAATTTGCAAACTGGCTTTACATTCACTTTACAGGGTAACCAAACCCTAAATCAACTTTTTTTGGCTGTTGACCTCTATAAATGAGGCTTTAAAAGTGCTGTCTGTTGGTCATTGTCAATTTTTTGAAGTAAACTTGTTTAATTCTCGAAAATATAGTCAAAAACCCTGTGTGCTGCCCCCTACAGGTTGAAATGGGGTATTACGGTTGAATTTTGTGATTGGTCAAACCATGTAAGTTTTAGAAGTTTCACGTCATGATCTGCAGCTCCAGTAATGATAACAGTTCTGCCCCCAAGCCCCACCTCTCTGACTGGATTTTCACATTTTGGCTGTGGGCGGAGTCAGCCTCTAATTACCCTGTTTCGATACCCTTTAAGTTGATCCTAATTTGAGTCCTGGCAAAAGCAAACCAAAAGAATGAGCCAAATCCACATGGTAGTAAGGTGAAAAAACATATCAGTATCAAAAATTAAACAAATGCTGTAACAATCAACAATCCCTGTGAGAACCTTTGTTTGCAGGGTCAAAGTTTCAGTAATTTCATCTGACCTTTGAAGTGAATGTTAACCTGTAATAAACAGTCAAAACATGAAAGATGATTCCCAATGACACATCTTTCTGACCTCCTCAGATAAAGTTCTCATATGATTATCATTGTAAGTTTGTAAGATCATTTCAAGAAACAGCGGTTCATCTGATAATGTAATTAGAAGACTATGTTTCAAAGTTGTGACGAATTCTTTAAGTGTTCTTAGAAATGGAGAACAGCTCACAATAAGATAAACTAATTTCTTCATGTTTATTGCACTACAAGAAGTCATTAATCACTAAAGTGTTGTTTTAAGTTAATATAACCATCATGTACATTCTTTCTTTCAACATACGTTTGCAGAGTTACTACAAAATCTTTAGCAAAATCAAATAAATTTTGGTCATTTGAAATTTGCCTTTGAGTTGTGGGCCAGATCGTTCACTCAGTCAAACCCGCCCCCCTTCCCGTCAAACATAACTGAGAGTTCTCACTCCCACTAGCTTACAGCCCATCGCATAAGTTAACGTTGTCAGTGAAACAAAAATGGCGAGCAACAAGTGGATGCATCAGAATGGAGCGGATGAGGGAGGTTGAGAATGCTATTTTCTACATAATCTTTTGCTTCCATGTAGCAAAAGATCGTTTTATTACGTAGAATCAAATATGATCCATTTCTACAAAATAAATGCGATCTTTGAAAAAGATCGCATTTCTGACGTACAGATTGTATTTGATTCAATGTAACAAATACAATCTTTTTCAATCTACATTTTTTCTTCTGCTACTGATTCACAACAATTTGAATAAAGAAATACTCAGAAATGCAATTTATATGTCCTCCATGATTAGAAAAATGCATCAAGAACATGTTAAAAACACAATTTACATTGGAGTGGGTCTTTAAAGGTGCAGTCTATGAAAGACTTAGATTTTTTTGCACTACACACCCACAGGTACATTGAAAATATAGAAGCTGAGGAATTTCAATTCTTCACACATTATCCAAACATAAGGAATTTGGTGTTCCACATTGACACCCCTGCATCCTGTAGCAGTATATTTTAACCTGTATGTGCTTTGAATACTTATTTTTCATAAATTAGTTTGGCTCTAACGTACTCTTACACGTCTTTGCCTGTGGAAGGATTGTTGTTGAGTCACTTCAGTTTTAAAGTCTTTTTAGTTGTATTCTCGGTTTGTTTTTGTCTTTTTCTGAAGTCCAAAATAGCTTTTTGTTACACAAGTGGAACATTTAACAGCTGCAGCTTTCACTCTGCGATTCCCACGGTCCGGCTGTCAGCAACGTTTTTCCCAGCTCAGACCTGAAAACGTCAAACTCTGCGCTGGGGATGAACGCAGAGGAACAGGTCGTGGGATTTTAAAACGAGGCAGAGATCAAAGAAATACAGGAGAACATTTCAAATAGTGTTCTTTGGTCATCTCAAATAGATTTGAAAAAGACTTTAATAAGTGCTATACAAATTGCTAACCAATCTCTAATGTGCAATTGTTTATTTTTTTTTTTCTTATTTTTTCTTTTGTGTTTATGTGAATAATATTATAGGTTTAAAGTGTAAAACGTATGCAGAGAATATAATAAGACTGGAGGTGGGAATTTAACAGATTTTTCTTCCACCCACTCCTTTTCCCACTTTATCACTTTCTGTTTATCCTGTTTATTAAACTATTTTAGTCTGTGTTCAAAAATAATAGGCTATCATTTTTTCATCCAAATATAACTTCTGGTATGAAGATCAACGGGAACCTGTTCTTTATACGGGACCAAACAAGGGTCAAATTTCAATATTTTCTTTTTTTCCTAAACAAAATAACACACAAATTAAAATTCTCCAAATCTAAAATATACAAATGATATCCACAAATTAACCAGATTAGTTAAAGGTGTTAATGTACAGCAATAACTTTGATACAAATACTTACTGGTAGGTGTTGCACTGACACTACCTTATAGCAAAGATTGGAATAACAGGGAGACACAAAGCTATACAGCAGAGGAAATAAAATATATATTTTTTAAAAAGTACAACATCCTAAGGGAAGATCTGGCAGGGTTGATATTCATATAGAATCTACTCTTCCAGTGCTGTGATCAAATAAAACTGAGCAGAGCTTGAGTGAATGGGATTTTTAGTGCCTTGAAATGTGTTTTTTTCTGTATATTCTTCATAGCCTGCCTGCTCTTTAGAGAGAAAGGCACACTAGGGATGTCCAAAATCCCTACTACTCCCCTAAATATTCCCTAACTAGTCCCTAAAAGATGATATTGTGCGGGACTATCCAGTCCTCTGTATTTCTGTCAAAATTTTCTTTTTTTTTTTTTAAATGGCAAATATGATGTCACCCATTAGCCAAAGTAAAAACATAATACAAATGAACATTTTAACTATTTATTGATGGAAAATTTGGATGATTTATTCAAAAAAATTAAACCTTTTTCAAGTGATGGATTGTCTTAACGCAATGCATTATGGTCTATATTTGCCAATCTAGTGAGCATCAACAGAGACTGATTTTTCCAGACATTTCCAGGGTTATTCATTTTGGATTTGTAGATTTTTGGCACTAAATATGGTGAGAATTCAGACACAAGCTATGTTTTATGTGATGGTGGGGGGTTAGCATGCTAGCTTTGAGTCGAAGATATTTTATTTGCATTAACTTTGTGACATGGGAATCTTTCTGATTATAAAAATAATAAAACTACGTAGTATTCAATTCTTGCTGGATAAAGTTTTTAACAGCACTCCAATCATCTTTTGAGCTATTTTTATAAGCTTTCCCAGTGGTCTTTTAATAATGATTATGTCAATTTTGGCAAAAAAAATAAAAAAATAAGAGCCGTTTTCTAGGACAAAGTTTCTGCAGAGTGGCAGGAGTTAAAAAAAAAAAAGTTTTAGGTGTGAGTGTTAGCACCCATAACTGAGAGCTCTCTGTTTACACACTCTCCAGTCATGAGAAAAATAGCACGAGAACATGTTAAAAACACAAATTTCCTCTTAGTGGGTCTTTAACACCTAAACATTTGAGGTGAATTAAAGTTCACAGCCTCAACGAGGTCCAAGACTCACAGTTACTTGGAGAAGAAGCTACATGATGCCCCAGGGATGCTAGCTGCTCTTCTGCTAGCATCACCAAGCTTGAATAATTGATTAGCTCCTGTGTGAAGCTTGGGTACATTAAGTGGGCGCTCTGGCTGTGTGCTAAGAGTAAGAAGTCAAATGGGAAAACACATTTAATAAGAACTTAAATGCTCACATTACATGCATGACAGCAAACTGGTGGCACACTGATGAAAAGCCTAGCTTAAAACACTTAAGCTAAACAGCTAGCAGGTGTTTCTAAATGTAAGCCTGTAAGATTAAAAGATACTTTAAAGAAAAAGGGGCTTTTCTACATAAAAAATAACTGCTTCTCAACTTGTAACAGTTTTTGGCACAAGGGGGAGCCATACTGTTTAAAATTCAGAGAACAGACCCTGCTTTCACTGCAGTATGGCTGTAAAAATTCTGAGATGTTTTTCTTTTTTTTTTTTGATACATAATTTATTGAGGGGATGCTCACTGCTGAGCTGCTTTAAACCTTTAATGTGTTGGAGTGTGCAAATCAAATAGCAAATAAGCATTTGTGTTAGAGAAAAAAAAAGTGAATCTCAGTGTTCTTCTGGGATGTTAAATAATGAAACAAGCAGATGTTATTTTGGAGAAACTGGGAAAATGTTGAGGCTACAAAATCCAGTTTTTTTAAGGAGGGATTAATTCCAGTAAGTGAGAGGTGAAATTCACTCAGTAGGGTCGGCCTGTTGCATCAGTGGGCACAAGCCCTGACGGGTCACAGGAATACAAATGATTTCCAAGACAACAGAGAGGGAGATAGAGGGATGATAGTGGATAATAGAAAATGCCTTAATATTCATTTTTGCGTGCAACACTGCTGTATCTAAATAATTCATAAATGACATCTCCTGGAGCTATGTGGTGAGGCAGACTGGGTAAAGCCCAGAGCAAAAGAAGGTGAGTTCAGAAATGATCTCAGGTCAGCATGGGATGAAAATGCAATTTGAGGAGCTGAGCAGATGTGATGGGGCAGCAGTTTTGCCTTTTTTTTCCAAACAGTAAGGGTTATTTTGTCAGTTTGTGATTTTAGTCTGAAGTGATAACGACAAAAAATATTTAAAGCTTTAATTTAACATATAGAAATTAGAATCTTCTCGTGCAATAATGACTTTATGGTGCCAGGCTGTACTGCTTTGGTAAATTAAAACCACTTAACTTAAGAGAGCATCAGCTTTGTCACTCAAGCCCAAAATATTTCACTTTTTTTTTTCTTTAGGGAACAATCTAAAACATCAGATTATTTTCTCTGACGACACTTGGTACCCTTTGTATCCATTTCCACATTTAAGAAGCGCCCATGGAGTGATTAAATCTTAATTCATTAACCTTAGAAAAAAAATAATCTCCAGAGAGACTAACTAAAACACCTTTGTTCTGAGTTTTTATGGGGCTGTGCAGCACCCTTACTACATTCAGTAATATGGATCTTGATTGATCAGATACAACAAAAGAGAATAGGTAATGGGGTTGGCTGGAAGGTCAGGGAAAAACAGCCAAACCTGAACGCCCTGCTGCGGCGGTTCATTTTAACTTCAAACCTAATCACTCCTACAGCACACTGCCTCTGACTCACAGACTTATTTTTAAGAAGCCATTTTCCAATTAGTTTGCAAGTCAGTCATTTAATGACACAACTGGGAATCGGTTAAAGCTGGCCATATTTGAGGAGATGCATTTATTGAAACCCCAATGAAGGTATGCTTTTTTTTTAGTGTTTATTTCTGACCATTAAAGGGATTTTGTGAACATACTTGATGGACTTATTAAAAGAAACACATGTTGTTTTGATGTTAATGTTTTTTTCCCTTTACATCAGCAACTATTCTGTGCTAGTAAGAAAAGTTAAAGATATTTTAATTGATTCTGTTCTTTATCTTTAATTGATTCTGTTTTTTTATCTTTTCTTTTATCTGCTCTGCACAGGTTGAAACAAAGAGTGTATTGACATTAAGAAAGTCTTTGGGTCTTACTGTCTTCCGTATTTTCTGGATTATAAGTCGCACCGGCGTATAAGTCGCAGGAGCAAAAAACGTCAAATCAAGAAGAAGACGACTATATAAGTCGCTCTGGAGTAAAAGTTGCACTTTTATATTTGCCATGGCAAAAAATGCTTTGATGTAAATGAGAAAAATATATACATTTAAGAGGAAAACAATCAGAATCTCCTCCATGTTTGTTTTGGACGGCATTTTTTCTTCTTCTTGCTCTGTCAGAAGAAAGTACAGCTCCCTCTTGTGGTTGTTAGTGGAAACAACCGAATAACCAAATAAGGCGTTCCTGAGTATGAAAAATACAGCGACTTATTCTCCAGCAAATACGGTATATAACAGACTTGGACTTAGTGAGTGTGATGTCTTCTATAGAAAATGAATTGCTTCCAGTTCCAACAAAAACAAGTCAATTCAGTTTCCATTTTTTCGTGACAAGGGAATTGCCATGTTGGAACCAGAAATTGTCAGTAAGCACCGATTGGTTGGAGTCTGTCTGAGCCATCGTTTCTATGGCAACCACTCTTGCCAATCAGAAGTGAACTTGTTGGAAGTCCACACCCCTACCACTGACAGCGGGCTACACAAAATATGTCAATCAAACACTTTGAATGTTTGATGTGAGACCACATCTAACAATATTGAGGCATCTGATTGGACAGTTTATAACTTGAATAACTTTCAATGGTCGGACAAATAGAATTACTGAGTAGTAGCTGTTTATTTCTCAGTAGAAGTCTATGGGAAATGAACTTTTTGGAGCCAGGGGGAACTTCCTGTTTGGAACTCAAAAACATTTTTTTTTCACTTACAATAAACATCAGCTAAAGGACTGCTATTAAAGATTTTACTGGTCTTATACGCACATGATCTAGACCAACAGATCCTCACTTACAGATAGCAGCCAGCTATAAGTCATCCTCTTCAGTTCTGCTTCCTCAGAAAACCCCCTCCTTTATTATTGGAATTTCCTGTACGTTCTTTCTTCCTTCAGTATGGGAGGGAGAACGGAAAAGGTCCCCTTGCTGCAAATAAGTTCAGGCAATGTATTAGGAACACACTGTGTAGCCATCTGTCATAGTACTAGACCTCAAACTTTGAGTGAGGTCATGCATGGTGTTGCATTCTGGGTGTTTGGCTCAACAGCAAGCATTCTTTGAGATACCAAAAAATAAATAAATAAAATAGGCAAATCTACATATGATTGATAAAGTCTTAAATCAAAATGAAATCTTAAATAATGAGATAAAATAAACTCAAAAAGGGTAGGAATTATGGGATATCATTGTTGATGATGCTGGAGTTTTGAAGAAGATGGAAAACATCTTCTTTGTTTTGCCTGAACAGTGGCTAAGAAACCATTCTTGGACACCTGTTTAGCATGTGGTTTCACATAGGGCAAGCAGGGAGGGGCTTCTTCTTCTTCTGCTACTGTTTACTAGTGCATGTCCACCAACCGCAGTTAGAAGAGGCTTGGTGTAAAATGTTGATGCGGTACAAATCTTTCTAATTTTGCTCCAGGTTTTTTCTTTCACAGCTCTATTCCGATATTTGTAGGACTGGATGTCCATATTTTTGGTTTAAGACACTTTATGCCAAAACAAACATCATCATCTTATCAGTAATGCCCCATAATACCTAGTTTCCAGTTATTTATTTTGTGTCATTTTTTAACATTTTATTCTCACCGTAACTTTGTCAGCAACACCTCCTCCTCCGTTCCTTTACAGAGACTTCCTTCTTGTAACCCCAAAAAATAACTTATAAAAAGCGAAAAAAAAAAAAGAAAATCAAAGTGAACAATTGGGTGGAAATACAGGCATCTTTTTCTATTTTCACACTTCTGTCGCTAAGATTTATACCTTTTCCTCAGCACGATTAGGTTATAAAAAGAACCCTCTCAAAACAAACAACTGCAGCCTACATTTTTGGATTGTTCCACTTATTTTTGACACGGGCCCCATGTGGAACAAAAGAGTCTTACTCGGCATCAACATGTAAACAAACAGAGGAAAGCAGCGACTTTGATGCTCAATTATGTTTAAGTAAAGGCATAATTTTACCCACGTATTCAGAAAAACACCACTTAGAGCTTGGAAAAAAATATGGAGAAACCCCCGAAAAAAATCATTCGGCTACATCAGCTTTTTCTTAATAGTGTTCAGCTCCGTCGGGAGTTTGGTGCTTGTACTTTTAGTTTTGCTCACTAATGGGATTTTTTAAAGTGTTGTAAAAATATTTTTAAAAATTCTGTGTTGTCTGGAATAATAGCAACTAGAAAATGAATAGTAAAAATGGAGTAAGCTGACAAATAGTGCACCTACATTGGGTTTAGTTTCTCTTTATATTGGATTCTAAACACAGACCCAACTGTCCAAAATTACAAACAATCAATTACCTCATTGTCACTGAAATTTGTATGAAAAAGGAACATTACAATTTTTCCTTGTTGCTTCAAACTTTGCTAATTGTGCCAAAACTTTACACACAAGTCAGCATGACATATACTATTCACATCTGTGTCCAATTCAAACTCTATCGAAATATAACAAACTTCTGTCCAAAGTGTATCACAAACTGAAACATACAATACATGCACCATGTAGGGATGTGATTGGTGGTCGTATAAACGCCAATCTCTTTGCTGAAAAAAATTCTCTAAGGTTCAAACATGGTAAGGGGTAAGTATACCGCTTCAAATTGATTGTGGTTGGTGAACCAGGTCTGGACCAAAGCGACCCAATGGAAACGGACATTATCCTACTCTACCACAAACCTGGGCTGATCTGGTCTGTTCTGTCCAACTATTTTATATAGAGCATCTAGAAATGTGAATATATCTTGACTTTTGCATAGATCTAGTTTTATATAATGATGTAGAAGTCTTCGAAGGCTTATGGCAGCACATCGTGTGATATTTACCCCATGCTGTTGGACAATTGCTTTTAGGCCATGGGTGTCAAAAGTGGGGCCCGCGGGTTGAATTTGGCTCACCAAATGTTATCTTTTGGCCAAGTTGTGGCTGCAGAAGCCACAAAGTCTTTAGTTAAAACGCCATTGATTCTCTGTAGTGTTCCAGAACTCTATGTGTGTAATATACCGTTGGCCTCCAGGTGGCGCTGTTAGCACTTTCTTTGCCTGCAGCTTTGAGTGAAACAATCCACAAGTGAGTGTTCGAAATTCTCAAGAGCCTTCTTCTGATGCTTTTAGCGGCCTTCTTTAGCTAGCCAAGATGGAGTGATAAAGTGCGGAGCCACATTAACCCTTCCATTATGGCTCTGTGGTTAAAGAAAAACAAACATTTTATTTAGAAAAAGTTACATTTTTTGGACAAGGTTTATTAAGCAAAAAAAAATAAAAAATAAAAATAGTATAAAGTTATAAAAGTCAAACTCTTTTGAACTCCTTCACAGTTGATGGACAACCCCACCAGGATTCAGACTACAATACCCATAATGCTCCAACAATCCATCCAGTAGGTTTTCTTCATAATTTTCCAAAACGGAAACATTTTAACAGATGTTTGAGTGCTGTTTACCACAGAAAATCAATTTGAAGTCAGTTCAACCAGAATTCACACTCCAGAATTGAAGTGCACTTTGTATTTTGGAATAAAAATATCAAGGATTTTAATTGCAAAAAAACATGATAAAGGTAATTTCATCAGCAAATGGTTTTGTTTGTGTTTATGTTTCATCACTACTGCCTTTTAACTACCTACTACAACAGTCTCTTCATTGACATAATTTTATGTGGTACGGGATGTCTTTCATTTTGAAAGAAGGTCATGTAAACCTCTAAAGAATTAGTGACTATTTCAAATAAAAAAGGATATTTTCTCTTTATGTTTCTGTTTTATGGATATGTATGTGTATTTATTATAATAGTAACAATACCAAAAATACAAATCGGTGTCTTTTTTCCTGAAGGGTGAAATAAGCCTGAGCGGCTTCTACTGGGATGCTGTCAGTGAGAAATCCTCCAGAATGGCTCTTTAACGCTTGAAGGTTACAGACCCCTGGACTAGTACATAACAGAGTGAGTTCCCTGCATCTTCATTCTCCTCCACATTCCAAACAGATTTTGGGTCACATCTGGATTCACACTGTCACTAAACCATACCAGGATTCACTTGCAAGAGTTTTTCAGGGAAAAATCACTATCCTAATATCAACTATCCTAGACGATGATAATTGATAGGTTGGTGCCATGGTGCAAAGGTAGAGTGGTCGACCTCTGATCGGAAGAGCGCGGGTTCGGTTCCATGTGTCGAAGGGCCCCTGGGCAAGACACTGAACCACACATCTCTCATGGTGGTTATAGGTTGGCACCAGTGTTGGGCAGTGGAGCTGCCACCAGAGTGTGTATTTTAGCACTTTAGGTCATCTAAGAAGGAAGTAAAACACTTTATTATGTAAGTATTTCCCATTTTACGTAAATTTTTCATTAATTCAGGTGATATCTCGAACAGGGACGTGCACAGGATTTTTGAAGGGTAGGGGCTCAAATTTGGAAAAGGGCACCAAAAACAGATTTATTTGTTTTATTCCTTAAAGAAATATGACAATTAAGGAAATTTTTAAAATACATTTTAATAGATAACAGCTCAGCTATATGACCTGTGTAGGTTAAAGTCATGCAATTGTCTTTTTATTTTGTAAAAAGGTATTGTCAACATGAGTTTGTTCACTTTAGGGTTACCATGATTAATCGACGACTAATCGATTATTAAAATAGTCGATGACTAGTTTAATAGTCGTTACTTTATATTATATGGAGTCAGAGTGTAGTAAAGTGGAAAGTTATAATGGTGTCATGCTAGCTTTTTGGACTATTTTGGCATTTATTAAGATGTTTTATGCTATTTTGGAGTTGAGCTAATATTTCAGCTACATGCTATCTATTTTGGGTAATTTTGTATTTTTTCAGTTTTTTTAGGCTAATTTAGTATTTAGCTAATATCTCGGCTGCATGCTAGCATGCTATTAAAATAATCGTTTGTGGAAGCACTAATTCACTTTATAATAGACTTGGGGGGGAAACAATAATAGAATACCAGTGTTTTTTTTTTTCTTTTTTTCTTTCTCTTTCTTTTTTTTCTTACATCACTAACAAGAGTTAATTAATATGAATTTGACTAAAAACTTTAAAAAAAGAAATAACAGGGCACTCTTTGATAAGAGGCAAATAGGGCAGGTGCTCAAGCACCCCTAGGGCCCTATGTGTGTTTGTGCCTGATCTTGAAGTTGAGTCGTAGCAACTGAACCTAAAATCGTCTTCCTTTAAATGTTTCACCATTCATCCAAGTGGCTTTTTGGTCTGACTGGTCCTGGGTTCAGTTTACATATGTGTCCTCCCAATGAGACACCCAGATTCCTGCAACTGGATGGCTCAAGAAGATTCTTACTATGATTCAAGATGAAAATGGACCCTTATTTACTCTGCAGCTTTGCAAAAACAAATGTTTCATAGCAAGACCATAAATGTAAAAGTCCAAAGTGCAAACATACTGCCAGTTGTTGATATCGTTCCCCATCTATCGTGTCCATCTGCACTGGTGAAGAAGCGGCTGAACATGAGAGGGAGTAATCAAGGGAATTGGAGCATAGACCCAACCTGGGAGCTGTCATCATCTCCAGCTGCTGCCCGCCGTCCGTCACTCTCCTCTCCTCTAGGATGCTTCCTCCTAAATCCCTACTCTGCAAATTCTTATTTCCATGTATTTTATTTCCTATTTGCCGCCGGTGTTGTGATCTAGCTGGAGGCAAAAGTGGATCAGGGCGCCCAGAGGGAAGTGTTTATCCAAGGCTTTCCGACACACGGAGGGGAAAAGGTTCTTCCCGATTGCTGTCCTGCAGCGCTCAGAGGGCGATGACCTACAGAAAGGAAAACATGAGCAAGGATGAAAGACAAGTTAGTCTGTGCAAGATTGAGGAAAAAGGAGGTTTTATATCAAGGAAATCAGATTGGAACTGCTGAGAAATACAAGCAGAAATCAAAAAGACTCACTCCAACACTTTCATCCATTGTAAAAGTTTTTTCAGTGGCTATGATTATGCAGATTTACCCAAAATGAAAAACTTTCAAGGACAGTTTCTGCAGAAGGGCATGAGTTCCTGGAAATTCGATTCTGAGTTTTGGGCAGGATGTTGACGTGGAGCAACTCCCGCCTCTCCTTATTGCTGAGAGCTCTCTGTTTACAGGCTCTCCCACTAGCTTACAGCCCCTCACACCCCTAGCTAACCATAGTTGGGAACAATATTATACAGTTTTGATGCAGATACCAGCTTGGATGAGAAAATTGTCCCGCCTATTGTCACAAATACGAATTGCATTAATAATTTAAATAAATAAATACTTAATTTTCTTTATATATGTCCTCCATCATGAGAAAACTGCTACAAGAACATGTTAAAAAACACAATTTTCAACAAAGTGTGTTTTTTAAAGATTCTGTCTTCCTGTAAAATAACATAAAACTTGTTGGAATGGGCCTTCTTTGCAAACTCATCTCTGTGAATACATGAGACGTCAAAAGCAGCACCGCACTCCCCCACCATCTCTTCGTGTCTGGGTGGTTGCTAGGCAACGCTGAAGAATGTCTGCCTGCATCCCTGCAACCTTTCGCTGCGTACAAACCCATTCACACACGCCGGTTCTTTGAATCTCTCCTGCGAGTGTCTTTTGCTGTACGGTGGAGAACACCCGGCTCTGCTGTTATCTGTATTTGCCCTCACTGATGGCAGCACTGAAAGGAGAAGTCCAAAAAAGAGAACTAGAACTTCTCGAGACTGCGGCTTGGAGTTTCCCAACTTACTTCCTGGAGCACTTGGATATTCTTTGCTTCTATTTAAACCCTTCTTCTTTACTATTAGAGATCTGTACCACTATTTTTTAACTCAGTTTGCTTTGATTCAAACACTTGTCAGTGTTTATGTACATTTTTGTTACATGTTGAAAACATGTAACATACAAGGGGGAAGTACCGGTAGGTGCGTGGCAGACTCGTCTAATTTTTCTTTTTTTTCATGCCAACAAATCCTGCAGACTATGCAAGGACCCCCATTAGTACAGTCTATGGGATTTGTATGGACTCTTTACCAGCAACCTGACTGTTGAGTGTAAAAACTAGAGATGAGTTCCTACAAGTATTCTATAGGGTGCAAGGTCAGTTCTGAGTATGTGCCCCAAACGAACAACGGCACCGTACAACAGCATCACCTGTACATTAAGTTTAAGTTTAAGTTTAAGTTTATTAAATTTATATGGCGCCTTAAAATGACCTCAGTCAAACAAGGCGCCGCACATTAAAAGTTCAAAGAACAATAAAATCACGGCTAAAAAGTTAAAAACAGATAAAAATAGAAATAAATTACATAAAATACATAAAATACATAAAAACACCAGATTAAAAACAAAGATAAAACAATAAACAATAAAACACACCAGCAGAACAGAGTCTCATACAGTGTCAAAAGCCTGGCGGTAAAAATGGGTTTTAAGAAGTGTTTTAAAAATGGACAGTAAGGACGTCTGCCGAATGCTCAGTGGTAAAGCGTTCCACAGCTTCGGTGCACAGATTGAAAATGCTCGTTCCCCCCTGAGCTTCCTCTTGGACCTCGGTACTTCCAGGAGAAGCTGATCAGCAGACCTGAGGCTCTGGGTCGGGGTGTAGGGACAGAGAAGCTCAGAGAGGTACGGCGGTGCACAGTTGTTTAAAGATTTAAAAACAAATAAAAGAATCTTAAAATGAATTCTAAAATTCACAGGCAGCCAGTGAAGGGTAGCCAGGATGGGGGTGATGTGGTCCCTCTTACGCGCTCCAACCAGAACCCGAGCTGCAGCGTTCTGGACCAGCTGGAGACGTGAGAGGGATGACTGGCTAACTCCAAAATAAAGAGAGTTACAGTAATCTAGCCGGGATGTGATAAAAGCATGGATTACTGTCTCAAACTTTCGTTTAGATAAAAATGGTTTCACCTTCACCAGCTGCCTCAGATAAAAGAAGCTGGATTTTACCACTGAGCTAATCTGACCGTCAAATTTAAAATCACTGTCCATCTTAAAACCCAGGTTTGTACATGATGGTACGTTCCATTTTCATGACATTCCTTCAGGTGCCCAAACAAGCCTCAAGGGAACTTAGGATGCAGCCACTTCTCTCCATGACCCTCCACAGGCCAGGACAACCAAAAAATGCTTTCATTAACACTTAATCTTGCTTGTAACACACAAAAAACTGACTGATATCGTGACAACACTAACTGCTAAGAGTCTGACACTGCTACCGGTTAGCTGCATTAGCATACTCACAACACGCGTCACTTCCAGAACCTTGTTTGCAACACGTAAAAATAAAATACAGACTGATTCAGCTAAAACAAATGTTATGTGACTAAACTAACTCCTTACCTTGTTAGTAAAAAAAAAAAAAACACAGTCCAACACTGGTACAAGTTAGCTGCATTAGCGTACTCAACATCTATCCCTTCCAACCATGACTGATTCCACTAAAACAAATGCTACTGTGACTAAGCTAACTCCTAGTCTTGTTAGTATAATATAAAAAGAACACAGTCCACTACCGCTATGTTAGAATATTTTCATTAACACCTAACCTTGTTTGTAACACGCAAAAAACCTGAGTGACATCAGTAAAACGAACGCTACTGTGACTATGCTAGCTGCCAACCTTGTTAGTAACACAAAAAAGTCTAACACCGCTACACGTTAAGCATGTTAGAAGAGTAAGCGTATTTACAATACTTGGAACGCCCAACCAAATATTTTGATAGACCGCCGGGCACCTCTCAAAACTGCTTCAAGTAAATACAACCAAAATAAAAGTAAGGCTTTTAAGTGCGAAAAACGTGGTAATATGAGAGGAAGATTGAGTTGAATCTCTATGACATCCTGCCCAGTAAAAACTGCAAGGCTTACCGAAAATGGCAGAGAACAAAAGCAGGACGGCTGCATGTATTATACATGTTAGTCAATTCCTATTCATGTGGCATTCAGACGGCGTATCCAGGAATCTTGACAGCATGGCCGCCGATTTACACTGACACAGCCCTTGTTCTGCTCTCTGTCTGCGCTCTCATGTCGCTGCCGGGGGCGACAAACAAAGATAAGTAAATCAGAGCTTGCTAGCATCTCAGCTTAGAGCTCTAACCCTGTAAACACTAAGAGTATGGTGGCAAACAAAAAATAAATTAAAAAAAAGGTAGTGGGAGCAGGGAAGGTGAGAGATCGATTTGTGGTTCAGAGAGAAAGTCATGTGGAGAATAAAAGTCTAGAAAAGTAGAGGCAGTCACGGAAGACAGGATGGTGAGGTCAAGTGAATCCAGGGGGGATAATGATGGAGACAAAGAGGTGGTGTAGTAACGGCTGTGGGCTGTATTCAAATGAGCACGGACGGCGGTCCAGCCAGCACTCACACTGGGACTGTGAATTATTACTACTGTGCTCACTTTAGCTGCAAGGCCAGTGGGCTGTGTGTCCCAGAGAGACGGAAAAAAAAGAGAAAAGCAGGACACTCTACTGAAACGCCATAAAAACAGGAAGTTTAAGGTCTTACATTTTACATTTTTATTTTTTCATTTTTTTTTTACTCTCCTGATTAATCAAATGTTTTAGTCACAACTGCCCTCATGGGAGGATATGGGCGGTTAGCGGGCGAAAAATGGGCTAATCTTTGCAGATTTCTGCAGTCAGTTAGGAACCACTTTTTGCACCTTGTGTATTATATGCTAAAATATGTAGATTCTCTACATATTTACATAGAAGGCTGCTAGAAGCTGGGGAAGGTATGGTGCACTGGGGTTCTATCCTTGTTTTTCGTCTACTTCTCCTCTACTTTATTCTTTAATTCTCAATTAGTTCTGTATGCCTCTGATGGTGCAGTGTGATTCATATGTTGTTCCTTCTTTCCCACTCCTCTCCGGGGAGAGCGGAAGAGACTTCAGTTCCCAGGAGGGTTGTAGGTGCTTCTGTTCTTGGCGGTGGACCTCGCCTCTGGCTCGTTTCGTGTCACGGAATTGGGAGAAATTTCAGGTGGCTCGTCTTCTTGTTAGTGGACCTCGCCTCTGGCTCATTTCGCGTCTCGGGGTGGGAGAGATTTCAGGTGGCTCGTCTGTTCTTGGCAGTGGACCTCGTCTCTGGCACGTCTTACATCCCCATCTGGATGAAGCCCACCTGCTGCACTATTTAAGAATGTAGTTATAGAGTTAGATAAGTTAATTTTTCTTTAACAGTTCTGGTAAATCGCCTGTCCGTCCTGGTAAAGATTCTCCCCCTCATGTGGGCATCCCTAAGGTTTCTTCTTTTTTCCTGATTTAGGTTTTTTATAGGAGTTTTTCCTTACCGGAAAGGGGGGATCTAAGGTCAGGGGTAACCAGTTTTAATTAGGCAATATACTTAATAGCTTACGTGAGTTTAGATGATTCCTAACTCAGAACGGCCAAAGACCAACCAAATAAAGCAAACTAACTAAAGTGGTGTGGACCAAACAGAACAGTGTGAAAGTTCCCTTGTTCAGGTTTTATAGTCTGGTCTCCCTTAGAAATCTCACTTAAAGCATCAATCTTAAATGTTTATGTATAAACTTAAAGATTATTGGTGATTTTTTGTCAATTAACTATTCATATAAATTCATGTTTTTTACATCTTTAAGTCCAACTACATATCCACAGGGTAAAACCTATGCTTGAAAAAGCCTGTTGCAACATTGTTTTTCCTCCTAAATAAAAAAACATGAAAAAACACCACAAGCTTAGACAACACATTTTTTTTATTCACAAAATTCTGTAGACTCAAGATGAAAGAAAAAAAAAGATTTTGAATATATGAATGAATGAATGAATATTTAAAAAATGATTAAATGAATGAAAACATACCTGCACAAATGACCACGATAAATAAATAAATAAACAACCAAACAAAAGCAATGAATGAATAAATGAAAAATAAATAAAGAAAAGAATGAGCACAATAAATAAAAGGAATAAATCAATAAACGAAAGCAATGAATGAATAAATAAATACATAAATGAACGGTTCATTGAATAGACAAATAGATAAACAAAAAGGCCAAAACAAACAAATAAACAGACATATTTTATAATATTTCAGACAAAAATGAACATGTTTAAAAAATTTTTATTGATTGTTTTTATCAATACATATCAACATTCTTTATATTTATCTGTGGTTACCACATTATTTTATATAAAATATCATTTCAAATTAGGACTATCAAAACTGTTTTGTCTCTATTTATCAACTTCCTACTACACTATAACATCAGCTTTTTATCTTTTCTTTCTACTGAAATGTTAAAAAATGGAACCGAAAACATGCCAGTTTAACGCTTATTATCAAGTTTTTATGTCTAATTAGACTTCTTTGTTTTTTCAATTTGGATAAAACTTCATGCAAAGAGAGATTTTTCCAAATTTTATGGCAGAATTTACTTCAATCACGTTGAAGTCAGTCAGAGAGAATGATAAAGTATTTTAGACAAACTCTGCCTGAACCTTTCTGTCAAGAAAAAGTTATTTATAAGCCTTTATAAATCTTAAATAAATTGAAATATATATACTGTGCTTATTTATTTGTGATAATTTATGTCAGCTAAACAAAAAAAAATAACATTTATTCAAAAAATAGTCAGTAAATTTAACAAACATTTATTTAAGTTTTAATGAAAAATAATGTTATTATTTGGAATTAAATGATTAGATTAAATAGAAAAAAACTGAGTGTCTAAAACCTTAATTTCTTCTCAAATTGCTTAAGAACTCCTCATTTTTCAAACCTTCTCCACCTCTGAGGTGCAGCAGCTCCACCTCAGTAATGTATGCAGCGAGCGCAGAGATCAAAGATACACGGATCACGTTTTTTTTTTATGGTGTGTGCCTTGGCGCACGCATGCGAACTAACAGCCGTGGATCTTCAAAAGCGTCATGACAACGCTCCAGGGCAGGAGAATGTGTGTCTGGATGTCAAATCTCTTCACATTATGCAGCTGCAGTGTAAAGGAGAATTACCATTACAAGCTGAGGGCTAAAAATACCCCCTTCTATTGGGGTAAGTAAGGGCGTTTTGGAAGAAATTAATATAAGGTGATACTCCCAACTATATTTTAGTTGTTAAGTTTTCTCCAAGTTTTTATTAGTTTGAAAACTGGCATCCTTGTAACGTGATTAGAAATATTATTTTAAAAAATGAATTAACCCTATCATGCCTGACTTTTACTAATTATATAAAAGAAAATATTTTATGTTTTTCTCGCTTCAAGGTGATGGTAAATTAAGTGGAGTCTTAGATATAATGGTATTCGCAAATTAGCAGCACACAGAATGAAGACGTCTAAAACCCACTCTGTTGAATATGTCTTTTTTAACATGTTCTTGTGGCATTTTTCATGATAGCTTAGCTCAATATGTTAGCTTAAACATGTATTTATTTGTTGAAATCCTTGTGAATCATAAGCAAACGAAAAAAAACGCAGTTAGAGCTTGAACGTGTGATGTAAAGGTTTCTCTGCTCCATTCTAATGCATCCTCTTACAGACGATTAGATCCATGAACCTCTTCATTTTCCTCGTCTGAGCTGGCATCTGAATGAAAACTGTACAGCTGGAAAACTCCAATATTACTCACCATTTTTGTAGAACCGGTAAAGCTAGTTTGGGGTTGAGGGGCTGTAAAATGGTTCAGGCAGTAAATAATTGCTCGTCAGTTTCTCTTCTTGTTGTGTCTCTACTGTCTTTATCTTTTATGTTCATGTGATTCAAACAAGAAGACGTCCAATCACAAGCTTGCGTAAGTCGGATCAGTTACAATTGGCTGAAGATGAATCACTGCAATCTGTGTTATTTGCCCTCAACGTATAATACTTATTTTTTCACAGCCCAGCAAACATTAGCTGAACAAATTAATGTGATAATTTATTACCCACAAGGAACGAAAAAGTCTAAAAGAGCAAACATTTCAGTTTTTTATGTTTTAAGATGTTATACCAAAGACAGTCGGTTGTCTTTAAAAAAAAAGTTCCAGTAAGAAAAAAGTAGTCTGTCAAAACTAATTGTTATTTATAGTTTTTAATGCCAAACGAATAATAAATATCAAGATTGTATCCATTTCGGCAGAAGGGTTGAAGTGTATCGTATCGCCACAAAGTTAGTTTAATCTTTTATGTATCAGATCGTGGACCGCAACAAATTATGTGAGTGGAAGAGATACACAACCCCATTTTCTACGATGTTAAAAACATTTTTTGACATTTTGTTTTCTTAATGGGACAAGACAAACGACAGAGATGTCATCTTAATTCAATTTAATGGTCAGAAATTCAAAGCAAATGTTTAAGAAAATGCTCCTTGAACTTTTGTTGCATTTATATAATATGAAATTAAGCAACAAATATAAAAGGATGATCTTTAAGAAACCACAGAGACTTTGGAAATTAAATTTAGTGCATGTTCATGTTTTGATGTTTTTTGTGAATTTGGCCAGACGGTTCAACACAAAGCTATTAAACCAGGATTTACAGAGCATCTGGGCTCGCTATTCCTCCGCTATTCCTTCACTTGGTTCCACTAAAGCAATCTTAACTAATCCCAGTCTAGTTACCATGGAGATTTATTCCGCATTGCATGTGATTACACCACCTTATTTAGCCTGTTTGATGAGGAAATCTACAGCTTGAGGTGATCTTCCCATAAGACTACTCCTGTGTCTATTAGAAAAACACTGTCTGATTTAAAAAACTTTTTGCCTTTGGTTTGGTTCAGTGTCGATACAAACTAAACTTAAGGTATTTTCATTTTTTTGTATACTATGATTTATTTAATTTCGAACTATAATCGTATTTATAAACAGCTGTTGGGTGAATTCCCTCCTGTTGGTAAAAAACAAACCAAAAAAAGAATTAATAATATATTGCATTTTGTATTAAACAGAGAACTGGACAAACTATATTTCAGTTTTTTTTTCCCGCAAAGTCTTAACCACCCTGCTTAAGAAGAAGGAAAAATGTTTATGTAAAGTTAAACCCATTGCAAATCTTTATACTCAAGTGTGACAGAAGCTTACTGAATAAAAAGTGTGAACCAACACAAGATGTGCGGATGGCTTCATGGGAAACGCTCATTAAGTTGCTCTGGGAAGACAAGAGAAGCAGGTTAATAACAGACAGGTTCAGGAGGATAATGTTCACACTGGAGAATGGTCTTACTATGAAGGAGCTTAGTGAAGAAATCTGTAGAATCCATTGTTGCAAGTTGGTGATGGTGGAACAAGGAGGTGTGTCCAGTGTAGAGGCGAGTGAAGAAGAAACAGATCCAGTAATCCAAACTCTTTATTTTTAGTCCAAGCTGAGTCCAAATCCAGAGACCCAGTACGCAGAATCCAAAAGGGCAGGGAGAAATGAATCCACTGGGCAGACAGGGAGTCAAAAAGGGCAAGAGGCAAACTAGGAGAATCCAGTAGTCAAATCAAGTTCAGTATCACCAAGAGCCAAAGAGTCACCAGAGAGCTGCTGCAGAGTTGACGGAGAGTTGCAGAAGACTCACCAAAGAGCTGCTAGATAGTCGCTGAAGAGTTGCTGTTGAGTTAACCCAGAGCCGCTGGAGAGTTGCCAGACAGCTCCCAAAGAGCCACTGGAGTCAACGGAGAGTTCCTAGACAGCCACTGAAGAGTCGCCGGAGACTTAGCTCAAAGCCGCTGGAGAGTCGTCAGAGAGTTGATGAAAAGTTAACGGAGAGCTGCCCGAGAGCCACCGAAGAGTCACTGGAGAGTTAACCTAAAGTCGTTGGAAAGTTCAGGGAAAGTCACCAAAAAGCTGCTGGAGAGTTGTTAGACATCTGCCAAAGAGCCTTGGGGAGTCGCCGGAGAGTTGATGAAAAGTTGACGTAGAGCTGCCAGAGAGCCACTTTAGAGTCACTGGAGAGTTAACCCAGAGTTGCTGGAGAGCTGATGGAGAGCCACAAAAGATCTGCTGACGAGTTGCCAGACTGCCAAAGAGGCACTATAGAGTTGCCGGAGAGTTGCCAGCGAGTCACCAGAGAGCCGCTTGTGAGTTGTTGAAGAGTTGCCCAAAAGTTGCCAGAGAGCCGTTGGAGAGTTGTCGAAGAGTCGCCAGAGAGTTAACTCAGAGTCGCTGGAGAGTTGTTGAAGAGTCGCCAGAGAGTTAACTCAGAGTTGCTGGAGAGTTAACTCAGAATCGCTGGAGAGTTGCCAGAGAGTTGTTGAACAGTCGCCAGAGAGTTAACTCAGAGTCGCTGAAGATCTGCCAGAGAGTCACTAGAGAGCCGCTAGCGAGTTGTCAAAGAGTCGCCCAAAAGTTGCCAGAGACCCATTGAAGAGTTCTTGAAGAGTTGTTGAAGTCACCTGAGAGTGACTGGACAATTGCCTGGAGAGTCGTCAGAGAGTCACCAGAAAGTAATTCGAAAGCTGTTGGAGTGTTGCCGGAAAGGCCCCTGAGAGTTGCTAGAAAGTTATTGGAGAGTTTCAAGAAAGCTGCTGAGAGTTGCCGGAGAGCAGCCAGAGAACCAAGGGTGTTTTGGAATCTGGAAGAGTAGCAAAAAGACAGAGCGACTTAAATATGGAATACAGGTAAAAGCAATGCAGTTGATTGTCGAGTTGAAACTAAACATATTCAAAGTAGTTAAACAGGAAGAGCTGAGGTCAAAATAAACAAGTAAGACAGGAAGTACTACCAAAACTCAAACTTCATAACTCTTTTTCGGCTAAAATCTCTAAACTTCTAAGTCCTATCATTCACAAAACAAAAGAAAGCCCCTTCAAATACAAATATATAAATCTAAATTTTTTTTAATTAAATACATCAATGCAGAAATTTCTCTGGAAAGCAGCATCCGAAGAACCTAACGGTTCATCAGCTTTTGCTAACAATAGAGGCAGCACAATCCCTGAAGTTGTAGTAAAAAAACGACAGAAAGCAAAGCCAAAGAGCTTTCAAAGGTTATGCCATCGTTTGTGACAGCTGAAGGAGAAAGGAGTCTCCTCTGGGACTCAATCTGTCTGTCACACCAGGCATGACAGGAGGAGATAAGCGGAGATGCAACTGTGTTTTTTGTGAAATGTGAGGCACTCATGAAGGCACTGATTGTACCAAATCTCCTTGGTGACATGAAAAAATACACAAAAGTTTTTTTTTATTAGTCTCTGCCATTTGCAAGGATGAGATCATCAGCGTAATGAGTTATTCTGGATTTAATTCATATTTCTGGAGGTGATCAATTATAATCTAGCTCAATCCTGCTATAGTTTTCTCTAAACCTGCCATTTACCAGATCCCTGATACTATTGACTGCCATTGTTTATTAGTATGTCAAAAATACAATATTATGTCTGCTTTGGTTACAAGACCTGAAAAAAAAAATCAAAGCTAAAGACCAAACAAGCTTTTACTCCTTAGCTTCTGCATTCCTGAGAAGGTCTCTCGCTGTGCTGCCTTTTTCTTTTTCTTTTTTTTCTTTTTTTTGGTGATATCTCTAAATTGAGCTGCAGTTCACGAAACCCCGCACCTCACTTTTAGGGCTATTATCAGGGTAAAGCAGTGTACGACTCCTGCTGTGACGGGAGCCGCAGACCTTCCATCCACTGGCTTTCATTTCTTCTTTCTGACACACACTCTAACACACACACTGATAATTTAGACTTTCAACCCTGGCCTGCAGGAACCTCTGGTGTAAGAGGATTCCTGTGTGCTGTTACCTCGGATTAAACACAAGAAAAGAGTCTTTTTATGTTTGTGATCATTCGTTCTAAAAAAACTGAATGCATACTTTAATTAACACAATATAGAAGTCAGTAGATTAATTTCATTGTGACCCCTATCAGTTCAGGACTGCATTATTTTCTCAATATACAGGGTGTAATAATAAAAAACTGTGTTTTTCAAACGATCAAAAAAAATAAATAAAATTTGCACAAACTGAATTTTTGACATAGTGAACAACCCCGCCCAAAAATAATGACATCACACTGGGAAAACCAGTGAATTGGGTCAAAGTTTTTGATAAAGTTCGAAAAAACTATTTATTCAAAATCCACCAAGGAAACCAAAACACCAATTTTTAGAATTATTATGGGATGGTCACAGGACCTACAGCTTGGAGACCATTTTGTGGCCAAGTGTGAAATTTGGGGGTTTTTACATTTTCCCGTTCCATGGAAAAAAAAACTATTGCTTGAATGGCCTTCATGAAATTTCCCCCACACACGACAAGATGAAGTCTACAACTAAAGTTTCATTGGCCTTTGACCTTTGGAAGAGGCTGCCATCTTGAAATTTAAAAAAAAAATTGGTCCAAGCAACAAATTTACACTCCTCCTGGGGATATTGATCTTTTGCCTCCCAACTCCTCGAGCATCATTGGGAAGCAATCGGGGGAAAAAATGTAGAAAATAGAAATTTTAAATTTTGAACAAAGTTGGCATGGCAGGCTCACAAATGTGGCGTTCATCTGTTCATCTAAAACACGTTTTAACCATAATATTGTGGAAATTTAAAGTACAAGTCTTTGGTTCAAAATGAACAAAAAAATATGACATACAATATGAATACATTAGGAATGTGGGCATGGTTAAAGAAAAACCCCCGTTGCCAAGGAAATCCAAAAGTTTACTTATGTCGATTCTTGTAAAATTTACATAGATCTGTTCTTTCTCTGTAGATGACCAAAAAAGACAATTGTTGCTATGGAGTTAAACCATTAGAGGAGATGGGGAGAGTGAAGGGCATAAAGCAGCCTCTCCGCTATCGAGGCCGGGTCAAAGAAGGGTGGCGAAAGCGGTGATGCAGTTCTGACTTTAATCTTCTTTTTTTTTTTTTATTTGACCTATATATGTTCTTATTTATTTATTTATAAAAAAACAGACTTTTTTTTCCAGTTGGAGGAGGCTGTTTAAAGTTGGTGTTAAAACAAAAGCAGCAGGAGTCCGATCAATTCACCAGGTAACCACTTAGCGAAAAAATTCAAAGAACGTGTGTTATCTCAGGTGTTAAAGAGTTAAAAAGCATTTTTTTTTTCTTTTAACTTTACCCCCCTGAAGTTTACCTCTAAAAAATGTACTAGGGGCTGTTATGTGTTTTTGAGGTGCCTGTATGACGACAAATATGACTGTGTTGATGTGAGGACATAAAAATAAAGGTTTTCCAGTAAATAAGGAGATGGTCAAATTAAAAAAAAGTAAACTCTTATTCTGTGTAATATTAACTCATCAGTAGCATTACGTTCATGATTTACTCTCACTAACATTCATCCAGCCTTCATTGCGGTTCCACATCAGTAAACCGTTCCTTTATGTCATGCAGGGGTTTTTAATTTAGTTGTCTTATCTCCTCTGATCGCTTTTCCTGTTTCTGGTTTCGCTGACGAGCCAAAGACCGCGTCCTGTCGCTCAAAGACACACAACAACTGTCAGAAAATCCTACAAAATGAGCATATAGGCAATTTATACCATTTTTTTTCCCATATTTCATATCTTCTCCTCATAATCTAACAGACAGTCTCTGCAGTGATATGAGCTCACCGTAATAATATTAGGATAACGAAGGAAATGCTAGATCTTGATCTCGGCTTGAATTAAATTAACTCCTTCGTTGACCTGAGGTTACCTCCTTGACAAATTACAGTAAAATAGGAGCTAATTCTGCTTATAAATGACCCATTCCGAGAAGAAAAACATTTATTCAACTGAAGCACACAGACTCGGATCAAATCGCAACCAGAACTGCAAAGAAATTTAATACTGAAAATAAAAACTTTCATTGTTTACACTGTAAAAATTGAAACATTGGATCGATTCACAAAAATTAGCTATCAGTTTTTATCAAATTAAACATTCTCTTTGATAAAAATATTTTTAAATGTAACAAATTGCAGAACTTTTGTGTATTGGTCCAATGTTTCACTTTTTACTGTGTAAGATAAGCTTTTATAAAACAACAAAGCACAAAAAAGGAAGAAAAGAAAGACAAAATGCTGGTTGTGATAAATAGGGATTTGAAATATATTAGACACGTATCGAAAAATCGATCAAGCAACTGCAGTATCGCTTGAAAACTACAGATAAGAACAAGATTATGCTGGTTAAAACCAATCAAGACGTTAATAATTCATTTCTGGCAAACTGCGGTTTGTCTTTCTGTTTTTTTTCAACCATCTTTGTCTTTTTATGTACGTGTGATGCAAACAAAAAGACATCCAATCATAAGCGTGCTTCTTCCAAGTCAATACCCGAATACTGTCAAATACCATACATTATTATTTATAGCTTTAAATGACATATGAATAAGAAATATCTAGATTTTAGCCTTTTTGATAAAAGAATCGGACTGTATTGTATCGCTAAAAAGTTAGTTGAATCCTTTTTGTATCAATTCGTGGATCGTGTATCGAATCGGGAAAGACACACATCCCTAGCGATAAAGAAAAGCATTAAAAACACCTTTGGATAAGAGGATAAAATGTATGATATTAATGCTAAAATTGGTTAAAAATTAACCCCATTTATAAAATAAAGATATTTAGAAAAAACATAGAACACTAAAAATATTATTAGGATTTAAATTCATATATTAAGAGAAAAATACAGAAAAACAATCAGAACATTTCAACGTCCATGAAACAAAAGCAATTCAGACATTCAAAAATCCAAGCGTAACATTAAAGTATTCACAAACTAAAATCCTTAAATGCGACTCTAAAGCTGCAGCTCAGAGGTAATTGTACATGTTAGTTATGCCTTTCCATGATTTCAGAGCTCGGATTCCTTGCATTCATTTGATACGAGAAAACATGTTCTCACCTCTGCTTTTTCACACCAGACCCGCCACATATTCGCTGTGATCACACCGAGAATAGTTACCTAACTAATATAAGCAGGGCTATATTTGTGTGTCGATCCCGACTCGCGTTTGTCTCTCCACCAGACGCTTATTTTGGACTTAAGCTGCTGCAGCAGGTAGTTTATATAATTTCCAGCTCGACCGCGGTAAATATTCCTGCATGTTGTGACGGCCCGCTTTATTAGACCGTGTAAACATTTAGTCAGGATAATCACACCTTTCTTTGGGCGGCCGTGGATCCGATGGGAACAGAGAAGCATAAATTATCAGCTCACCTCAGACCCCGAACACGACGCACCCCCTCCTTATGCGGATCAGAGGGTGTAGGTGTTGGGATGAGCGCAGTCGGCTCCTCACACCATCACCCACAGACCAAAACCATGGCTGAGACCGATTAGCACCAACCAGAATGACGATAAGGCAAAAATATTATTGATGGCAACTAAAAGAATCGTCCGTTTATTTGTTTCTGAACTTTTTGAAAACCCATAAAAGAAGTACGGATAACAATAATGTAACAATTAATGTTTTAGAATTTGGAATAAAGAATATAAAATGGCCTTTTATCTTAGTTTTACTGTTCTCAACATCTAACAAGAGTGGTTGCCAAGACCCTCTTTGACCCCGCTAACAGATGCGCCCGTTTATGACAGCCATCTGTCCAGCGTAAATGTGTGTTTATGTGTTGTATTTTTGCCCGTGGGTGTTTGGGCTCCAGGTGGTTGTATAGTGTAATACCGTTCTCTGAGTGTGCAACAGTATTGGTAGTTGTTAGGGCCCAGTGGTGCATGATGGTCATAAAAAAGGAAGGCACTGATGGTCTGCTGTCACAGTTAACCGAAGACTGACCTGCTTTGAGTTTCGTCGTTCCTTCTGTTTAGAGTCTATGAAAACAAGAACAAAAAATCTGGAGCCAAATATAGTGCTTACATTATTTGAACACTATAGTCATTTTTGCAGCAATTTTCCTTCATATCCTTCAAATATCCTCATTTTTTGGGGTTAAAATTTAGTAAAACGTTGGTTTTGGAACTATTCATGTAAAATATATACAGCAGCAATAAATAAATAAATGAAA
>NC_050534.1:9232027-9232225 GCF_002922805.2 Oryzias melastigma | reverse complement strand
CATTATAACAACAGCAATAAATAAATAAATACAAATCTTCCACAGTCAATGTATGATTAAAATTTAGATTTTTTGTTCTAACAAATATTTAGTTACGCCGGGTTCACACTGTACGCGGAAGCGCCGCAAGAGGCGCGGAATGGAGGCCGCTTCTATTCGGCGCCCTTGTTAACCTACGGCATTGTTCACACCAAGCGG
>NC_050534.1:9227791-9231776 GCF_002922805.2 Oryzias melastigma | reverse complement strand
AAAGGATTGGTGGTTCAATCCCTCCAAACAACCGTTGTGTCCTTGGGCAAGACACTTCACCCACCTTGCCTCCAGTGTGGCTCCACTGGTGTATGAATGTCCCAGTGATGGTCAGAAGGATCGTAGGCGCATGCTGTCAGACTGCCCCAGGGCAGCTGTAGATACATCAAGTATGAATGTGGAGTGAATGAATAATGGATACAAGTATGAAATATAATTAGAATAATGGCTAATAGAGTAAAGATATTCCATACTCCTCCTAAAATGTTCATTTTAGCACCAAGCCAATTAGAATGGGTAAGAAAAGTAGCAAATAATATTGAAAACCACATACAGAGACACATGTATACTAAAAAAATCTTTGTCAACAGGGACTCTACATTATTTAAAAGCCTGAATCATTGTGGAGACTTTCACTCACATCCATTACTGGATTAACCGTCTGAAACCCAGATCTCTTGATAGTTCCGTCTTAAAACAAAGTTGCGCTGCATTCTTTCACTTTATCTTTTATCTAATCCCAAAAGTATTAAAAAAGTTTTGTGATGATCCATAGAGAGGAAAACAAAGTCTCATCTCTTCTTGAGTTGAAAAGCACCACTGCTCAAATATGATTAAAAAAAATCATTTTTCTTTTCCAACTTCTTTTCCAACACAGCTACTTTCATTATTATCTAGTAAATGTTTTGGGTTTATTGAAGAGGCAGTTCAACCGCCACCAGGTTTACCCCTTGAAAGTGTGGAAGAGACCAATGAAGTGTTTGATCTACACTTCTGTAGTTGATACGTGGTCTTAATCCTAAATCTGTTAGGGTGTTAGCCATGAAAGATAGAGAATGTTACTTTAACTAACTAACTCTAATTATAATGGTAGACAGCGTCTGGATTTTCAATTGTGGATTAGGTAGAAGATGTCCGTAAGTATCCCATTATTCAGTCACCTGATATCTACACCCATTTGACCAAGAAACCTAACATGTGCATAAAGGAGAAACAGCACACATACAAATCATTCAATACCACGACATATACTTTAAGTGTCCTAATACAATACATCTTTCCATGTTAAAGGCAAGGACATGAGATCGCGATGTATAACACCTGGGTTATCATCAAGAAATAGGAACACTGCATCCTGACTGTTATATACACCAGCATGGCAGTGTAAGTATTCATTTATATCTGTTTCTGTAATGTCCTCAGCTGTCAGTAAATGGCTCAGTATTCAATAACCTGATGTCTAATCCAGAAACTCCCCTCCCCCATTTCACTCTCACATCCCTGCGTCCAAAGAAATTCATGCTTTGTAAAACATTTATTAAAGAGCACTGAGGTATTCCTCAACATAAATAGTTTTTGTTTATTATTCAGAACCGCACGGTATTTTATGATACAGATGTCCAGGAGCGGAGATATCCACAAATACGTGAAACCATGAATAATGAAGCGCGAATAAGCGACGGAACACTGTTTTCATTTGTATCTGTATTTTTTATCGGTGATGATGTCATCTGTAAAAGGGTCAATACCTTTGTAATGGTTAGGGTCTGAGAGCATATGTGACAACAATGGGGAGAGGTGCCTAGATACAGGTCAATAGAAAAATAGAAGGGATGCAGAGAGGTGGCTTTTGATTAGTTGGACACTTCTATGAACTCTAGATCAATGTTTCCCAATCCTGGTTCTCTGGGAACATTGTCCTGTGTCTTTTCCATGCTACCCTGCTTAAGTATACCTGATTCCGTTCATCACCAAGTTATGCAGAAGCCTTATAATGACCTTCATCAAGGAGAGGTGTGTTTGGGACGAATAGGATTGAAAAAATGCGGGACATTATCTCTGGGGCAGCCTTGGAGCAGAGGTAGAGCGGTCTACATCTGATTGGAAGGTTGCAGCAAGGGTTCCCGCCTTACCCGTCCATGTGTCCAATGGTTCTTGGGCAAGACACAGGAATCATTGCTCCTGGTGGTTATAGGTTGGCACTAGTGTTTCGCAGCTGACCCATTATCAGTGTGTGTAGGTGGATGGGACTGTAGCACTTTGAGCTTTCTGAGAAGTTAGCAAAGTACTATATAAGTATGCTATTCTAGGTACTGAAGAGCTTCTGTCTTTTTAACCTAAAAATCTAACTTTGGTAAGTTTTTTTGTAAATGATTTGGAAATGGCAAAACCTGCTTTCTGCTCTTTATGTAACCTCATTAATTAATTTCTCTTGCAGCACTATTTCTCCAAAAACCTTACAACTTTGGCACAAATCGTAAATGGTTGGTTAGCCCATATGGGGCTACATTTTAGTTGGGGACAAATAACAAAAAAAATATCATTTCTAATATGCATTTAAAATATTTTTTTATCTTATTCTATTAAATTGTATTAAAGGCTGTCCTCAGATTTCCTTAATTTTTTAAGCAATAATTAAAAGGACTGTGGGACTCATGCATTTAGAAGTCACATTACATATATATATCAAAAGTCATCCATTTTGGTTCCTACAAACAGCACTTCACGCACATGTTTCTTCAAGAAAGTCACAGCCTGATTCCAATACTATTTTTAGAGGTCTTTTTTCTGCTGGAGGTGAGGATACAGCCTGCTGCGTGTGAGCTGAGGAAAGCATATGTTTTTCCCCCCCATCTGACCCACACTTCCTGGTGTGAATTAAATCAAAGCTGAGAAGTGCTGAGAAGAGCCGATAGGCAGAGGCCTCTCGAGATAAGCTGGTGTCGTTTTTGCCCCATTCGCCAAGCCAAAATAAATCAGCCCTACTCTTTGCAGTCTCACTATCTGACTAGATATGACAGGAGGCGAGGACAGGAAAGAAATCCGAGATGTGCCGAAATGACACATAAAAGCTTTGCTATATTTCGACATTAGTGTCATCTTTTAAAAAGCTGTAGAAGCGTAGAGACAGACTGACAGGTGAGAAGGGAAAGCACACTTCGGAGGGAGTTTGAAGACAGTTTTGCAAACCTAACCAAAAGAAAACGGAAAAATAGCTGACTTGAAGGTATTTTTAAGCCAGTGTATGCTTGATGCGTACACACAATTATTCATTTTTCCTCTGTGATAACTTTTTATACAATTGACATGTCTGTGACCTACAAAGAACGCTACCCATAAGTCACAACCAAACCCCTGATTGGTCAAACGGTATAGCGTTCAATGGCTACATGTTTTGTACGTTGAGTCCAAAAACGGACTTTCAAAGGTACGTAGCAACGCATGAACGCAAGT
This sequence comes from Oryzias melastigma, assembly GCF_002922805.2. Classification (NCBI taxonomy): domain Eukaryota; kingdom Metazoa; phylum Chordata; class Actinopteri; order Beloniformes; family Adrianichthyidae; genus Oryzias; species Oryzias melastigma. Next base: position 9,228,542 of record NC_050534.1, on the reverse strand, counting down.
GTTTTGAACGAACAAGCCCGAAACGTGCATTTCCATAGATAGACTCCTCTTTGGAAGTGGTTGGAATTTTGAGCGTAGCATCAGAGAATTATTGAGTGTCACACCTTTAGGTAAGATTTAATATTTTGTTTGGGATTAGGAGGCGGAATGATCAGCGACGGATTACATTCCTCAGGCGTCATGCAGTGGAGTGTGGCACCACAGGCTTTCTTTGGATGACACATTGATTCAGATCCCAAATCTCTGGGGCAGAACTGATTCTCTCTTTTAAAAAATCCACCAATGTTCAAGATTTCAGCTTTTTTTTTTGGACTTCCAAAGCACAAACTTTTTTTATTTCTTGAGCTGGTGCAAGAATGATGTGGAGCTTCCTGATTCAATCAGGTGACATTGGCCGAGCAGAAATGAAGAGGTAGACTGTGCTGAACAACAGGAACACAATGCTGCATGACTCAACATGCCCTTAGCCCCAATGGATGACCCTCTCCTAGAGTGGTTGGTGAGCAAATAAGTCACCTCTGATCCGTCACACCTGTCTCTTATTTTCAGCTCAGTTGTTGTTTTACATCATTCTGTGCTCTCACATTGAAAAAAATACTTTTAGTTTAATATAAAAAAAAATTTGTTTACATTAAAGTCAAATGTTTTCGTATTTTCAGAATATCATCATCTTGACAATATATTATTTTAAATATTAAACGTTTTTTAATTTTTTTGCAGGGAGATAAAGTATATATAAACTTTATATATA
>NC_050534.1:9226619-9227752 GCF_002922805.2 Oryzias melastigma | reverse complement strand
ATATATATATACTATATATATACTTCATAATATATTTAACTTTATGTAATAATTTGTCTTTTCAAAAGCTAACATGCTAGTTTTTGAAAAGACAAATATAAAATAGTAGCAGGTATTATTTCAAGTTGCTAAATGCTGGAATTGCTTATTGTGGAAGCTTGACCACAGAAAATGTACAGAGTACCAAATATATCAAGGATAAAACTTTATCTAACAGACTAGACTGTCTGTTTTTTAAGCAATCAACATTTTTACCATTAGCTTAAACATTGTCCAAGTTAGCCTATAAAATTTGAAACATGTTTACTAGATAAATATTTGCCAGTTGATAAAAAACTGTCAAAAAATGTGCATAGTATTAAGACATAAAAGCAAAAAACTTCATCTAACAGATGTAATACAAAAGGAACTTGAGCCACAACTGTATACGCAAAGCTAAGCTAGTAACCTGTTTACTGTTAGCTTAAATTTTGAGACAGTTAGCTTATAAAAGTTAAACAACAATTTTTAACAACAAATATTTAACAGTAAAAAAAAATGTATTTAAAGAAATTAAAAATAATGTAAAGAGTAGCCTACCAGACAGAAAAACACAACATTTTATCTAACAAAAGGAAATACATACAATACCTTAGCAGCTAGTGTTTTAGCTAACAACATTGTTATCGTTAGCTTAAACTTTGACAGAGTTGGCCTATAAAAACCTCAAGCAACCATTCTTTGAAAGATGTTTACAGGGCAAAGTTGATAAAAAAGTATCTGAAGAAATGTTTTAAAAATATATCGCGCCACATCCAGGGCTTTTCTTGTATTATATAAATTGTGTCCAAAGTTTGGGATACTGGTTTTGCTAGTTTGTGCAATGTGTCCTCAAATTTAAAAAGGTTAGACATTTATTGTCACAATTGCATTTCTCCTTAAACAGTACTGGGAAAATATACTAAAATGTTGTATTATTGTCATGAATCAGTCTGTTTTATCCTCAGACCACCAGAGGGAACCATCGCCTAAATTCTGAAACTCTCCTGAGCCTCATCTTCACTCAATTTCCCATAAGCCTCTGCCTGCTGTTCCCAGACCTCACCAGCTGTCCCTCATTCTACAATCACCACAAACATTTATAAGGAGGCTTC
>NC_050534.1:9195921-9226439 GCF_002922805.2 Oryzias melastigma | reverse complement strand
GGTTTTGCTAGTTTGTGCAATGTGTCCTCAAATTTAAAAAGGTTAGACATTTATTGTCACAATTGCATTTCTCCTTAAACAGTACTGGAAAAAATATACTAAAATGTTGTATTATGGACTTTTTCTAAGATTTAAAAATTATTTTTCCATTTAATTAAACTTCCTTGTTATTATTAACAAATGTATTAATTGAGTTCCCTTTTAAGTAATTTCACTGTTTTATTATTATTATTATTATAGCAGCATTTGGGTTGTTTAATTAAAAAAAATAATTATTTGTTGACAAAAAAAATAATTTAGATTTAATTTGATGTCAACATAAAAGAAGATTAGGAAAACTGGGTTTTTAATCTTTATATGTGTGGGTTTGTATGATTAAGTGTGTGAGCTGCAGTTGTATAGTGTACATTTTGACTAGATTATTTTAGTTAACAGGTATCTTTGTAACTACTAAGTGAGTGTAGACAGGCTCCGCCCATTCCAGTTTGCTATTTATACCTGGTTGTTTTATGATGTTACTTCCATATGTTGCCATCTTTTCCTCTAAACTCTTTTACCTTTTTTTGTCCCAACTCGTATCTGTTTGCTCAGCTGTTAGACAGGACAAGTTAAAAAAAAAAAGGAAAAAAATGGGTTTATTGTTTACTGCTCATGCCACCGCAAATAACATTCTGAAAAAAAGACAAAATATTTATTAAAAAACTCAACAGAGTATCCATTTTAAATCTAATTTTAAACTGAATTGATATGTGAATAAAAAAGTATTTTAAGAGGAGTGCATCTTGACCTGAGTTATCCCTGTTGTTTCAAGATTTTCTTGAACCCTTGTGTTACGTTCACACCAGGCATGTGACGTGCGTTCAACAAATGGTGTTCACACTGGACTGTCGCTATCTACTGACGCATATACCCGCATTTACGTAGAGTTTTCATTGAAAGTGGTCACTTTAACAGGTGTTAACAAGGCTGGTGCGAACATATCATTAAAAACTGGCTCTCAGTGATGTCTTTGTACTGTTTCCATTTAACTAAGTTGCCTCTGTGAAAATGTTCCCTTTTATTTTCCTCAAAATCTGCTACATTTTGAGTGCAGATCCCGTGAGGTAATACGAGGTGAAGTTTTGTGTTTTTAACTGGCCACAGGCTCAGCTCGCCTCCCTTCTCAGAGGTGAATCCACGGGGTTTCTCCTTTGCTCCACTGCTTATGATTTATTCATATTCACGGTGGAGCATTCCCGCAGCCCCTCACACCCCCTCCTTATACCTGCAACACCCCCCACCACAAGTCCCTAATGAGGAAAGCAGAAGATGAAGAAGTGCAACATAAAATTAACACGCTTGTCTGCTTTTTAATTGAAATTACACCGTGACAATTGTTGTGCACGCTGCATAAAAGTGACCAGGGTGAACAATGCAGCTGCGGATGCCCCCAGAATGGGATGTGTGTGCAGCCAGCAGCTTTTTCAGGGCACATCCATTTATAATTTACCATACACACTACAAAGGTGGATGGGTAAGAGGGTGTATGAGCCGCTGATGAGACGGAGAGGGTTGGAAAAAAAGAGCTATACTTCTTGACACTTCAAAGCATTTTAATGCACCATTTGTTGAATGAAAATGAATACACGTCATCAGAATGGGTTTGTGCTCACACACAAGCTGAATCCACCCACCCAGGCAGGGGAAGGTGAGAACAAACGCAGTGGGATAAAAGAGTTGTATGGAAGGATCACATTTTGTCTTTGTCATGCCCAAAAAGACACACTTGCATGAGGGAAGCTGGACTCCTTTTCAGCATGTTGAAGTTCTGTAATAAAAGTGTGTATCTTATTTCAGTATTTCTTTTTTTTTTTTAAACACTGGCTGCCCTGAGAGGAGGCCCCTTATCAAGAGATAACAACTGCAGGACTGTGCCCCTAATCTTTTTTTTTTTTTTTTTTGCACCTTATAACTTAAAAAAATATGTTTTTCTAAATGTTTTTTTTTAATTGTTTATGGGTCTCGAAGCATCAAAATCATTATTTGATCAAAGTCAAATAAATTCTTTGAAGTCCTCCTTAGCAAAAGTACTCTAATTTAGGATGCCGTCTCCCTACTACATATACCAGAATGCTTTGCTCTAAGTTTTGACTTTGCGGTGAAGATGCATTCATGTAACCTCGGAAAAAAAACTATTGAAATCAAAACTGGCCACTAACTGATAAATTGTTAGTACAAATAATAAAAAGCCAGGATAAAAATTTATTAAAAGTGTATTTAAATTTTTTGAGATATTTTAAATAAAATTGATGATAGAGTATAACTCTTTTCTAACTATTATTATTTTTTTAAACTTGTGTTGTAATCACTTAAAAATGTAGAAACAACTTTTATTCTAACACAACATTAAACACCTGAATTAAGTTGTAAATAATGTGAACCACACAAAAATCAAGTAATAAGAAACTCATTGTGGTATAAATTATTTTCTTTTCTAGAGCCAGACTATTAATGTTGGACATTTTGATCATTTTTTAGCATATATTATGCATTAGGGACAGATTCCTTTAAAGTGGGCGGTTAGTTTGTTGCTACATGTTGTTGCAAAGTCACAAGAACATAAAGACATTTTATTTATACATTTCAATGTCATGTGAATACGTGAATACTGAAATGAATAAAAGGAAAAAAAAACAGCAACAAATGTTGACAAACAATGTAAAGAAAAAAATAATTTATGGCCAGCCAAATTATTCAACATTACATCATATGTAGACAATATTCAAAGTTGATTTACAATACTTTAAACATAATTGAACAAATTATAGCCTCACAAAAAGTTATAAATTAATTAATAAAAAGTAAATTTCCGGAAAACCTACTGTAAGTCTCGAAAATTTTATTTAAAGACCCACTCAGATCATCTTTTGATCTATTTTCCCTTTTTTTATTATGATTATGTTGTTTTGGGGGGGGAAACGAACAAACAAACAAACAAATAATAGTCTTTTTGACGTATTTTCTGCAGAGCTGTAAAAACTCATTAGATGTGGGCGGTATGGTTGATCTGAGAGTTCTCTGTTTACAGCCCCTCCTGCTAGCTTACAGCTGGACGTGGATCGATGAGTCGTCTAAAAATGGATGCATCAGAAGGGGGCGGAGCAGGGAGCTTGTGACCCGCCCACTTTATTTCCTATGTCACAAATACAATCTTTGGTCTCCTCCCGATTTACGATTTTAATAAATAGATAGCCAGAATGCAGTTTTAAGCTTAATTTACCTAGTAGATGTTTACCTCATCATCAGATAAATCCATTATAAAGATGTTAAAAACACATTGTTAGAGTGGGTCTTTAATAAAAAAAAAAAATTTAATATTAGTTTATAAAGCATATTTACCATTTACAAAAATAGTGTCAAGAAATTTTTAATTATTTATAGTATTTTTGTAGGTACTACTGGAAAACTTAGCCTATATATCAAATAAAACTTTATTTACATATTAGTAACCAAATAAAAGTACATTCTCAAGTAAAAAAAACAAAACCTTTGTTAAGGCTATACAAATTCTCAGCGTTATCATTAATCAAATGTGAGTGAATTTGATCATAAATGAAAAAAAGTGAGACTCGATCACAAACGTTCATATTTCCTACTGTCCGTGAAGGCAGCACGCCTCAGTACCGTTGCGAGCAGCAGCCGCGGCGGCAGCGACGCCGCTTTCTCCTCCTGTAACCTAAACAATGCCTCGTACTGAGCGGAGCCACGCACACCAATAGAATGCGTTACACACACCGCAGAGCCCGCATTTCGCTGCTATTCTGACTTAATCAATGCCCCGACCGTAAACATGTGGATACCTACGGAACAGGAGAAATACGGCGTCGGTAAGTTCGTATTTTTACACCTTTATTTTTTTTATTTGGTTGTAAAAACTCGGTTTGGAGCCTATTGGTTTTTGTGCTTAAAGAGGTGAGCTGGCGTTGGGAATTTATGTTTTTATTTTGTATTTTTTGGCTCTTTAACTTAAAGCGGGGTTGGTTTGATTCACACGAAAAAAACGGCAGCATCTTTCCGAAGCGCGTGCGTGAATGCCACATTTACAGCAACGTAAATGTCCGACCTCTGCTTTCCCCACATCTGCTTTGGCTTTTTTTAGGCTCATTTTCATTGTCACAGTGGGACCTGTCGAACCCCATCTTTATTTTTTTCACCTGACATTCCAATTTCCCCCCCACCAAACCCCGCATTATCTTTGAAAAAAACTACCCTTTAAGGATCACGTGAAGGCAGCTTGGGGTCGTTCTGGACCCGCAGAGGTCCTGGAAACCACCGCATCCTGCGGTGCATTGTTCCAGACAGTCGGGGGGCCCGGGATCAAAACACTGAAGTGAGACAAACAACACGCGCGCGAGCCAAATGTTGCGAGAAAACCCGCGCGCTCCTCATCCTGTGGTGGCAGTTATTTCCTCTCTGGCTTTTTTTTTTTTTTAATATACCGGTATAAAGAGGGCGCTCATTGAGGTCCGTCCGCTGAGAGGCTTAATGTCCCATAATGCCATTCCCCTGAGATTCCAGCCTGCTCTGTGTGTGATGCTGAGGCCCCCACATGCCAGAGCAGTCCAGGGGAAAACAAGTCTTTTGTAGCATTTGCAACCACCTCTTCAGGTGCAAGACAAATGTCAAGTCACGAGTGCACAAGTCACGTCTTGGTTATTTAGTCACAACCCTAACTGTGAGTCTTTGGTCATAAGTCAAACTTAAATCCTAGCCTCTAGTCAGTATTTGTTTTTTAATGGTTGGACAATATTTCACTTGAAGTTTAAGATCTGTACATTCAAGTCCATTGCAAGTCTGACATCCTCATTCAGACACATTCACAAAGAGCAAAGTCTTCAGTTACAAGTCCAAGTCATGCCTCAAATTTTCTTTTTCAATCAATGATCCAAGTCAAAAATCTTAAGTCTTGAATTGTTTAGATTTCAAATCCTCGGTCACAAGTCCAAGTCAAGACTCAAATCTCTAGTTGCAACAACATTTTTATGTCTCTGGCCTGTTTCCATAAGTACAAGTCCAGTCTTTGGATGCAAATACAAAACAATGCTCAAGTCTTTAGTTGTAAGTGCTAGTCAAGGCTAAAGTCTTTAATCAAAAGTACAAGTCAAGGTTGTAGTCTTGAGTCAAAAAATTAGTTACATGTCTTTGACGATAAAGCAAAGGCAAATATCTGGTCCAGAGTGTAAGGCGATATTCCTATTTTTAGCCACAAATACAATTCAAGTTTCAACTTCCTATTAATGTGTTATTAGCTATGAGTGCAAGTCAAAATTAAAGTCTCTAGTCACATGTTAATTTGTATATCTCTGGTCTTTGACTGTAAGTCAAAGTACTAGTCAAAGCTCAAATTTTTAATCAAAAGTACAAGTAATGGCTATAGTCTTGAGTCACGAATTAGTTGCATGTCCTTGGTCTTTGACAATAAGCCCAAGTCAAGTCTCTGGTCGTGGAAGACAATGTTCACATTTTCAGTCTCAAGTTCCTAGTCACAAGTTCATTTTTAAGTCTCTGTTCTTTGACCATAAGTCCAAGTCCAGTCTTTGGTTATAAGTGCATGAGAATTCTCAAGTCTTTGGTTACAAGTGCTAGCCGAGGCTCAAGTCTTTAATCAAAAGTACAAGTCAAGGCTATAGTCTTTTGTCACAAGTCAGTTTAATATATTTGGTCTTTGACTATAAGTCCAAGCCAAGTCTCTGGTCTCAAGTGCAAGGCAATGTTCACGTTTGTATCTACAAATCCAAGTAAAGTCTCTGTTCACTAGTCTTTTGTCACAAGTACAAGTCAAGACTAAATTCTTTACTTGCAAGTTCATTTAATGTCTTTGGTCTTTAACTATAAGTCTAAGTCAAGTTTCTGGTCACAAGTACAAGATAATGTTACATTTTTAAGCTACAAATCAAATTTAAGTCTCAAGTTCCTAGTCACGAGTCTATAGATACAAGTACAAGACCAGACTAAAGTCTATTGTTGAAAATACATTTCATGTCTCTGGTCTTTGACCAAAAGTCCAAGTCAAATTTAAAGCTTTTGGTCACAAGTACAAGTCAAAGCTCAAGCCTTAAATTAAAAGTATAAGTCAAGACAAATTCTCCAGTCACAAGTGTATTTTGTGTCTTGGGTCTTTGACCATCACTCCAAGTCAATTTTTTAAGTTTTTGATCACAAGAACAAGTCAAGGCTCAAGTCTTTAGATACAAATACAAGTCAAATATCGAGTTGTTTTTAAAAGTCTAAGGTTTTAGTCTTGAAGTGAAACATATTGACAGTGTTCACTAGTCTTGAAGTTCACTTCTCAAGTTCCCTCGTATGATGCTTGAGTTTGACCAAAGATACATCTACTCTTCACTTGGCTTTGAAAACCTTTCAAAATAACAAAACTGTTGTTTGTCAAAATCAGCATCATGAATAAAAGTCCCTTTATTATGCTCTAGTTACAATCTGAACCAATGCTGTTGTGTAATAAGATTATGAACGACACAAAGCGTTCCTCACCGTTCCTCAGAAATCAGTGCAGTCTCCTAAATCTAGAACCAGCCTTTTGCCCCTCCCTCTGTGGTCATCGTCTGTGGTCAGGTCACTTGATTGCTTTGCAAAATTTTCCCCTGATGTGGACTTGTTTCCCTTCCTCCTCTATTTAAACTCTAAACATCTGACAACTGTCCCTTTGCAGTCACCCTCTATTTAATCCTCTACACGCCTACCCTCCATATTTTAATAGGAGCAAATGGATTTATTCCATTTAGCTACTTAAACCCACACCCTGCTGTCAGAGTTCACTTGGCCGGATAAAAAGGGGATATTTATTTCGAAAGCTACATACTAGCCATTGTCCCCACACTGCTAGATGGCGTCCGGTTAATTAGATTAAGCTTCTTTATCCGTTTTTCTCCATGCAATAACAGCAGTAAAACTCTTTTAATTGGCTGTGATTTATTTCTGACAACTTGGCAGCACTTTGTTTCTTCTGTTGCGTTTGGAGGAAGGAACAAGGGTATTTCCCCTTCTGTTATGAAATTCTAGTTTCATTATCCGCGACACGCAGACACAATGAAGAGGAGCCGATGGCAACTGGAAAAACGTCAGCTTCAGTGGGCTACGTTCTCCCGTCTGAGGTCAAAGGGGTTGATGATTACTTTGAGTCTCTGAGTGCCTGGAGAGGATTTCATTAATTTCGTTGGATCGAGTGAATCAATACATATTTGATGGAAGCTCTTTGAGGTTTTGACGTGTAATTTAATCAACAGGACTGCTGAAGATACTTCGTAGCATTTTAATTTTGTTTTGAAACGCTTGTGTGTAGGGCTGCCACAATTAGTCGACTAATCGATGACTAATCGACTATTAAAATAGTCGACGATTAATTTAGTAGTCGACTAGTCGTTACTTTATATTATAAAGTTGAAAGTAATAATGGCATTATGCTAGCTTTTTGGACTATTTTTGGCATTTATTAAGATTTTTTAGGCTATTTTGGCTAATATGTAGCCAATATTTCAGCTACATGCTAGCTGTTTTGGCTAATTTAGTTTTTTGTTGTTTTTTTTTGTTTTTAGACTGTTTTGGAATTTGGCTAATATTTCAGCTAGCTGTTTTGGCTAACTTAAGCTTTTTGTCATTTTTGTAGCTTAATTTGGTATTTAGCTAATATTTTAGCTGGCTATCAGCTTTAGTGATTTCAGCTATCAACTTCAGCATCATCAGCTACCAGCACTAGCATCTTCAACGGCCCAATTCAGCTTATAGCACTCACACTAGCATTATCGGAGGTAATTCTATAGATCTAGTTTTTAGTTAGTTTAAAGCTAATGATGGTTAAAATGTGTGTTTTACATCCACTTTGCACATGACCCGATTAGTCAACTAATCTGAAAAAATAATCGGTGATTAGTCAACTATAAAATAATAGTTTGTGGCAGTGCTAGTTGTGTGTATAAACTCTCTAGAGAAATACTACCCGTTACCATAAGGATGGAGTTATTACCAGCTGTTTGACACTAAAGAACTTATTGCAACTGGATTGTACGAGTAAGAACAAAATGAAAAAAACTGTCATCTTGAAAAACGACACAAAAAGATGAGTAAAATGATGGAGAAGTGTAAACATGCATTGAACTGTGAGTTCAAAGCAAGTTCCACCTTACCGGGAAACACCAAATGTTGCAGTTCCTTAAAATTACACTAGAGGCAGACCGCAGAAGACAATCATTCTTCCCTTGATTTCTATGTTCAAAAGACTAACAAAAAGATTTTTTTCTACAAACTGGTTTCTGGTTCTATATTGATGTATTGCTTTGTTTATTATTTATGACAGCTTTGAGGGGGATTAATCATTAAAATAGTTTGAATATATTACAACTCAAATTTGCTTATTTTTAGTTAAAATGCAAAAACGTTTAATATTTCAGGTGTTTAGCCAACGAATTACAAACTTTACTTTGCCTTTCCCGCTTATCCTTTTCTAAAAATAGTTGGACCCCAATGTCTCGTTTCCACTAACTGGTTCACTCAACTTCAATAGTAAAAGGTTCAAGATGGACAAATGCTTTTATGTACAAAACTAAATTAGTCTTTACAGAAGCAGAGAATTTCCACATTTCCCCCTAATCTTGATGTCGTGATGCTTCTATTAATATGAATTATGTCAGTTTAGACTGTTTAGCTTCTTTTTAAGGTTTGTGTTGCACCATCGCCAAGATCCCTAACGCAGAAGGAGTGAAATGTGTATTTCTTCTTTTTGATTGAATTGCTGTATTCAAGTTTCTATTGCTGTAAGAGGGATAATATACTAAATTTTAGAATTTTTTTCCCTCTAATTTCAGATGCCGTCATTTAATTACTCTTGAATATTCTATAGCATATGGTCGCCTTTCCAAAAAATTCAACTTAACAGCACCAAGAATTTCTACAAACTATTATGAACAGACAGTCAAGTCAAGGTTTTAGTCATTTTAAATGTAATTTTCCTCAAGTGGTTTCAATGAACACTTTGTCAGAGAGGATGGTCGACTAATATGAGTGAGAATTTATTGGATCCTTGCAGGAAAATTGGATCTTCAGCCAAATAAGGATGAGATCAGAATGTCTTGCTAATTAGAAGGCTGCAGTGTTTGATGTCGATTCACTCTATGAGCAGGTCGGGTCTTGGGGGCGACAGATGATTCTACCGTTCATGAAACGCGAATGGACCCAAAGCAAACAGATATCATAACCCCAATTCGCTCGTGGTACCTATAAACCCACCAGTAGACAGATTATTGGCACCTAGGCTGTTTTTATGACAATGATTTGTAAGATTTTATGAAATTATGTCAAGATGTATTCAGACTGGAAACATTTGGATAGCTTAAAGTGATCCAGAGTTAATTTCCTTTGATAATCCGGAACAAATTTTCTGTTTGAATGCACCTAGCAGACCCTGGTCCGGGACCAGTAACCACTCTGGGACCCATCTTTTGAGGTGGTCCTGAACTCCAGTTCAGTCCCAGTTTCTTCAGTGTGAATAGGTTCCATGCTCGGAGTGGAATCACTGGACCAAAACAGCCACCGTAGCTGGGCATTACAGGAAGTAAACAAAGTAGGAATGAAGCAACAAATGAATCGCACACAAATGAAAGGCAACAATGAGACACAATGAGTTTAGGATTGCCATTGTTCCTTCTCTTGAACTCAAGTCCTCAACCCTGCCTTATCTGCTGCTGATTACCTGTATCAGGTGTGCTTAGCCAATAAGAAGCTTCTATGGCAGCTTGGTTGGAAAACATGTAGGACACCGGCCCTCCGGGCCTGGAGTTCAACACCTGTACCCTAAGTGATTGATCCTTGAAGAAGATTTTCAAGTCTTGTGGTACGGAGGCGTTTGACTTAACAAAGAGAGGAAAAGATTCGTACATCAAAGACACTCATGGAAAATGTTTGTTTTACTGACAGACATAGTGATATTAGTGTTGAAAAGTTTTTCACTCAAAGTATTTGTGGTACTGAATAGAAACACAAAAAGTCCAATCTTCTATGACTCCATTGCCAAACATGTCTTTTCAGTATTCTGTTAGTATATAAATATAATTTGTAATACATTTGCACATGACAGAAACGCATTTCGACTCGGTCACTGATTCTAGAGATCACTTACGGCTGAATTTTGCCATGTTTAGAGGCAAAAAAATGACAGACCCAGTAAGACTCCTTTTTCTCATCAAGGCCCTTTGATTCAACCGATCAAGCATGTCATTGCTCATCATAATTTGGACAAGTAATTAAACCAATGAAACGAGCTGCTTCAGTTATGTTTGCGTGCCAATTGAATCCTCTGCCAGTGGTGAGTTGGAAAGCTAGATTCAGCCCTTTCTGAGGAGGAAATCAGTCCAGTGGCATTAGATAAAGGCTGGATGAAGCTGTGGTTTGGTTGGATCGTTATCCTCGATGGCTGACGGAGACGATGGACCAGCATCAAGCTAGGGTTTCTTCTGTTCTCCCTTGGTATACATCCTTTTTGCTTCCCTCGGGAGGATGTCGCGGAGCTTGATGGGATGCTGTGGGAGAGAGGGGTGGGCCGAAGGTGGTGGCGCGTGTCAGGGGTGGACTCATTGCCGGGGCGTACGCCTTGCCTTGTTACCCTCACATTCACCCCTCCTCCCTTATATTACACTCCACAGGGGATTAGCAGGTTGTTTCGGAGGGGGCCCTGAGGCCCATTCCACCATTATACCCATGATTTCTTAACACTGTTAGCTGCAGGACAATGGGGGGATGCGTAAGGCTAAGCCTAGCGGCTTGTAATTGCTTCTTGTGCAGAGATTGAGTCCTTTCTCTTCTGTCTGCGGCAAAAATTCATCCATGGAAAAGGGCAAGAGCCAAAATCCCTGTTAGAAACTCCTCTGTTAATAAAACTGGTATGGAGTACGAAGAAATAGGGTCAACTATCAAGCTGTGTCCAAGCTGTTTAATGGGGAGCACCCCACACGGGTGTGAAATAAATCTATCTGGAATATGACAGGACGATGGGATTGCTCTAAATTTATTCACCACTGAATTATTGCATTATGACAACACCCATGTTTCACAAACATGGATTGAGAAATGAGTGTTTTATGGGTTATCCATTATTAACACAACGATGTTCATGTAATAGGCTATCTTGTGCAAACTATTTCTAAAAATAAATTGTTTTAAAATCATTTTTATCCAAATTTTAAGAAATTATCAACTTTATATGTATGTATATGTATATATATATATATATATATATGTATCCTTTCGGGAAGGTATAGCATAGAACATGCTAATTTTATTTATGCTAGTGCTGTCCTGCACCATTACATTGTTTTAAAACTCTGGGATTGTCTGATTTTTCTTTTTTCCTCACAATTTTAGTTTGCCAAATTAAGCAATTTTTAAAACGAACATTACTATTTTTTATAAATGCAAATGGAACAGGTTGTTTTTCGTAGAATAGATTACTTAATTAGGCCTAGCTAGTGCTAAGATTTAAGCTAACCCAATTTACCAGTATTTATCCAATATTTTATTAACTTATGCTATTTTTATTTTCTAAAATATTGACAAATATACTACAGCAATCTGTAGCTTTGTTATTTGTTGATATAAAGCCTGAATTTGGCAAATAGTTTGGCAAATTAGTAATGCCAGTTTGATATGAAATACAAAAACAAGTTTTGGAGCAGAATTGCTTAATTTTGCATTTATAAATACAATTTATTGTGCAGTATTTGTGTATAACCTCAGCCAATGCTACTATTTTCCTAATTAATTCCCAAAAGTAGCCTCTAGAAATGTTTTATAGAAGCTAAAGGTGCAGGATTTGTTTGCTAGCATGGATGAGTCATTTAGCCGTAGCTAGAGCTAAAAGTAAAGCTAATCCATTTTTACAAAATATATTTTAACCTCTGCTGTTTTTACTTTTTAAAACTGTTATGACAGTTCTTGGAAGCCTAAATTTGCTGGTTGGTTGGATGAATTATTAATGCTAATTTGATGTCAAATGGAGATGTTACCTCATTAAATTTACGTTTTGGAGCAGAATTGTGCATTTCTGCTTCTATATAGGAAATGTGGTATTTAGGATTTGTGTTGGACCTTGGTGAGTCCTACTTCTCTCCAAATAACCCCTTTAAAACAAGCCTCCTGGAAATTTTTAAAAAAGCTAATGAAGCAGGATTTGTTTGCTAGCATAGATGAGTCAATTACCACTACCTATTGCTAAAAATTAAGCTAATCTGAGTTTACCAGTTCTATTTTTTTTAACTTCCACTATTTTTACTTTCTAAAAAAATGTTACAACATATATTTTAATTATTTGCCTGTTTATAGTCTAAATTTGCTGGTTGGTTTGACAAATTAGTAATGCTAATTTGATGAAAAATGTTAACTTAATCTCATAAAATTCATGTTTTCTAGCAGAATTGTGCATTTCTGTCTAAACAGAAATTTTATTGTGCAGTATCTGTGTTGCACCCCAGGCTACTGCTTTTTCCCCACCCCCCAAAAACAAGCCTCTAGAAAATGTGTTTTCTTTATTTTTTCCACAGGGGTGAGAAAACAGCAGTTTTAGCTAATTCTTGTTGTGTTTCCATCAAACCGTGGCACAGACCTTTCCCTACATCCTCCATAAATCATGTCAAATTGTCAAAAAAAAAGAAAACGCTCTCAAAGATGCATGCCTCATACATTATGGAGCCTCTTGCTCATGAAAGAAAACAGCCAAAGCCGCACAACTATTGTCTGTTCCCGTTCAGCAAACCTTCACAGAAAATGAAGACCGTCTGGTGATCTAATTTGTTTTGTCTGAATGAAAATATCCCACGTACTTTTCTTTTAACACACAGAGATAGTCTTGTGACGCCCATTGGATGGGGTGGCCGTACAAACCAATATCCTGTAATTGCCTGTCTGTAGCCATGTCTAATGTTGAGACAGGCAACTGAGAGGGGGAGGCAAAGGAGCAAGAAGATTCTCCCCAGAATGGCTAAATGATTACCAGTTAAGCTGAATGCAGATAGCATTTTTAATGGCCCTTATTTCAATTTGGCTTGACATGAAATATTTGTTTCATTGACTTGTCTGCCTGGGAACTGCTAATGTCCTTCCCACAGACCAAATGAAGATCAGGATGGTTTATTCCATCAGTTTCCAAAGGTTTAGAAAATCAAAACTCAACACCCCAAAATTTACAACAAATTCTCACTCCCAAGTCGTCACATATTGATATTTGGTTAAGGACACCTCACTTTTTGACTTTTTGGGTGTCCCCAACTCATTGTTTTTTGTTCCCATTAAATCAGGGTTCCCCTATCTCTGGGTCGCCAACTGGAACTGGCCTAATACCGCGATGTGGAACCCACCGGTACTCAAACCCAGCACCAGACGTGGTACCGGATGTGGTACCCGACATGGTACTGGACCCGAACTGGTACCAGATGTGGTACTGGGCGGGAAGCGGACACAGTATTGGATGCGAAATCTGTATTGGGTCACTGCAGGGGTCGGCAACCTTCAACAGTAAAAGAGCCATTTGTACTCCTTTTCTACTGATCAAAACCTAGAACTAGCCGCGCAGATTTACTTTAGCCCTTAAGGAAATTGGATTTGCATTCATTACCTTCTTTTATTTTTTTTTTAAATATAACGTATGTCTGTTGTCTATTTTTCAGCACAAACAAAAGCAAAAATATAAAAAGAAACTAGCATTTCTCAAAATGTGATTTTTTTTTAATTTTATTTTGCATTTTAACTTTTACCTTGGGAGGTGCCAAAATTAGCCAAAAAGCTAGCTTGTTACCTAAATACTAGCTCAACTCCAAAATAGCCTTAAATTCCTCATTCAATTTAATTAGTAAAATAAATTTAGCCTGTTGCTATAATAGATGCTAAACTCTAAATTAACGTTAATAGCCCCATAAATAATACAATTAGCCAAAATGTTAGCATGCTGTTGAAATACTAGCTAATCTCCAAATTAGCATAGAAAAACTTTGTAGAGGTCAAATTAGCCAAAAAAGCTAGCCTGTTGCTTAACTACTAGCTGAACTCCAAAATAGCCTAAAATTTATCAGTAAACTAAATTAGTGAAAACTGTTAGCATGTTGCTAAAATAGAAGCTAAAGAATACATTTTCCTTAAAAGCCCCAGTAAATAATAAATTAGCCAAACACGTTAGCATGTTGCTAAAATAGAAGCTAAATTTCAAATTAGCCTATAAACCTCAGTACATAGCAAATTAGCCAAAAACGTAGCCACCATGGAGAGATTAAAGAGCCACACGTAGCTCTGGAACGGCAGATTGTAGACCCCTGGGTTTGGGCACAGGTACTGGGTAAGGGTACCGTTACTGGATGCGTCCGAGGACCAGTCCGCTTCCGGCACCGTGTCCCGAATGTTCGGGGAAAAAAATGACGAGTTGGAGACACCCAAAACATCAAAAAGCGACGCGGACATCAATATGTGACGACTTGTGGAAGAGAATGCGTTGATATTTAAAGCAATTGATTCAAATACCAGATTTAAAGACCTACTCCAACTAAATTGTGTTTTCAACATGTAGCATTTTTCTCACAATGGAGAACATATGAAGAAAATTAAGCTTCAAGTTGCATTTTTGAGTATGTCTTTTTTATAATTGTTGTAAATCAGGAACATAACAAAAAATAGCAATTGGAAGAGCTTGTAGCGGTGACGTAGGTGCTACATTGCTACAAGCTGCTCCGTTCCATTCCAATACACTTGTAGACAACTACACCCAAGTATGTCTTCATTTTCCTCATCCGAGCTGGCATCTGTCTCAAAACTGTACGACTGGCTAGCTTTTATATTGCTCGCCAGTCATATGAGCTTACACTGTGCCAACAGTTTCACCCGAAACTCAGAGGTTTATTTCTAATGAACTCCTGCTGCTCTGCGGAAACTATGTCGGAGAAAACGACACATTTTGCATAATAATATTTAAAAGATGACTGAGAATGTTTAGCAAATAGATAAAAAGTGTGACTTTAAATAAATAAAGGTAAAACATTCAAAAGTACTTAGTTGTTTGACTAAAGAGACCAGGTTTTGGGAAGTATTTTAATGTAAAGAAAACTAATGACTTTGAAAGAAGTCTGATGGGATCCATGTCTGTATTTCCTCTTCCTACATATCAGTTCTCGGACTCTGCATGGGGGAGGTTAATGGGATATATCTGATTAGAAATCCAGCAGCTTAGCTGATCAGAGGCGCCCCCGCGGTGCAGGCAGTAGAGCTACGTGATACAAGTTCCTGGCCCCTCTCCGTCTGTGAGGGCTAAAGGGGAAGTGACTGACGTGCCATTTTTGTATATGAAGCTGTTGTGCTGGTGGCAATCTTTGAGATTGACAGGTGTGGAGAGCTGCTATTACATGGAGTGACTGTTGGTTTTTTTTTTGTTTTTTGTTTGTTTTTTTCCCCCTTAGAGCCAGAAACCTAATAGCTTACATTTGGAGTGGCATCATTTATCAGTGGCCTGAGGCTGTGAAAGAGGCTAGCATGTATCGACCACAAAGGAAGTGCTCATTGATTTGTGTGACCTAGGGCATCAAAATGACATCTAAGCTTTCATTTTCCACATAAACATCACTTTAGACAGGTTTTATGTTTTGGTACCTAGATTATTATTTTAAGTTATTAAAACCATCATGGTCTCCAAAAGACATCAGATTTAATTTAATTTATGTTGATTTCCTGGTCCAAATGATTGCATCACATCGACAAGAACCCATCCAAAGAATATAAAAGTAATACCATGAATAAAAACAATAATTTGTTGAAGTTTAACATTTTGTTGATCTGTAATTCATGTCAGGGTCATTTTACAGAATCTATGCATAATTTAAAAATGTAAAGGTAGTGGTTTGAGGTTGTCTTAGTCTTAAAATACACATTTTTTTCAATAATACCAAAATGACATCTAATGACCTATTCATGCACTCAGTAAAGGATGTGTAGGGACTCTTTACAGTGTTCTGTGTAGTTCACTTTGTTTCATAGATAAAAAAGTAAAATGGCCAATTCTGATAGGTCTCAGTTTACTTGAGAGTGAGTCCTGACTCTTTTTAGGGTCAACGTTTACCAGTACCCATTGGGAAAATCCTCAGATGCAAATTTAGATGGTGACTATGCCTATCAATCTCCTGGTCATTGGTCATTTTGGGGGTACGGCCCCCAAAACAAGCAGCTGTTGTGACATACCTGGATTGTGACGTACCTGGATTATTGTTTGCAGATACAAGAACCAAGTGAAAACGGGGCACCTTACAGGATTTGACTCAAGTCTGCCAGTCGATATATTGTTGCTTTGATACTCGGTCAGTCCAATGGTCTTTGTTGATTTGTGTTACACTCCTCGAAGCAATCCAAAGGTTAAAACGTACTAAACTGCTTGAGATAATCACGCGATTCCAAACACTGGTAACTTGAGTAGTACAGGTTGTTTAAGACAAAGAAAAAAAACACAAGAAGTAGGTAATCCAGCAAATGGCAATTAGTGCACGCCTTCACTACATCACCTTTTAGGCTTTTCCCACCTTTTTCACGGTTCCTCCATTTCACTGTAGACTTCTTTTTTCTTCACTTGTAAGTGCACTATACATATATTATTCACACCCCCAAGATTCACTTCTGCATTTTGGTTCACCCTCCTGTGAACCCAGGCCTTCGCTTTCAACTTGGGTTCACTAAACCAGAGTATAACACTTGTGCTATTCTAGGTATGTTGGGATTGGGGTCATCTGGACCCCACAAGACAGTGTGCTGAACTTTTTTTTCACTGGTGTCCATGGCAGACATGAAATCCTGTGCACCTTAGTCGACTTTTGTCATGGGTGGGATAACACGTCAATGTAAGGCTTGGGTCATCTGGACCCCATAAGATAACACAAGGGTTAAGGGTGTATTCAGACTGGAAAAGTCTATTGGTCTGGACCGAGTCTGCTAATTTTGCCCGGATAGTCTTGAACCTTGCACTCGGTCTGTATTGCCTTCCAACTGGACATCTTTGTTATGAACCAAAGCTTGTAAACAGAACCACGTGACTAAAGATCTCTTCAGTCATTGGCTAGGAATTATGAGGGCGGGGCAAACCAACGAGAGAAAGAATAGTGTAAGTCCTAGAATTTGCAATCCTTGTTGTGATAGTTCCTTTATTCAAACTTTATATTTCGTTGACCGATTTTGAACATCCATATCAGCGTTTGGTTTGTATTATTATACAAAAAACCGGGATGCATCTGTTTCGTCGCTGTAGTGATAAAGCTTTATCTTTGAAAAAGTGCAAATCAGCTTTACATTGGATTTCCAGATGTACAGATGTTCTACACATGATGGTCCACTGAGATATTTATGACATAAATTCATGCGCGTTGAACGTGATAAGGACTGGATTTTGCCTTAAACTCCAGATCAGCTCCTCTTAAAAGATTTTCTGTCCGGCTTAGATCACTTAGGACTCTGTTAAGAATGATCAGTCCAGTGAAAGCCAGGATTAACGATGGCGCTAGAGACGAGATACTCCACTTTTGGCCAAACATTACCTTGAATCCAACATTTCTCTGCTTACTGTTCCTTTTACTCTACTTTTGTCCTAAAGTCAATTAGAAAAGCTTTTTTTCCTCTCATTTCTCTGCCTCCATTGACTGCATACTCTTGCAGAATGAGCTGTTTGCAGAGCCAGCAGGTTCAAGTGTGATAACCCATATCTTCTTCCTCTGTCTGCACACTCATTCCTTTTTTTTTTTTTTTTCGTCTGGATTTTTACCCCCTCTTGTTTTCCCGGTAGCCCACTTCTGTCTGGTACTGCGGCGTTTCACCTTTATCTCGCTCACACATACATTCCTTCCCCACCTCCTCCCTCCTTCTCTCAATCCATACTCACCTGTCCCAGATCTCCCCAGATATTGCAACGTGCACACATCTAATGGTTTCTATCTGAACCCGATGCGCTGGTGTGCAGGTTTGTGCACGAGCATTTTTTTTTTCCCTCTGTGGACGTCTGAAGATGATGGAACACCGCAGACGCCCCTCTGGCTTTGTAATGGCGCTATGGTTCCACACAGATTTTTAGAGAACTATTTGTTTTGCTACCGACCGAGCTCCCCCATCGGATCGATTCGACATGTTTCCTCCTCACAGAAACACAGTTTTAGGATGAGACTTTCTGCACTCTATAATGTCTTTGCTGGTTACGCCTGTTTCAGAGATAAAGCTGAATCTTTGCTTTTGTTGGGTCTAGATTGATAAAGGTACACTTGATATCTGTGACCTACAGCAGCAGTTAGAGTCTCTAATCTCTTTTCCTTTTGTCAGAACATATAACTAGACATGACTGTCGTTGCGTTTCTTGATGTATATAAAGACTTTTGAAACTTTAAAAATCAATTATGGTTTAATAATGCAGGTAACACGAAAAATGTCAATAGAAACTGGAAGAAGATTCTATTATTCACTGTAACCGATCATAGGCTTGGTTAATTTCCTGGTTCTTGAACCTTTTACTGGAACAAAATTTTTTTTCCGGGATAGCAATGTTTTTGAATTACCAGAAACCCTGGAATTATGGGATTTTCCTATTGCTGGCTTTACTCTCTGCCGTCTGGTAATCAAGGTCCACTGGGTAATGACCCTTATTGTGTTCGGGTCAAAATTGACACTTTTCCACACTTGAAAATGGGTCAATTTAGACCCAAAAACAATATAAGAGTCAAAATGAAAATCACTTTTTCCGTTTGCAATGTCTGCAATCACTTAATGAAATCAATTTTTCACATTGCTTGAACTAATTTACGTAGAGTTTTGTGGTCATGGAAGTTGGACGATCTTGTGTTACTACAATGTTCTTTGCCTTGTAGATTTGCAGATAATCATGCTCTGTGTTATTTTTTTCATTCTGGTAGGCAGTTGAATTTTTCTTATATTTTTAGCTAGTACTTAAAATCAATACATTTTCTCAAAAATCAACAGTGCATAACCCTAAGCACCTAATGACGATTTCTGGTTGTTTTTATTGACCTGGAACTGACGACCAATCACCTGCTCTCTCTTAGGGCCTTTAGGCATTCTGGGTAGGGTAGTCATACCACATTATTTGACTGTTTTGATTCACTGTAAGCGGTCTATGATCCAACGTCCCTACCAAAAACTATGCCATGACCATTTAAGAAGGTATAAAACATTACTTAGTTTGTGATTAATTTACTCATGATGTTAAAAAAGTTAATGTCTACTAAAGTAAAAAACCCAGAGTAAAGTATACCAAAAATAAAAAGATTGACAAAACCACATGATGAGCCCTTAAAAGTCTTGATATTTCAAAGATATCAAACTAGAAACCAACATTTCTGTCCTTGCAGACAAAACAAGTCTGTTTTTTTAGATCCTCGGTCTGTCTGTCCTTGAATGTGCTCTGCTTTGGATTACGACTAACCATAGAAAAGCAACAGTGTAACTTCAGTTGTGCTCTGTTGTCTGTCTATTCAATGGTCTTTGTCTTTTCTATGTTGAACAGTTAAGTCAAAATGTCTTGTTTTTTAGGTATTGAACATAGTAGCTTATGGTCAGACATCCATTTTATAGTCCCACTCCAATCACCTATTTTTTAAAGTGTTCCCATTGGTCTTTTATTTATGATTTTGCTGTTTTTTGCCTAAATAAAATACATAGTTCTTTAGACATAGTTTCTGCAGAGCGGCAGGAGTTCATTAGGATTTTGGCAAAAGTTGTGGGTGGGACTATTGGCATGGAGTAAGACCACCCCCACTTCCCATCACACATCTATTTGCACATCGGTGCTACAAAAATCACAATCAATAGCAGAGCTAAACAGTCATATGTTTGTGCGAGATGCCAGCTCGGACAAGGAGAAACAAAGACATACATGGATCTAGTCGTCTACAAGTGGATGCATCAATGCTGATTTTCACTGGTCCATTGCACAAATAAAATAAAAAAATAGAACGTTCAAAAATCAATCAGACACAGTCTCCGTCTCTCCGCATTGCAACGGAAGCTCTACGCAGGAGTTTATTTCCAGTCCATTGTTGTGGCAAAAAGCCAAAGAACTGGAAACAGATGCGGGTTTCAACATTAAAATTTCTGTTGTACTTTCAAAATAAAGGCATATACATTTCTATTTTATATTTAAGGCTACATGCCCATGCGACAACACCCGTTAACACCCCAGATAACACCTCTGTCCATTTTGGCATTGACAACAACAGTTTAATTTTAGAAGTACAAAAATATAACTCCATGTACAACACAAAACGAGCATTTGATAAGGACTCTGTAAAGAAGGAGAGGACATGGGGCCTGATTGCTTACGTTTAGGATCAGCGAAGAGAGCGCGACGAAGTACTTGACACGGAGGTGGCGGGACAAACCACTCATCCGGGAGCCAGTGGGGAGGGGGGACAGATGGAGATGCAACGGAAACAATGTAAACTGATGGTTGTGAGAGGGACTCCCCAAGACAGACCGGTTTAAATTCATGATTCCGAATGGCGCTAAGCAAGAATCTTGTACTCCATCAAATGTGTTTTCTTTCACAAATATATAGTTTTACAAGGTTTGAATAAAGAAATACTCTAAAATGCAATTTTAAGCTTAGTTTTTGTCTTACATCACCAAAAAAACTACAAAAGAACGTGTTCAGTCATATATGATCAATTTTAGCCCCCGCTTGTCCTTTATGGGACTGAATCTTTTCATCTTTCTCTCCATCTCTGTAAAGGGCGATCAGCTTCTGCTTGGTTGATGTCTTTCCAACCAATTCTTCTCTAAGCTGCCCTATTATCACTTCACATCTGTGTGTCGACACCTCCTCTGCGGTTGAAACCGGGATTGCACTGCCTCTTCCTTTTGCCCTGGTCCTTCTCAGGGCTCGTGTGTTTGAGCGACCAGTTTCCTGCTTCAGTCGCACCATTAAGATGGTGGTCTAGCTGGCTGCTGATTGCGCGCCTGCTGCTTACCATCACCGTTTGTCCGCCTCAGCTCACTTCTGTATGCTTTTCTCACTTCCTCTTTCTGCACGTAGAGACCAAATTACTAAGTTGAATGTCAGGAAAAGTTGTTCATTACACTTTAACATTCTCTACTCTTCAGCCACTTTTGCTCATTTCGTTTATTTATTTTAATCAGAATACTAAAATACTCCTCATTTACACAGGTGGACAAACAATGAGACTTACTTCCACCCCAACTCCACATTTCAATTACTTGGAAGGCGGCTGGTTTCCAGTTCTAGGATTCTCATGAATTCCTTAATTAATTGTGTGGGTGTCTTGGAATATGATTGTCTCAGAGAGTCTGTTTAATTCATCAAGTTGACTAAGCCTCCAACTGCGACCCTTCCATCTTCCCTTCTTTTTTTTTCTCTCTTCCAAGTTAGTTAAAAGTGGCGCCTTCAATCCACCAAAATCTAGATTCCTAAATTAATAAGCATGCGTTCGAATAATGACGGTGTACAGCGAACGAATCTGAAGTTCGTCTGAGGGGAGAAGGACCAGCAGTCTCCTTCCTTTTTCTCTTTTTTCTCCTTTCTCTTCATCGTTGATTGAATGGGGCCTTTTCAGTATTCCTCCGGCAACACCAAAGGTTGGCAGCGCAGTGCAAAGAAAGCTTGATTTGCTTTGTTTGTCTGCTTCTTTGTGGCTGTTTTTTTTTTCTCAGCTCCTAATGTTGTTTTTCTCCACCTTTTGGGTATTTAATACCATAAGTTTAAGAGACATTTGAAACTTCTATTAGAAGATTTGTGATTTTTTTTTAATACCACACATCTTGTTATACTTCTTTTCTAAGAAACTATAAAGTCCACATTTAAATATTTGATGTATTTTTTTTAAATAGTAATTCAACAAAACCAGTAGTTGAGTTAACAGATAAAAGCATAAAGCCTCTAGTATTGGACATACGTGACTGTCACAGTAGGAGTTTATAGAGCTGCAGACACAGGAGGTGCATATTTGAACAAACCCCTTTTCTATTTGTGGCTAAACTTTATTTCTATTTACATTTTCCTGCATTTCTTTTTGGAGCGAACGGAAGACAGAAGAGAGAAATGATTAAATCCAAGAAAAACTTCATGTGTACCACTTCATCCAACAAATGACAGCCTCTCAATACAAATCTATAGCCAGCTTGATAAGCCAAGCTTGGCACGGACACTAGGAAACCTAGTTCCTTCTGATGGAGCTGCCAACAAGTACATCTGACACTTGCTAATTAATGGGTATTTAAATCTTGAGTTTGAAGTGTTTTACTTTTTGTTTGAATAATTGAATTACAGAATAAGTCTTCCCAAAAGATGTGTAATGTTGATGTGGTGGTTTAATAGCTTTACAGAAGTACCAAAACCTTTCAGAGGTCCATTTGGTTGGCTGGTATGATCACTTCAGTATGGGCTCTGGAACTAAAGGTGGGACAAAACATAGCGTCAGGTTTGGTTGATTTGAAAGTCCTCTGTGTGGAATACTCTAAATCTGTGGTGTCCACCTTTCACGGCTTAACCAGTTCTTGAATGTTTTCTTTTTTTTTTTGTGCGATTGTGAATTCTTTCGCAATGCATTTGTGTTCTGCATCCTGATTAGCTGTAGATCATTGTTAATCAAACTCCTCTGTGCCATGTCTCCTGTACAGATTGTGTTAACCTTACCAAATTTAAGTATCTTTGATCACAAGCAGATCTATGGTTTCATTTTGTAATACTGGAATTGTTTTTCTACAAAGATTTGAGCTTTTAGAGTTTAAACAAGTGGGAAAATGTAACTGTCTGAGAAAAGTGTATAAAGTGTGCAGTGAGGGGTTTTATCGATAATAATTTCTAGAAATGATTTGATTTCATTCACAAGAGCCTGGAACGATTCCATTCCAATTTTCTTCAGATTCTTTCAATTCAATCCAATTCATTTCAAATTTGAGTTCACACAGTTTACACATTTAGACAGATTTGTTTAGAAATACATTAAAAATCTACTATATGTTTTGAATATATTTATATTACTCTGATACGGTTCACATACTGTAAAATTTATTAGTGAAATAATAAGATTGTTAATATCATACAGTGTTACATGGATTCTCTAAAGGAGAATCTCTTACAAAATGTTCAGATCTTTAACATTATAAACATTGTTCTGCTTCTCCTGGAGGGCGTTTAACAATAAACAAAGAATGGGCAAAAACGGTTCTGTAGAGCACAAATAATTACTTTAAAAAACATTGACCGATCGTTAGCATTAGCTGTCTTGTGGTAAATTCTGTTAAACTTTAGCAACAAGCTAACAGACTTTAGCTTTATGTGCTAAATTAATTTATATTTTTATGAATCGATTATTGATCTATTAAGGTCGATTCAAATTGATTAATAGATTTTATCAACCCAGCCCTTGTTTTACAGACTTAAATCATCAATAAATGTTGTAAAAAATACAGATTTTGCCTAATGCAGGTTATGGGACTGTGGTCACGGAATTGCAACTTCTGAGGTTAACGAGGTATTGCTGTAATCTTAAATTCAAAATAAACTTGGATTAGGATGACGAGAGGCTGTCTTTCACGTTTGGATGGGTTGGTAGAGGTGAATTAGTGTCGTCATTACCAATGATATAGTATGCCTCCACTGTTTGCTCATTTATTCAATACACAAGAATAGTACAAACAAAAACTTGTCCTCACACAAAAAAAGAAGTAACTGACTTTAAAATGTAAAGCATTTTTTTGGTTTGAATTATACCACTTTAAAACTTGTTGCATAAAGGCGGATTAGACTACGGGAATCGCTTTTCAGTGCGTTCTTTACAGTGCCATAGTTCTTGCATTTGTGCATAATGTGGAAATGTTTTTGGGAAAAAATAATTTTATACTCTATTACCAATTTTAAAAAAAATATATACTTATAGGTATTTATCAGGTAAAATATTAATAGACCTTTGAGGTTTTCAGGAAACTTCTAGAGAAAATGTGTCAAAGTCAAGGCCGGGGTCCGGATCCGGGCCTCCGGGTAATGATATCAAGCCCTCCAGATCATTTTATTTATTGTTATTAATGACCTGATGTTATCTTGCGCTTATTTCTAACTTGTATAATTATGACAAAATATATTTATACGGAGAGTACAATATTGAAAGTTATTTAAGTTGTTTATTCTGGAATTATATGCCTACCAGTTTTTATTCATAGTTATGTTAAACAGCTATGTTTTTAAAGTTTTAAAAATGTAGTTTTAGTGTGTTTAATAAATGTTTATCCTGTGACGTAAGTTGTGTTTTGGATTTTGGCCCCTTGTGCGATTGAGTATGACACCCCTGTTCTAGAGCTTATCATAGTAAAGCTTTTGCGATATGAAGATTCATATCGTGTGGGCGATAGAAAAGTGTCTATTGTGATGTTTCTCTTCTATTATTTCTTTTGTTTTTATTTGTTTATTTTTATGGCTGAACTGTTGTGCAAAAATGTGTTTTCCTACTAAACTTGAAACTATTGTGCACTTAAAAAAGGTTTTTCATTTGTGACGATTCAGTCACGTTATTTTAAAAAATAAAGTTAGAGAAAAGTAATTAATGACATTTTTGTCAAATTTTTCAGAGAATAACTGAAAATTCACTTCATTTTGGTATATCGTGATATATATCGTTATTTTGATTTAAAATAATGTATATCATGATATGCAGTTTTTTCCATATCACCCAGCACTGTATCTCTCTATATATATCTATACCTAAAGTAGGGTATTGTTATGTTTTTCTTAGGCACTGGTAGCAATTCTACCTTTAGACAACCTTACCAAAAAATACATCCTGGCTCAATGGCATGTACTCCCCCTTTTTGCCATCACCCTAACCTCCCTCCAAACATCCACCTGGTGCCTTTGTCTCCCCCCACCCCCACCACCTCAACAGTTGGACCCCTCAAGGGATAAGAGTGTGAAAAACTATAAGCGGAAAGTGGTGCTTCTAAAAGCAGCTGAAATGGATCCCCTTTATGTGAGTGCAAGAGGGGAAGTGCGAAGGAAACCCCCCCACTGTGGAAGCCTTTGTGAGTGGAGTGAAGGCTCTTGGATTGGGCGCCGATAGCGGATGGAGCAGCTGGTTCAGCATATCAGAAGTGACAGAAGACAAAAGGAATTATTAGTGAGCTGGAAATATGACCAGCTTCAGCACAAATAGATATACCTTTCTTAATGAGTCATTAGTGGTGCAACCTGGCCTCAGTTAAGATACAGAAATGTTGGCGCAAACATGACAGAGCTGGACTTCCTGTTAAATATGCCCACATTTCCTGTTAATTAAAAACCTCCCTTTGATTGCAGACGATTTTGTGGCTCAGGTGAACGTTTTAAGGCATCTGCGGCGTTCGTCTCGATGACAGGGAGTGTTATAAATAGCTACATTTTCCTACAGAGCAACTTCGGCTTCTCGAGGATCAATAGCGGAAATCTCTGGTGGATTGTGTATCGCCCTACCTATTAATCCACAGCCTAATGACCTCCCAGCCATCCCGTCCACGGTCCTCCCAGAGCACAGTATCGTCTTCCAGTCCTCGAGCGCTTTTATCTGGCTGAAGAAAGGCTCTTTTCGCATCGTTTCGTTGAGGTTAACTTGAAAGAGAATTCAGGAGGATGAGTGTGAGTTATGCCTCTTGTCTTTGAAACACGAATCCCGTCCACTTCGCTTTGTTCGTGTAACACTTCAAGAGCATCGTGTGTCTATTTATCATCAAGAGGAGGGAAGAGGAAAGCAAATTTTCTACTGTTGGTATAGATGTGCACAACTTGCATTCCTGCGCAGATGTCTTTAAGTTCAAGCAGAACTGAGCATTGTCTTCCTTCTGCTTTGCTCAGGCCAGCCGGCCCGCCACTGCGCCGTGCTGACATGACGACTAGGGGAATGCTAAAAATACATATGTGACATATGTTGCAGCATTGTTCCTGATACTTCGCCTGTGTCGTAAAGCATAAAAAATAGCTCAAAACATTATAAAATGTCCAGGTGTTTAAGTAGGTTGATTATCTCCTGATAAAATTGTTTTGACATTTTGCTGCATGTTGCAACTGCACCTCATCCAGCAGTTCAAAGGTTATTACAGCGATGGACGTGATTAAATGGACTGGGACCATGCCATTGATTTGCAAGGGAATGTTTCCAGACATCATCAGTGGTGATTCATCACCCCTCCCCGACCAAGGCCCCGCCGCTACCCCCAACCCCCCCTTCGACCTTCATCTGGACCGCAGCCATAATCCTCTTTTGTCAGACTGTCCTAATGCACCAGTAACCTTAGCATCCCCACTGGATGGCCGAAACTGCCTCTAGTGTCTGTGAAGCTTCCCACAGGGATGGAAGTAGGGCTGGGTATCGCCAATAATTTCCAAAATCGATTCGATTTGATTTTTTTTTTCGATACTTTCGAACGGTTTACACATTTAGACACATTTATTTAGGAATACATCAATAATCTATATATGTTTTGAAGATATGTGACAACACATGATGAATTAGAGTAGTTTTCTTTTATTTCAAACTGCGCTTTATGCAACAAAGTGGGGAAAAAAAGCATAGGAAGATCCTAAGAACATGCTTGAAAAAAGTAAATAATGAATAAATAATGATACTGTACACTTGGCCTTTGGTCCACTCATTCCTGGGACATGTGAGACTTTACCCAGGGACCAATGACCCTCAGAAAATGCAACAACTTTAAAATAATGCAAATACTTTTGCTCGGGTGAAAATCACCCGGCGATAGTGCTCTAGGGCTAATCCAGTCTAGGTCCCTAGGTTTCACGCTAACTATGTAGCCAAAAGGGGGCACACATCCTGTGACGGTAACCAGCTTGTATAAAACACCGGGTTGAGTTAGGAAGGGCATCCGCCATAAAAATCTCTGCGAAAGCTCGCTCGCTGTGGCAACCCCTGAAGGAATATGCCAAAAGCTGAACAATATGTGTGATATGCAATTCACAAAAGATGACCTAAACTGCCATAAATTATCTCAATAGTTTACACACGTGATAAGACAATCTAATAGTAGCGCGAGGTATGCAACCAATCAAATAAATGCCTTTATGCATTGACCAATCAGATGTTAGATGCCCACATCCTCTGTAGACATTGTTCATGTAGAGTGTAATTTAACTTATATTGAGTGTTATTTAAATATAACTTGGAGTAAAATGGAAATCTATTAGTTTTTTGTTTTGCTATCACTTCATGTTTCACAAGTCATAATGTCATTGCAATATTCATCACTAATAGAAGTTTTCCTCATACCGTGCAGTACTAGTTTATGGTATGATGTTAATGAATTCCTTTGATGCTCGCACTGTAATTGCTTTGATCAGTTATCATCACTGGCGTATGTGCTGTTTCTTTTTTGTTTTCTTGTTGTAGAAGGAATTTAACACTCGTTAAATAATGTGTGATGTTTATAAGCTGCAGCAAAATAGCTGCCATGTTCCATGATGCTAGTCATTTTGTGCTGCTAATTTGTGTTATCCCATCTAGCTAAGCTTTTAATTGCGGTTTTAAATATAAGCTATGATGATAGCTGTTATTAATAAATCTGATAAAATTACAGTCTGATGCTGCACTCACCAAATGAAATTCAGGCATTTTATTTTCCTCTGGTGCCTGTTTGGATGGGTGTCCTAGTCAATAAAATACTTAAACCACACACGTTAGGCAAATTTGTGTGTGGGAGGAGCCATGTCTGGGTTCTAAAGATCATTCAGATCACGGCTGCTTTCAGCGGTACTTCCATTACTGTGTTGCCCAGTTTGACGACTTACAGTCCTGGATTTGTCTGGGGAAGTAAAGAAGAAAAATAAAATTCTGGTCATATCTCAAAACAAATACAAAGAAAGATTCTAAAGTTTGGGACAAAACGTTTTTCCTCCATGTTGGTTTTGGACTCCACCCACTGATGACCTCATCAACAGGTCGTTACCAAAGCTGAGTTCTTGGAAAAAACCTGAATTTAGATTCTTGAATTTGTCAAATTTGCGATATCCTTCAAGATTTTTGACGCGTCGGAACCCCAAGAGGAACGGTTTGCTACTGTTTAATGGGTCCATTTTACAATAAGACGCTCAAAATACCGGACTGGACCGGACTGTACCAGTCCGCTAAGTGGAAAAGTGGTTTTATTGTCTTACAACCTGAAAACTAGGGGGGGAAAATTGTGTAAAAGTCAGTGTTTCTTCAGGAAACAAAAGAGAACTTATTAGCTGCAATATTAGCTCCTGGTTGCTAGCAATGTAGCAAGCTTTAGCCAACATTTTTTCATCAAAATTTACATCAAAAAGGTGTGAAAAGTCGACCATTAAAATATAATGTCTTGTTTTGAGGCTGTCCCAATCTCATTGATAATTCGTTTATAAACGTATGATGTTTTATTAATGATAATTGCGAATTTGCCATGTTTAAAAACATGCATGTTTTATGTGTCATCCCATCACCAAATGGTCCCAGGCTTGTTTTGACGAAGAATTTGAGATGCTGAACAAATGTGTCAGATGATGAGCTGTCAGTTGTTGGTCCGTGTGGAGCTCCTCCTCAGACTGAGCCGCTAAGGCTGTTGGAGTCTTTGTTTCCCGGCGTGAGGAACCATCACTGTATCTCATTAGAGGCTGTATCCAGGCATCCAATGGGTTTGCAAATGAGGCTACCTTTTCTGTTTCCCTCCTAAACTATAGGAGAAAAAAAAAAAAGAATTAATTAATCGAGTTTCATCCCTCTTTCTAATGTCTTCAAGTTCACAGCTCTTGTCTCTTTTGTAGCTAGTTCTGTTTAATTACAGACAGCTTTACAGCAGGCACGGCTGCTGTTGACCTAAATTAGGAAAGTGGGACACCGACTCCCCCTATTCGCAACTCCCAACTTTCTTACTCCGATCTATTGATTTTGTCTGTGTGGACCCGGGCAAATTAGCTAAGCGCTACAGTCAGCGGGCAGACGTTCCCTCCGTCTCACTGCTGTGTGTGTGAATTTTGTCACCATTCCTCCTGCTTTGAGTTTAATCTGAAGGCCGCAGAGGAGAGTTGGGTTTCCTCTTCATTCAGAAAGCGAGGGGGGGGGGGGGCTAACTCAAATTTGATGCAAGTTAAAGCAACCAAAAGGATTAGTTTTTGATTTCTGCAGTGTACTTCGACAGCTCAACTCAGCATGTATGCTTTCCTGATGTTAGCTTCATCTGTCAGTATCCTTGTTTATCCATCCAACACTATAAGTTCCTCAACCACAGGGGGTAACCCCCCCTCACACACAATCTAGTGATGGCATGCAGCGCACAGGAAAATAGTCTCGACGACAGCTGAACCCCTTTAGCCGCTCAAGAATGTTGGACACACACAAACGTATATACATGATCAGGTCATAGATTCACCCACACAGGCCAGAGAAGTACAGATCTGCATTCTGAGGGGCGCTGCTGCAGCAGAGAGTTTTATTAGTTACATTTTTTTGGTTTTCATAGACATTGGCTGAAAGTGAAAGGAAGGCCTGGTAACCTCATTTTCAGGGCTACGTTTGCGAGGAAGACAATGGTAAGGGGAAAGAAACCCACTTCCTGTTGTAGGAACTCATCTGACATTTCCAGTTAGACTCAGAAAATCATTCAGCTTTGCAGTAACTTTTTAAAATTTTATGGAAATGCATGCTTTTTTCTCTTATATCATTAAAAAAACAAAGAAGTGTATGGTTTTTGTCTACAATTACGTACATTTGTTGTGTTTTAATAGTTTTTTTTCCATCAACATTATAAATTATAGAGTCATGCAGATTAAAAGTCACAAATTGTGTACTTTTCTTTTTCAGAAATATTGTAAAATTTGATTTTTTTAACAACTTAAGAAATATCTGTCAAAGATGATTGCAAACTGGCAAATACAAATGTAATCTGCAACTATCGGAACTCAGAATATCTGAATAAACAAAAAACTATTTTAGATAAAAATAGCTGCTTAAACATTCAGAAAATTGATTGATTTTACTTTTATTTTCCACATATACCTAGCAGTATTTTCCAAGGAGGCTGTAGAGTACTGTGGTGACCTTGGTGTGAACCTCAGTAGGGTGTAGCCAGCATAAGTAGGCTTGCTTCCGGCTCACAGTTCAAAAACTGATTGCATAGATTTCTTGAATTATGCATTCCCCTCAGGTGTGAGTTTCTTGTGGTTGTATGTCTATGTGTAGCCCCATGGCATGTGATAACTGAGAGAAACTGAAACCGACCAATCAAAAGGGAGGGGGTGGGGCCCAATATGAAACAGACTGTCTTAATATAAGATATTAGATTCATTAGATTAGTCATTAGATTCAATATATTAATAATACATAAACAATTAGAACATTGTATGACTTTCTTGACCACTTTAACTTTAACAGTTTTCAACCCACTACCCTCTATACTAGGGGTGTGCCAAAATATCGATATTGCGATATATCGCGATATTTAGTCCTGCGATCGAT
>NC_050534.1:9170276-9195875 GCF_002922805.2 Oryzias melastigma | reverse complement strand
AGAAACACTGTTTTTCCTTTATGTTGTAGTTCATGAAAATCAGAATACAAATCACACAAGGGGATTTTGGTTTTTGTTCTAAGTGTTAGCTGGGATGGAACGTTATTCATTTCCTGCTTGGGTCACGCCTCACCGCTGCTGCTGCCCTGTCATCGTTCTCTCTGCTCTGTTGTAGTCTCCATCCTCAAACGGCAGAGTCTGTTCTTTCCACCCCGCTGAGATTCCAAGGGATGTTGTGACAGAGCTCTCAGTCTTTTAAAGTATCGATTCCCAAAGCTTTTGGTAAAATCCTCTTTTTAGGATGGCACAGTGCCGTCATTATCAAACTGGTCATGAAAGTTTTTTGTGAAAGCATGCTGTAGAAATCAGAACGGGATGAGTGTTTCACTTTGCTGTGTTTGTACTGTGTGGAAGAAGGTCAACTATAAGTGGAACACTTTTGTTTTTTCTCCCATTTGTCATGAGAGGAACTCAAAAACCTGAAACATTTTCTACAAACACAAAATAGCATTTTCTCTCAAATATTGTTCTAAAATCTGTCTAAATCTGTGATCTTCAAGGCTGAGATAATCCACCCCACCTCACAGGTGTTCCATAGCCAGATGCTGATTAGACAGTCTCATTATTGCACAGGTGTGCCACAATAAAAGCCTACCCTGAACCGTTACATTTTATTGGGGGGACTCAGAAAACTGGTCAGTATCCAGTGTGAGCTCCATTTGCCTCATGCATTGCAACACATCCCCTTTGCCTAGAGTTGATCAGGTTGCTAATTGTGGTCCGTGGAATGTTGGTCCGCTCCTATTTAATGGCTGTGCGAAGATGCTGAAAATTGGCAGGACCTAGAAAACGCTGCTGTATACACCGATCCAGGGTGGGTGACATGTCCGATAAGCATGATTACGTACAGATCCTTGCAACATGAGACCACGCATTATCACGCTGCAACATGAGGTGAAGTTCTTGGAAATATAGCCAAACAATGTGCCATACATGGATAAGGATCTCACTACGGTATCTCTGACCAATAGGAGAAGATAAACGATATTCATTTAATATCCAAAAAAGTAAAGTGATAAAACGTTCTAGTTGCCCAACTGTTGACGTAGATGCTTTCTTTCTGTCACAAACCCTCCATCTGTCCAAAGTCCCCTCAGTCAGTGATGCATGCCTCACTTGTTTCCCTGCATTTATGCTTGACGTGTGGGATGCTTCACAGTTTGAGGCCCAGTTTGGACTTCTTCCCCACATTAGGAGAAGCTGACATGTTTTCAGCTGCATAACACTTCCTACTGAGTAGCAGTGACGAGATGGCAGGCAGGCTGACTGGCTGGCTTGGCCGATAATGAGGTATGCTCCAGTGGCTTGTATTTGTGTAGCACCTGCCATCTGCGTGCCCTTGAGTGAGGCCACCGCCGTGTGTGTATGTGTTCTGTGTGTGTCCGCTCCTGTAAAGTGTCTGCCTTTGCTCTGGCTGTGTTTTTGAGGCCACGACCGTCTGCCAGTGCATTGAAGTCTAGCTCCTGCCACCGTTGCCTACGGCGTTTTTACTTCCGTGTCACGACCTCCCGCAGTGATTCTGAGCACACTCGCGATGTCAGAGCCGGCACACGGGCGGGCCCTTCAGCTCGGAAGACAGACACTGCGGCCTTTTCATTCGCTCTTGTGCTTTTCATGCACTCCCTACTGACTTAGACTTCTCACTGTTGCTTCTATCCTCTGTTCTTTTATACAGTCTCTCTCGCTCTGCTCCTCACTGAGCTCTTTGTTTCTTTGTGGGGGGAGCTAATTGAAGGCTGCTGGGCCAGAGTTTGATGCGAATGTACTTCGTGACCAATGGGGAGGCCAGTCTAGCAAGCTTTTGTCTGTTGTTTTTAATTTGCCTTTTTATCTCAATTGGACTTCTGGGTTCTGTACAGACATAGAAACTTTGAATTAATCCATCACAGGTTTGGTTTTCTTTGAAATGTATTTATAATTTCACAACTTTCATTTCTTTATTCCACCATATTAATTTTTTCAGTTTTGGTGCCATTTCCTATTTCAGTTTCACTTAAAAAAATACTAGGTAGTACACCTCCTGTAGCAAGTAAGCATAGACACACAACAAGGGAGCATTCACACTAGTACATTCGTTCTCTGCCAAATTTGTTTATTTGTTTGCTTAGTTTGGCTTTTGTGGAAACACCAAGCAAGTGAACTCTGGTCTACTTGAGGATGTGGCTCTCTGCTGACTTGAAAATAAACTCTTGTGGGTTCCATTAACACTATCTAGTCTAATGCGAATGTTATACTTGGCGTGTGACATGTTCAAAAACATGCTAAAGGAGGGTTCTTGAGCGTGTATTTAGCCCATGGTGTTCACACTAGACAACTAGGGACGGGCTACTTCTTCTTTATCTTTTGCTAATGTTTCCTAGCGCATATTTCTGCCTGCTACAGTTGGAATAGGCTTGGTGCAAAATGTTAACCCATTGCAAATCTCACAAATCTTGCTGCAGGCTTTTTCTTTCACCCCTCTATTCCAATATATCAAAGAGTTGTTGTCATATAACAAACCACAATTATTGATTTCTCCTCTATGATCAATTTTCAAATGGTTGGCACTTCTGAGAATTGAGAGGGATGTCATCCATACATCACTACCAAATCTAAGTCCTTGATTGGTTAAAGTTTGACCTGGTTTAAGGCCCAATCTGAATTCTTCCCTTCCCCTTCATTTAGCCCTCAAAACGGAGACTTATGACAAAATAGTGTCTCATCACTTCTGTTCGATGACGTTATCAATAATCAACGGTCCGCTAGCATTAGCACGGAGCTTCCAGTGGTTTTATAACTTTGAAAACACTTAAACTGCCCCTTCAAATGGAGTGGAAGGGAGAAGAATTCAATAACTTTCAATGCATGTCCAGTGGCTGCATGTTTTGTATGTAGAGCCCTAAAACGGTTGTTAAACTTGGTTAGCTATGCGTGAATGCCAAAGTTTTGAACGTGGGAGCCCAAAATGTGCTCTCATAGACTTTTTATTGAAAGTGATTGCCAAAGACAGTGTGAACATAGTGTTTTAGAGAAAGTAACTTTATTGGTGTACATCAAAAGTAGAGAAAAATGCCATCAAAAGCAATCTAGCCCTTATGCTATCCAAGGTATTTTGACTTTGGGAGTGGGGTCATCTGGACCCTACAAGACAGCGCACTGAGCTGTTGTTTTTCCTGTTTAAAAAAAAAAAAATTAACTGATGTCCATAGCTGACATGAAATTCTGGACTGTTCGCTTTCATCCACATTTGTCATGAGAGATAACACATTAATTTAAGGCTGGGGTCATCTGGACCCCATAAGATAGTACAATTAGTGGGAATCATAATAAAGCTGGAAATTCTTTTGGCACTATAATGGTCCCTCCATTTAAAATGGTCCACCTTTCATGGTCTTACCATTTCTTGAATTATTTTAGTGTGTTTTTCATGTTGATTTGGAATTGTAGACTCTTGTCAATCAATCTGTCAATCAATCAACCTGGACAGACTCTGTTCAGTTCACCAAATTAAAATCTATGATTTTTTCATTCCATGGTACTGGACATATTTTTCTATGGAGGTTTGAACTTTGAGAGTTAAACTAAGTTGTTATAATGGTAATATTTAAGAAAAGTGTGTAATGAGGGGTTTTACAGTCTTAAAACTTCTAAAATAATTGCTGAATACTTACGAATGTCGTCTATTATGGGTTATTTTTAGAATGTAGCGATCACAATTAACTGAAAAGCATTGCAGTGACGAGTCCAATGACGAACTAGGATACCTTTGAATTGATTTTCTTTTGATTTTGAGTTTGTGGCCTAACTGCCAAATGTTTCTAAAAGTGTGAGATTTTTTCAGTCTTTAGTGTTTATGTCTGAGAGTACAGTGTTTGAACTCAAACCAAACCAAGGGAAGCGTATCTAGATTCTCCGCCCGATCAAATCAAGTCAAATCAAGACCGTTCATGTGTGAAGACAACATAGGTCTCATTTCGAATCGCCTAATGATTCATCGTTGGGTGTCCTAATTAAAAATAAGTGGCTAGAAAGGTTAAAGTCCGTATTAACCCCATCATGGTGTCCTACTGACATTCACCCCCCCTCTACTTTCTCCTCATGACATCTCACGACGCAGAAGTGCATAAACGTGTGTTTAACCCCTGAGCCGAGGCTGGCAGTAGGCCGGCTGCCGGAAGGCTTTGTGTCAGCTCTGTGGTTTCGGCTTGTTTTGATGCTACAGGCATGAAGCGCTGCTTCCTCCGCGCCCGCCATGTGCTCGGGTAGAGCACAGTTTGTGGGCACGCCTCCACGCCGTGCAGGTATGCTCGTCTAAAAGTAAATCGCGGTTTTTCACGGAAAAACAAACACCGACATCTGTTTCTCATTTCCCCTCTGACCTCAGTACCAAACTTCGAGGATACTATTCTTTTATTACCGCAGTCTGACGATTGATTTATGCGTGAAGCTCAGCCGCTGTATATTACAAACACTTAAATCTTCCTCTTTTTCACAATTTGGTCCACAGACGAACCATTCTAACTCTAGTCTGTCGCATCGAGCTGCTAGAGACTCATCTAAACTGTGCGAGCTTCTCATTCATGGCCTCTACTCTACAATTTAGAGCTGTGGTAAGGATATTGTGGCGGCCTGTTGCCCTAGCAACAGTTCAGTCAATAAAAACAAACTGAAAATGCTTGCTATAGATGCAGCTTGTTCTTGTGCAGCAAGTTATAGTCGCTAACCCTAACTTATTAACCTTACTTAGTCTTAGTTAAATTCTGTTTTAAATTATGCAGTAAAATCACACATTTTATATGCACAGATCTATAAGGCTGCTAATCTGTACTGATCCCTAGTGCTAATATGTGAACAATTCAACAAGGTGCCAAAACTTTGCTTGCTTTTACTTGGTTAAAGGATTTCAAGGAATCTCCTCGACAGAGATTTGTTGGGGTTTGTGACATTCACCAGTGAGATTATGGTGTTATGTCATGTTGAGATGACCTCTCTGTACTCACTGCTTTGTTTTTACTAATGTTGGAAAGTATTTCAATGAGTCAAGGATATTAAAACTCAACTGTTAAAGACCCCCATACCCAGATTTGTAGTCTTTTTTGTGCATCTGTGTGAATCATTTTTCTTTTGTTTTTGTTGTAAATTGTCTGTTGGCAGTTAAAAAACAAAAAGTACCGAGCTCTCCAAAATGATTCATACTCCAGGTGTATGAATACATACACACATGCATACTAGTTCTGTCATGTGATTATTTTTTTTGTGCGATTGATTAATTATGACCTGTAATTAAATAATCTAATTAATTGATTTTAATCGCAATGATTTTTAACCCATTGATGGCTATTAAAGGGAATGTTGTGACATTGTGCCGCAATAAAAGATGAAAATAAAACTAGAAAGGTGGCTTTATTGTTTTATTTATTTATTGTTTTAAATAAAAGACTTCCAACCTTTACTTTGACACCACTGATGGGTAATGTTTTTTCAATTTCGACAAAATAATAATAAAAAAATCAGGTCCAGAGTTCTCTAATTTACCACATCAAAAAAACATTTTTTCTGAGAACAAAAAAAAACAGACTTCAAACTTCATATTAATACCACAATTCAAAATTGCTACACCTTATTCCAGTTTACTACAACAGGAAGACAGTAGAGAAAACATTAGGGGGATTTCATAGATTCCTTTACGCTGTTTGGGTGAATTTGATCATTTTAAAGAAAAAGAGAAGAGAATCTAAGAAGGAAGAAATGAAACACAGTGGAGGAATTGAACCATTTGGACTTGATTTTTTTAAATAAACTTTTGCTTCATCAAAAACAAGTGCTGAGAGGAAAACTTTCCCTCAAAAAGGTGCTGGAGCAGAGTGCAGATTGCGCCTCGCGCTGAAGCTTTTACCATGGCAACATGACACACCATGTATTCAACTGTCCACTTTTATGAGAAAAAATAAAAAATAGGCAGTAAAGTTCTAATGATTTATTTTAAATATTTATATTTTGCTCCTCCATGTCACAGAAGTAATCACGCGACGCAAAAATAATTTTCTATGACACAAGTACACTCTTTTTCCAACAGCACTTTTTATTATGATGTCTCCTCTTGACTCATAATTTGAATAAATAAATACTCAGAGATGCAATTCTAAGCTTTATTTTGACTTTATATGCTCTTCATAATCAGAATAATGCCACAAGAACATGTTAAAACACCAAAAACACAATCTTTAATGAAGTGGGTCTTTAAGTGGGAGAACAAGTACTCACTTATTTTGCAATAACTACAAGAAGTGAACACATTCATGGTCAAATTCTTATCTTGCACCAATCTTGGCATCTAAAAACCCATACTGGTCATACTAAGGAGTACCATCTTTATCACTACCCCTCCAGTTTATTAGCCAGCACCAGCTTTGTTCATTCCAGATCCCCTTCCCTCGCCATGGCCGTTGCTCACGAAGGCGCCGTGTGCCCACCTCCAGAGAGTGGCGAATGAAAGCTGAGGAAAAATCCTCCTCTCCTTTCAACGCTACATTCTTCCCTGCTTCTCTGCGTGCTTCGTCATTATTTCCTCGGCCCTACATGTGCCGGAGCTGTCAGGGAACATCTCCTCTCTCTTTAATGCCGGCGTGCAGCGGAAAACGGCGCACGGAGTGGTACACGAAAGCCCACAGCAGCTTTTTGGTCTTTCATCTCCCCGTCCGTCTTTCTGTCACGCACTGGCTTTTATTTGTCGCTCTTACTCTTTGTCACTGATCCTCTTCCTGTCTCGGTTTTCACCCAAGCTTCCGTCCTTTAAACCCCTCACAAGTCTCGATGTTTGATTACCTTAAGACCTAAACTTGAACACATGAATACATCTTACATTTGGGTGTAGTTCTTTTAATTTAAATCTTCATCAGTGAACCAACGTTTCAAAGTCAAATCTGAGCAAATTCAGGAGCGTAGACAAAGGTCACCGCATCGTCAGGACTTCCGTTGATCTCCCTGTTCTCATTTCCTGCCAGTCTCTGCATGTTCACTTCAGCACAAGTGCATCATTGACTGTAATTAGACTGGAGAGAGCTTGAAATGCAGATAGAGGTCAGTCAGACCTCTTCTTCGCATGGAGAGGCAGAACAATCGAGAATCCAGTCGGTGCTGAAGGTTTCATTGTTCTCCTAGTGGCTACACCTAAAGGAAGACGGGCTCATGTTTTATATCCCTCTGTCTGTTAGAGGAAGCAACAGCTGATATTCCAGTTATCCACCTCTTTGTGTGCCATTTTTCCTTTAGTCAGCCACACCCACTAGCTTCGTGTTTGGCATATTTATCATCATCCTCTGCAGGGTGGGAGGATGAAAACAGTGGGCGATGGCGTTGGTGTGAGTTTGTTTATGGCTGAACATCTCTGAAGCTCCAACACTTTGGACGAGGCTGTTTATTTGTGTGTGAGGTATTTGGCAGGTTATAAAATCTAGAGGACATTGAGCTCCTTTCCTAACATCTTTATCTAATAAAGGTAGAAAATGACCTGGTTTTGGGTAAAGCTTTATGAGAGCAGCACTGGAGAAACCTTGACCTCATGCTATGAACAGAAACAGCATCAGTAGCGTCAATATCAGAAGAAAAAATCTTTTTTGTTCGGAAACTTCATTATCTTATCAGAAATCAGTTAGTTGATTTTGGATTTGGTATGTTTTTGGTTCATTTCATGGGAGAACACAACACAAACTCAACACAGTTGCAAATTGCAAGACTAAACACATGCTTGTATCTAGGGCTGCCACAATTAGTCGACTAATCGACGACTAATCGACTATTAAAATAGTCGACAACTAATTTAATAGTCGATTAGTCGTTACTTTATATTATATGGAGTCAGAGTGTAGTAAAGTTGAAAGTTAGAATGATATTATTCTATCTATTTTGGCTAATTTCATATTTTTTCTTCTTTTTTGTGGCTATTTTGGATTTTAGCTAATATTTCAGCTGCATGCTAGCTTTTTTGGCTCATTTAGGATTTTTTCTGTTTGTTTTTTAGGCTATTTTGGAGCATAACTAATAGTTCAGCTACATGCTAGCCATTTTGGCTAATTTAGTATTTTTGTCATTTTTTAGACTAATTTGGAGTTTAGCTAATATTTCAGCTGCATGCTAGCTATTTTGTCTAATTTGGGTTTTTTGTTGTTTTTTAGTCTATTTTGAAGTTTAGCAAATGTCTGAGCTGTATGCTAGCTGTTTTGGCTAACTTAGGCTTTTTTGGTTTATTTTAGGCTAATTTGGCATGTAACTAATATTTTAGCTGACCTTTAGCTTCAGTGTTTTTATCTATCAATTTTAGCATCTTCAGCAGTCAAATTCAGCTTACAGCATTCACACTAGCATTATCACAGGTAAGGCTATATATCTAGTTTTTAATTAGTTTATACTTAATGATGGTTAAGATGTATACTTTACATCCAGTTTGCACATGACCCGTTTAGTCGATTAATCAGAAAAAATGTGAAGTAAAGTGTTAGCATTAATTGTGTTTTGTTGTCATTATGTGTTTAGTCTTGTGTTTAATTGTTTAGAGTTGTTGTTAATTATGTGTTGCAAAAATTGTAAAGCGAATTTGTTAATTATGTTAAATTTGACGTTGACTGTGCAGTCTGGGTTTTGTAATGTTGGGTTGATTGTGTAGTATTGTAGTGTTGTTGTTTATTGCGTAGTGTTTATGTCTTTTAATTATGTGTTACAAAAAGTGTTGATGTAAGTTGTGTTGTTGACGTTAATAGTGCAGTCTTGTGGTTGATTGTGTAGTGTTGTTATTTAGTGTTAATGTGTTAAAGTGTTAACGTTAATTGTGTTTTGCTGACCTTTTGTCTTGTGGTTAATTGAGTAGTGTTGTGTGCTGTGTATTGTGTTGTTGTTAATTATGTTCTGTTAATGTGTTAATTATGTGTTGCCAAAAATTGAAAAGCTGTGTTGTTGTTACTTGTGTAGTCTTGTGGTTAATTGTGTAGAGTTGTTGTTTATTACATGTTGCAAAAAAATGAGAAAGGTTTAACATTATTTATGCTTTGTTGATGTTATTTCTTTAGTCTTGTGGTTAACTGCGTTGTGTTAGTTGTGTATTGTGTGGTTGTGAATTTTGTAGCGTTAACATGTTAATTATGTGTTGTAAAAATTGTGAAGTGTTTTAGTTAGAGTTAGATGTTGCAGTAGTCTTGTGGATGCGTTTGTAGTGTTGGGTTGCTTGTGTAATGTCTGGTTACTTGTGTAGTGTGTGTACTTATGTAGTTTTCAACTGGGTAATGATTAGAGAGGAAACTTCTATTAAACCAGTCCTCATTTTTTTGTTTTTGTAGTGTTTTTCTCACTTTAATAACACATTGGTGATTAGTGTTAACCACAGTTTTGAGGGCTTGTCCTGCTGTGAAGGCTCATTTTTGAGAACAACTTTTACCACTGCAGCTTTAGCTTCAGTGTTGACGTACTTTAAAGAATAACTCGATTTTTTGGGGTGTTTTTAACATGTATTTGTAGCATTTTTATCATTATGAAGGACAAATATAAACAAATCTTAAATAAAAAGTGTGTTTCTTTATTCAAATTTTGTTGCGTCTGGAGCAGACGAAACTCAGGTTTGTGACGAAGCAACTGTCAACATCTCCCTTCTCCACTCCAATTCTGAAGCATCCACTTACAAACAAATAGATCCGTTAACGTCTTCATTTTCCTCCTCTAAGCTAGAATCTGGCTCAGAACTGAACGGCTTGATAGCACCAATATTGCTTGATATTTTTTTTTTCTGCTATGCTAGCGTTAGCTTGGGCTTGTAAGGGCTATAAGCTAGCGGGAGAGAGTATAAACAAAGGAATGCTGGGAAATAAGCGAGGCTAACTTCCGCGACAACCCATAGCTGAATTTCTAATAAGCTCCAGCTGCTCTTAAAAAAGCGACATTTTTTTTTATTTTAACTAAAAACTGCACAATTATGATGAAAAGACCAGTGGGAACAATTATACAATAGAAAAAATATGGCTAAATAAGGACTTCAAACTTCCATAACTCTAACCATTTATGCAATTAACATTATTTCAGTGGATTCTGAAGTGGTAAACAGCAGCCTTGCGCTGACATGAAACACTTTACGGTAGTGAACTATTTACGCAATAGCTTACATATGCCAATTCTGGAAATGAGAAAAGCGTCTTTTCTTCGGATCAGAATCCATTGGAATAAGTCAATTTCGTAAATGGTCAAAGAGTTAAGATAATTTTAAAAAGTGAAGTATTTTTCTGTCGCCGCTGACGTCTCCAGTCATGCCTGTTGTCGCAAATGCGACAAACCACTTGAGCTCAAAAATGAACTAAATGAAGTATCTACAGAAAAACAAAACATAAATAATTGTTTTTCTTTCATAGGGAAATAAATTGAGGCTTTACAGCATTAAAGGCTTACGCATGACGTTTGTAGTTTGAAAAGTATCATATTTACAATATTACGATTTACGGTTTTATTTTCTCAAAATTATTTACGTAAAAATTGTAGTTGTGCTCATTGATCTAGAATTCATTTTCTGTGGTCACTTAAAGTTTTGTTCAAATGTTTTCGTAGAACTTTAGTAAGCTGCAAACTGGCACCGCTAGATGGATTGGTGGAGGATTATGGGTAGCGTAGTCAGGAGCCTGACAAAGTGATACATTTGAACTGTTTTTCTTTTTAATAGTGCCTTTTGGTCTGTAAAATAACTAACAAAATAATTGCATCTTAATGGGTGGACTCTACGAAACTATTCTTTGTCCCGCCCCTTTTCTAGGCTACGTTAAGTGGGCGGAGTCAACATCAGTCAGAATTCTGTTGTTAACAAAAACTACATTGGCTATGTTTAACTATTGTTGATTGAGTTGAAATTTCTTTTTTTATTTACAATAAAAAGTGTTATAAAATATGTGTTTTTTGATTATTTAGACATCAAAGGCATCAAAAGCGGCCCTCTACATGTCATAATTCAGTGACGGGTCACACAGACGGGGGAGAAAAATTACAATTTTATCCAAGTGAGATAAAGCCTCCAGAGAGGATTATAGTAATCATCTCAACTTGGGCACCAATGGGCTATCTAATGTATTCACTTAGAGAGCTTTGAACCCCCCACCACCACTAGACACACCTACACACAAACAGACAGATTAACGTCTGAGAATCAAGTCCGGTTTGACAGCTTTGACCTATATCCGTCTGTTATGTATGATATGTACAGCTCGGGCCTCTAAGAAAAGTACGAAAAAGTAAGAAAGTAAAGAAAACTTTACATTTTCGTCACATTTTTAATGATCAGGTTTCATATGTGCGATCTGATTCTGCCGCCGCTCTGAAATGTCATTAACTTCTGAGCTGCAGCCATTCCAGGTCACGATAACATTCCTGCCCGGCTTTGAAAAGGAGTTTTATCGCCGTTTGCGAGCAGCTCCACCAGTTAGGTCACTATCTGCCGCCGCACAATAGCAGCCAGGAGGGGGGAAAGAGGAGTCCAGAGCTGAATGAAAGTCGTTCCTCTTGGCTGATTCCGCTGCCCTGGTTTTTTTTTTTTTTGGTCTGTCCTTGCGTGTCTGCCGACTTGAGTGGCGTTTCAGATCGTGCAACTACTTTCCTCTCCTGTCGACCCCCGCAGGTCGGTTCTCCTTTGAAATGCATGAATCCCCCCTCCCTCCCTCCGGCTCAGCGGGGGAAATCACTTTTTCTGCTGAGCCACAAGTGCGCGTTTTGATCCTTCATCTCCTCGCGCCGTGTCTGTCGGGTACCTCTTCAGCGCTGCCAATCCCCGCTGCAAAAGATTGCTGCTCTAACTACACTTTTTCGTCTTTTTTTTTTTTTTTTAATCCCAAAGCAGTTGCTGCCTTCCAGTGGAGTGTTGCGCGACCATCTTGGCATCGAGAGGGGACTTTTGTAGGTTTTGGAAGAGTCTTTGCCTG
This sequence comes from Oryzias melastigma, assembly GCF_002922805.2. Lineage (NCBI taxonomy): Eukaryota > Metazoa > Chordata > Actinopteri > Beloniformes > Adrianichthyidae > Oryzias > Oryzias melastigma. The sequence goes on along the minus strand of NC_050534.1, from coordinate 9,183,897 downwards.
AACAGCGAGGAGGAACAAACTGTGCGTTGGCTGCAGAGAAGCATAGCACAGCTAGTTTTGGTCTGAGTAGGAATGTTTTGGTCTGATAACTGAAAAAAAGCAGTTTTTGTTCAAACTAGAAAAGCAGTTTACTCTCACTTCTGCATTTCGGAAGCATCAATCTCGTAAAAACAACTTCTCTATTCTTTTTTTTGGATATCATATAAAAGTACCTAATAACCTCTTTTCTATGATAGTCCAGCCCAGCAGACATGCTTCCATGTATGTTTTGTATTCACACACTCGTATGAAATATTCATGCTTTTCGCGTTTGGCAGCAACACAGGCCGATTAGGAGCTGGCGGTTTGTGTGTTGCTAAATTAGCATATTAATGACATAAAAGCCGTATAATTAACACGTGGAGGTGCATTATGCGCGTGAATCATTGTCGGAAAGTCAAAGAATAAAGGGTCGGGCTAATTAGGCTTAAAAAAAACACATGAGGAGGCTTTAAAATTAAATTTACTCTGTGATTTTTTTCACAGACAGCGTTTAAGAGCATTTAGGAAAACGCTAAACCCAATCAGATCATGCATCAATCACAGAGGATCTACTTTTTTTAAAGTGACTGTCTTTTGCACTTTTTTTTTTTTTCTTTTAAGCAGCTTAAACGGAGTAAACCAAGTGAAACGTGGTTTGACAGGCCGGGACAAGTGTCAACCCCGAAAATGTGTGTAAACATAATCCGAGTTACAAAGCTTCCTGTAGAGAATGCAACCTTACTCAGCGGAATCCTGAGGCGTATGGATGTCTGTATGTGCGCGTCGTTTAAACAGGATTAATGCTTCCGGCTAATCCTGATTGATTAATAAAAGCATGAAACTGATTTAAATGGGAACTCTAACTCCAACCGCTAATGGAGTGACTTAACGTCTTTGAGATCACTCTGTACATTAGTAAGAACAGGTTGTGATATTATGGGGAGGCTGTGGTAAGGAGGTAGAGTGGCTGACCTCTGGTCGGAAGATCGCAGGTTCAATTCCTGTCTCGAAATGTCATTGGGCAAGGCACTGGACGCCACACTGTACAGCACTTGGGATCTTCCACAAACGTAGTGAAGCACTAAATACGTATACGCCCTTTACCATATCAATACCGGGTATTGGACTGATGTGCGTATTGGATTTTTGCGTCATACCAAAATGTCACCAGAACCCAACGAGAGCCACAAAGTCCCACTTTATTATTTAAAAAAATGCACAATATGTATGCTTTTTCTGCCAAATAAACTTAAATTTATAAGTGTAACTTAAGCATTACGATAATCGACAAAACAATGGATGCTGAAGCTTTTTGCTTAAAATGGTGATGCAGTTTACTCTAGTTGATAAAGAGTTTTGCTGAAAATGCCAAAGCTATTTGCAAAATATTAAATTTGCTAAAAGACTGAACATTTCATTAAATAACTAGGAAAGAGCACTGAAGTATACCTAAATTTCTGAAAAAAAATTATTAAATTGCTTAAGCATCCCTAATGCACCCCTATTTTGCAAAAATATTTAGTGTGTTACTTAAATGTGAGCTAAACACCAAATTATGCCCCAAAACTTTAGTAGATGCCAAATCAGCCAAAAAAGCTAGCACGTTGTTTAAATACTAGGTAAACTCTGAAATAACGTAAAATTCCTCAGTAAATTAAATTAGTTAAAAACATTAGCCTGTTGCTGAAATAGACCCTAAACTCCAAATTACCCTTAAAACCCCAGTAGACAACGAATTAGCCAAAAATGTTAGCATGTTGCTAGACTACATGCTAAACTCTAAATTAGCCTTAAAACTCCCCGTAGATAACAAATTTGCCAAAAACGTTAGCATGTACGTTAGCAGGTTGCTAAACTACATGCTAAACTCTAAAGTAGCCTGAAAACCCCAGTACACAACAAATTAGCCAAAAAGTTTAGCATATTTTTAAACTACATGCTAAACTTTAAATTAGCCTAAAAACCCCCATAGATAACAAATTAGCCAAAAACGTTAGCATGTTGCTAGACTACATGCTAAACTCTAAATTAGCCTAAAAACCCCAGTAGACAACAGATTAGCCAAAAAGTTTAGCATATTTTTAAACTACATGCTAAACTTTAAATTAGCCTAAAAACCCCAGTTGATAACAAACTAGCCAAAAACGTTAGCATGTTGCTAAACTACATGCTAAACTCTAAATTAGCCTGAAAACCCCCCATAGATAACAAATTAGCCAAAAATGTTAGCATGTTGCTAAACTACATGCTAAACTTTAAATTAGCCTGAAAACCCCAGTAGATAACAAATTAGCCAAAAACGGTAGCATGTTGCTAAACTACATGCTAAATTCTAAATTAGTTTACCCCAATAAAAATAAAATTTACCCCAATAAAAAACTTTTATTCGACAAACCCTAAATTTAAAACCCAAATTTAAAGAATATTATTACGGAAAATTCTGACAGTAAATTAAACTCTTTTTTTTTTTTTTTACCAGGTTAAAAATCTGAAAATAGAAAAGAAAAAACTTAAATAACTAATTTCGTATTTATTCAATCGTTAGTTTTTCATTAAAGCTAAAGAGCCTCAATAAAGGGATAAAAGAGCCACAGGTTGTAGACCCCTGGCCTATCCTATTTACAAAAAAATCTAAATAATACACAGAACACATAGAAACTCTACTTCAGGATTCCTCAAGAACCTGGATTCAAATAACTAATTTGCCATACTTTTCTAGTCTTTTGAACAAATCTGACCAACAATTGCATGTTATTTAAGAATTCTGGTTGTTCTTACTGACCTGGAAGCAGATAACGTAAAAGATTTGGATTGAAGAACCTGCGGTTCTTGTCCAGATGCTTTCTCACATAATACCATTTTGGAATGAACCATCCCTCCCGGTTCTGACTGCCTACTTGAATCCAGCTTTCTTTATGTAAACACAAATCTGACCCTTTCACCTCAGCTGTCAAACGTTGTGCAACAGTGGAGAGTAAGCAGTTTTATCAGGTCAAAAAAAACATTTTTTTCCTCCATAAAAAGCTGCACAAACTCTTCTACTTTAAATGTAACAGTCATAATGCCATATCATTCATGTTCTTGTCATTAAATAATTACGATTAATTTGTCCCTAGGTTTGCGATTAATACGTTAATTTTTTTAATCGTTCCTGGCCCTAATAAAATAAAATAAAAAAATGCTGTTCATAAACCAGTAAAAGTTTCTTTAATAAATCACCACAGAAGGTTAAAAAAAGCATGGAGTTGCAGTCCTTCATTTTAACACAGCCGTTCAGGCTTCCACGGTGTGCATTAAAACATCTCGTTGGGTATTATTTCACTTATACCATGGTCACTAACTTTTTTAGTACTTTGTTCTTGCTAACTGTGGTTTTGATCACCTTTTCACAAAAAGCTGATTACTTGATCCATGGTCTGGTGCCATATTTTACTAATACATTTTACCTGGTAAAACATTGTGATTCATCCCAGCACAACTGTGCCTATAATCAGATTTTTTTGTAATTGTTTGATAGCAGTAATTTAAAATACATTTTCTAAGTGTAGAATTTCGTGTGTGATTTCATAGTTAGATAATAAATGGTCAAGAAATAGAGACAAAAAAATTATATTAATCGCAATTAATTTTTCCCATTAATTAGTTAATTTTTGTAATCAATTACCAGCTCTAGTTTTTGTGTCTCAAAGACTGTTTGGTATAAAGTATCTAAAATCTGGATCACACCAATCAGACTGACTATTTCCACCCATCTGTGGTTCATCTTATCATCAGCAGGTCTGTTTTATATGATTTCTGCACGATTGCCTCTGCAGCATCACTGAGTCATGCTATGTTTGTTTTAGAAGTGTGCGTTTGTGTGCGCATTTGTCACTTTGAGGGTTTAACCACCGCTGTGGCTGTTTTTGTGTTTGGCGGCAGCTGTGTGGCCAAACAGCCATGAATGGTATCTTTCTCCCCGTTTGTACTCGCTGTTCTCAGTCTCCGGTACGATAGCACACGTCCCACAATCCTAAGCAAATGGGACAAAACAACAACAAATCAGTTCCCTCGAGAGCGAGCGGCCTTCTCCGTCTCCCATCGCCAAATCATCTGTTGGTCATCAGCCCAATCGGACGGCAGACAGACAGTCCGTCAATCAAGCTGATGGCAGGCAGTGAGAGATAAACAGCAGCTGGCTGGTGGATCGGCAGCAGCTCTGCTTTCCTTTCTGAAGCAAAAAAAGGAAGCAAAAGGTTTGAAGCTGAATAATTTAGCTGAGCGCAGCTGAGGGAGTAATTCATGCATCGGGCACACTTTGAGTGTAAATGTGCTTTGCTGTGATTGGCCTCTGTATGCAAGTGTGAGTGACTGAGCTCTGGGTTACAGGGAAAAAAATCTAAGTTTCCTGCTTTTCTGCTTGTGCGCCACGGCTCTTTGAACACATTATAAAGTCAAATGTGGTCATGTGACACAACCTTTGTAGAGATGAGTTTCTGCAGATTGACAGATGTGGAGCTGGTGAAGCTTCAGCTTCAAGAGAAGATGACTTGACAACGTGTGTCTGGCAGGGAAGAGGTTACACTTTCACTCAAGACAACCAAAGAACCAGTGTTTTTGTCACTTTGGCAGTGCATAGCGACACATATATGGACCGTAGTTTTTGGAGGATGAGTTGCTCTGGAATATTAAGTCACAGTACGGTTCACTACAGTGTGAACACACAGAGGTTTTCAGAGCACAGATGTGAACTAGAGACATTCTGTAGAGAGATATGAGTTGTTTTGTGAAACAAAACCAGTCAGTAGGACAATTCCATCCAACCATCTACTGTAAGTGTTCGTCCACCCATCCATTCATCCATCCATCTAGTCCTCCCTTCGTTTGTTCGTCCATCCATCCATCCGATCATCCATCCGATCATCCATCCATCTAGTCCTCCCTTCGTTTGTTTGTCCATCCATCCATCCAACCATCCATCCATCCATTCTTCCCTTTGTTTGTTTGTCTGTCCGTCCTTCCATCCATCCATCCATCCATCCATCCATCCCCTCCTCCCTTCGTTCGCTCATCCATCCATCCATCCATCCATCTATCCCTTCTCTCATTTTTTTCCCGTCCATCCATCCATCCATCCATCCATCCATTAATCCATCCATCCATTAATCCATCCATCCATTAATCCATCCATCCATCCATCCATTCATCCATCCCTTCCTTCATTATTTTGTCAATCCATCCATCCACTCATTTCTTCCATCGTTTGTTCATCCATCCATCCCTTCCCTCATTTATTGTCCATCCATCCATTCCTCCCTTTGTTTGTTCATCCATCCATCCTTTCCCTCATTTTTTTGTCCGTTCATCCATCCCTCCAACCATCCATCCATCCATCCATCCTTTGTTTGTTTGTCTGTCCGTCCTTCCATTTGTTCATCCATCCATCCATCCAGTCCTCCCTTTGTTTGTTTGTCCATCCATCCATCCATCCCTCCATCTGTCCATCCATCCCTCCAACCATCCATCCATCCATCCCCTCCTCCCTTCGTTTGTTCATCCATCTATTCATCCATCCTTTCCCTCATTTTTTCCCGTCCATCCATCCATCCATCCATTCCTCCCTTCGTTTGTTCATCCATCCATCCATCCCTTCCTTCATTTATGTATTTTTTTGTTTGCCAGGGTCACATAGTTGCTGGAGCCTATCCCAATTCTTGTGATGGGAAGATGAGGTACATCCTGGACAGCTGCAAACCCAAAGAAGTAATTCAAAATTCTAAAAAGGCTGTCATTGGGTCATGTAGTGTTGTAAATGGTGACCAGTTAGTTCCAACTTGAGGTCATGTGGTCCCTGATGAGTCGCTGGAACTGGGAGATGTTTTACGGTAGTTTAGTTTGCTACTGATAAAAGAAAACCAAACTAAGTGTGTGCACATATTTGACATTCCCTTTTTTTAGCTGCTTTAACTGGACTATCCAACTAATCTACTGTCCGATATTAAGAAAAAAGGAAAATCTACATTAACTTGGTGTGTCATAAATGTAGCGAAATAAAAACATGGAAATGTTTATCTAAAATGGATTATCGGAGGACGAGCAGGAATACCTGGTTGTATTCTTTGTGCTTTTAATACGACGAGCCAAAATGATAACCTAACTCTTTAATACCAGTATAATATTTAATACCAAAATAATATTCAACCATGAACAGAATTCCAGCAGATTCTGAAGCAGAACTAAGTAGTAAGTTGTGAAGATTTGGTTTACGTTTAATGCTTAATCATTAACTTTGAAGATTATTGCAAAGCTAGAGATTTACGATAATTCAAAGAACATCAACACTGGAACTAAATCTCCAGTGTTAAAGAGTTGATGATATTTCAAGGCTGGTAGATACATTTTGCTGCCTTCTTATGTGGCCAGTAATCCAAAAACGTAAACTTGTTGGGCTTTACTATCCATAAATGCTCACAATCCTGCTCCAGAATGCTCTCTGTGTTGTTCAGGTGCTGCATTCAGGTACAGTGAATGCAGCTGAAAGAGCGTAAATGTCTTTTTTAAAGCCGTAGCTGCGGCCCTTCTCCTATTACACGCTTCCACCCCAGATCACACTCTTCTGTGTGTCCATGTGTGAATGGCTTTCTGTGTGCTCGCATAAACTGCTGTTTAAATGGGGTGTCTGTGGGAGCTTTCCGCCTGTGTCATTGCAGTAAGAGCATTTGTTGACATTTTTACACTTTATGCCTTGATGGATTTGTGTTTGCTTTTCTGTTTGTGTGGACGCCAGTGTCCTGTGGTATCGGAGCGTGCATGCAGGGTCGAGAATCAGGTTGATTGGTTTGTGCACGAGTCAGCAGGATGCAAGTGTGATGTGAAGAGTCGGACGGCTCCAGAGCTCATCCAAACCATGATCAGTGATGGTTAGGGATACTTTAGCAGCTTCTTTATTATTTTCTATGATTATTTCTTTCAACGTGTATAAAATCCCTTTTTTTCCCCACTTTTTTATTGCTCACAGCCAGTTTGTACGCTACAGTTTAATGACTAAAATCAAATTAGTGTTATGAACAGAGTTTTCTTTTCTGTAAATATTTTTATTTTAATTTTCTTCGAATAATTTGTTGATGTTTTATCAAAAAAAAACTTTCCAGATGAAAATATCAGTTCTTAATCTGACTTTTAATAGTGATCGGATCTTTGATACAAAAGATTGTCCAATAATATCTTAAAAATATGAATAATACCATACAATGCTAAAAAAAAACAACAAAAAAACTTACGATTTGTTGAGCTAAAAGCTAAGTTAGCTTAAAAAAACAATAAACACCCAATTTAACCGTCAAAACAGTCAAATTAAACACTTTAATCAGACAGTGGGGTTTCCAGGACGAAGCAGCCCCGCTTAGCTCCAAAAGCCACGCCCCCTCAGAGGATATTTTGCAGACGAAGGCTTCAGATAAACATGAACGACATTTAGGTTGTAGGATTTTGGTTAAAAAACTCATAATCATAATCAAAACACTACTGAGAACATTTTTTTTAAAATTCAAAAATAGTCATAGGGGGACTTTAAAAAATAATTAATTGTCAAGCTAAAGCTAAGTTAGCAAGAAAAAGATAAAGAGCTTTAAAAAGAGAAAAACTATGGCAAACAATCTCATAATAAATGTAAAAAGAGCTGAGTTATTAGATTTAACTCAAATGAATTAAAGAAAGTTCTAAAAACTTAAATAATTAATTTTTTTTAAAAATGGCATGCATTGCTAAGCTAAAAGTGAAGTTAGCTAAAAAAAATGTTGCTAAAAAACCCATAAGAACTATCAAAAGTGCAAAGTTCAGAATATTTCCAAGAATGTTCTAAAATTCTGCATACTGCTGAACAATAGTTTTAAACTGCATCATTTGCTAAGCTAAAAGCTAAGTTAAAGAATTGTTGCTAACAAACCCATTTTAACTGTCAAAACTATTAAGTTAATTAAAGTAGTGTTTTTTAAAAAGCTAAAAAATGCTCAACAAATCTAAAGGACTCACTTTACCGCCTAAAAAGGTTTCAGTGGGCCAATTCATTTACACACAACACTATTTTAATTTTGCCTGTACTAAAAAAACCAATAACAATAATTTCATTTCCCTCCTCTGTTGCAGTGCTGGCCAGTTTTAGAGGGACCATCCAGCATGGGCTCCCCCTGGAAATTGGAGACACGGTTCAAATCCTGGAGAAATGTGAAGGTATGCTGACTGGGAAATGGAAAAACATGAAAACAAAGGTTTATTTCTAGAAACAGGTTTGGGACAATAACGCCTGGTTTCATACAGATCATTCATTCTATGGAAAAATCCAAGAGATGCTTCTTTTTCTTTTAGCATCGAGGATGGATTTGATTAAATGATCTCAGAGGAAGAGCTCATGGTAGAATGTTTGGGAGAGAAGCAGTTTGAGAGGAGGAACGAGGATTATGTTGGTACAAGAATGCTGAAGTTGGAACTACCTAGAAGGAAATAAAATGCTGAAGTGAACTAAAGAGAGTAAACATCATAGGTGCTGTGCATTCTGGGAGCCCAAATTGGTGAAGTGAAGAATCAAGAAAGAGTTTGAAGCACACTCTTTGACTTATCGTAACTCCTCTATCGTTTACACAATGTGAATTAGCTGATTCTGACGCAGAGAAAACCGGCTTCATTTGTCGGCTTTGTGCCGATTACTTTACTAATGTAAAGTGTTGCATGATAGTGACAAAATCAGCTGAATATGGAAACACTTCACTTCTATAAGGTGTTGCATATCAGCTCAAGGATAGTTTTCTCCACTTCTGAATCAGCCAAAATTGCAACAATTCCATAAACTGTTGAAGATTTAAAAAGTCAGAAGAGTGTCAACACTGGAGCAAAAGCTTTGGTATTCAAAAGGTTAACATGATATTGAAGAGGAATAGGCACTTATGAATGTGTGTTTTTTTGTGTTACTCCAAAAGTTTGAATCTGAGACACTTTCCAACCATTTGAACTCATCTGAAGGGTTATAGGGTGAATGCTACTTTAGTTTAAACGTATTAAATTATATTTTTCAGAGCATTTTGCTGACTTAACTAACCCTTTAGCTCCAGTGTTTGTATTGTTTCGACTACCGTAACTCATCAACCATTTATGGAACTATGCAGCTTTGCGTTGATATGCAACACTTCTCAGTAGTGAAGATTTTATGCAACCTACATATATAAGATTATTCTGTTACAGAGAAAAGCGGCTTTGTCCTGTAAAGAAACACTTAATGTTGGTAATGCACCAAAATCAACTGATTTACGTTGATTAAGTAATGGTCATAATGTAACGGTAGGTCAAAGAGAGCGTTATTTTGGGTCACCGGTGCCATCTTTGGTGTTACAGCATTGACAAACCTTCTGTAATCAACAGATCTTAGCTAATCATGTTACGGAGAAAAGTGTCTTTGCGCCAGTGTGCAACACTTTATGTTGGTAATGTGTTGCATATCGGTGCAAATCCAATGTGAAGTGTCAGAATTAGCGGATTGGCGTTGATTGCGTCAATGGTCATAGAGTAACAATTGGTCAAAGAGAGCGTTCTTTTGGTGTCGCCAGCGAAATCTTTGGTGGTATAGAATTGACAAACCCAACCGTAATCAACATATATTAGCTAATCATGTTATGGAGAAAAGTGGCTTTGCACCAGTGTGCAACACTTAATGTTGGTAATGTGTTGCATATCGGTGCAAAGCCGATGTGAAATGTGTCAGAATTAGCGGATTAGCGTTGATTGAATAAATGGTCTTAGGGTGTTGGTAAGTCAAAAAGAGCGTTATGTTGGTGTCACCTGTCATCTCTGGTGTTATAGCATTGACAAACCAGCCGTACGCCTCTTTTGAACATTTCATGATGTATAACTCCTATAAAACATCATCAATGAGGAGATTTAGACCTGTTTGGAATCTACTTTAGTTCTTTTGTTTTTTACTTTTTTGTGTGTCCATAAGGTTTTCCTGTCCTTCTTTCATCTCAGATCATCTTCCCATTCCTTCCATTCCTAAAGTTTCATCCCCAAAAACGATTTCACAGCCGGGTCTCGCCGCTGTTTTCCAGCAGCTGAGCAGACGTGCACGGATAGGAACAGCTTTTTCCTCCCTTCCTTTTGAGAGACACGAGCAAAGACACACATATACGAGGAGAGCGGCAGCCAGGAAGTCAGTGGTGCAGCTTGCCAGTCAGTGGGATGTGATATTGTGGTAAAAGACCCTAAGGAAGCTGACAAAAGCACAGCCAGCTGAATGCTTGGCCCAGAAGGGAGGAACAAAATCAGAATCCTGCCAGCAGCGAACGGGCTGCTGACAGCAGAGACAGACTAATGGCTCAGCCTGGAGTTGATGCTATTCTCACTTCAAAACACAGCAGCCGGGATCGAAAATCCAGTAACATGTGGCTCCTGTCTGAAATCACGCCTCTTTAGCAATGGGTTTTGACCCGCTCCTCCACCGGTTCCCCAAAGGAATGCAAGGCTTTCCTCTACTTTAAGCTGTTCCTTCCTAATGTCGGACATTTTTACAGATTTTCAAGAAATAATTTAAAGTGGGAGTCAGTTTCCTGTGATCTACACATGCAACCAAATAAAGAACTTATACGTGGAAATACTGAGCGTTTGTTCCATAGTCCACACTAATAAAACATGACTCAGCAGCAGTATGGCTGTGCAGGCCAAAAACGGATCAGGGACCCAAAAAAAAAAAAAGAAAAAAACTACCTAAGTAGTCACACACTGGTGAATTTGAACTGTGATTACAGTAAGGTAATACATTTACATGTGAGATATTTCCCTAATGCTCTTATCTGGAGGACTTAGAATGGCTGTGGAATGAGCTTAACTGTTCAATTCAGAAAAGAGCATTGACGCAAAGCTTTCACAAATGCATTAGAACGGGGTTTTTAAAGCAGTTTGGGGCTGTACAAAACTATTTCCTCGTTTTTGAATGTAATTTCTTTTAGTCTTTAGAAAAAGATTGACTAATAATACACACCCTAACGTGGGATTACTGGAGTGTAGTAACCTTTAATTGGTATAGATTCAGTTGATTAACATTTGTTCCTTTTTTGACCATTTGGTCTTTTTTCTCTATTTTGTTTGCATCTTTTTCCACTATATATATATATTCTTGTATATTTGTCCATTTTAAGCTTTTGCGTTGCCACTCTCTGTTATATTTATTCTTGTAGAAAAAAAATAAGTTTAAAAGCTCAAAAAGAGCTTTATTATTAATACTATAAAGTAAAATTTTGCATTAACTTTAAATCAAACTAATTTAGAGTTTTAATGGTTTTTAAACATATTTTGCGATGTCTTTTAATTGAGGCATTAACGCATGTGAAAATGTTAAAATAAGGTCCGACATATCACATGAAGCTTGATTTAAACACTTTTCCACGTCAACACATAACGTACAAAATAAGTTCACATAGCACACATAAAGTAATGTATCTTTTATGTTTTGTTTTACGAAATAAGAAAAACACAAAACAACAGCTCTGAATGCTAACACTTAGCATAGCTCTAAATGCTAACGTTTAGCTCAGAACGCTAAAGTTTGGTTTAGCTTTATGTTTATGTGTTAACGTTTAGCTTAGCTCTAACGCTAATGCATTGCTTAGCTCTAAATATTACCAATTAGCATAGCTCTAAATGCTAACATTTAGCTCAGAACGCTAAAGTTTGGTTTGGCTTTATGTTTGTGTGTTAACGTTTAGCTTAGCTCTAAATGCTAATGTTTGGGTTAGCTTTAAATGTAAGCCTTAAGCTTGGCTCTAAACACCAATGTTTGGTTTGGCTCTAAATGTAAAACTGTAATGTGTGGCTAAGCTCTAATTCAAAATGTTTAGCTTAGCTCTTAATGCTAATGTTTGGCTTAGATTTAAATGTTAACGTTTAACTTAGCTCTTTATTCTAATGCTTGGTTTTTAACTAAACACTAATGTTTAGTTTTACTTTAAAGTTAAATGTTTAGCTTAGCTCTAAATGCTAATGTTTGGTTTAGCTGTAAATGTAAATGTGTAGCTTTACATTTAGATATACTAAAATTTACTGTAGATTAGCTCTAAAGTTTATAATTATGTTTAGCCCTAAAGGCTGACATTTACCTTTGCTTTAACCTCTAATATTCAACTTAACGCCAAACCCTAAATCTAGCTGAGCTACCCAGAGACAAATTACAATCTTGTAACTTTTATTGCTACTCCCTTCACTGTAACAACAGTAGAAATGTACTATAACTGTAAAAATACTTAAAAAGAAGTCTAAAGATGTAAAAAGAGATGAAAATGTTACTAACAGCTAGCTTCATGGACTTTATTTTTCTTTGAGTTTACACATTTATTAAAATTGATCTTTTTTGCTTATCACCTTTATTCAATTTCCTGTAAAAACTGATATTAGAATGCTGTTGATGCTGCAAAGTGTTTCTTTGAATAACTGGGATCATTTACTGCACACACCTTTCATCACACCTTTTAGTGTCAACATACTGGAGACAATGTGTAGGTTTTATTATTGTGCTTTGTTTTCATAGGATGGTACAGAGGATTCATCCTTAAAAATCCCAATATCAAGGTAAGTAAACTTCCTCTAGAGCAGGTGCTTTAAGTAGAAAAATATTTATTTTCATATATATTTTTTTTTGAATATGTAAAACTGAGAAGAAAATTGCACTTGTTAATTACATTAGCCAAGCAGATGCAGGTCTTTTAATTACCACTGCAGACAGAATTATTGTTTTGGATGACTTTGTAAAATTCTATTAAGGCTTAATTACATGGTTTATATTTATTTTTAGTCATGGAAGTTTAGATAAAAAAAAAACCAAAGGACACAACAAGCAGTCACTGAAGCTGAAGCTACCAGTAAAGATAAAAAAAAAAAAAAATTCAGCGCGCCGTCTTGTGGGGTCCAGATGACCCCACTATCAATGTAAACAAGCCAAGGATAGCACAATGGTTAATGGCGTTCACAGTAACTTTAGAACTTTTTTCTCATACGCTAAATGTTACCCACGTTAGAAGCGTTAGCTTCATTAACGTATTCAAAGTACCTGTAACTCCCAACCTTGTTAGTAACGCGTAAAAGACAATCCAACACCACTACATGTTAGCCGCATTAGCGTATTCACAGTAACATCCAAACAACCATTTTGACAAACATGCTACATGTTAGCCATATTAGAAGCAAGCGCTAACGAAGAGTTAGCTGCATTAAGGTATTCAAAATACCTGTAACTCTCAACCTTGTTTGCAACACGTAAAAAAATAGACTTATAACACTAAAAAAGACGTTACTGTGACTATGCTGACTCCAAACCATGTTAGTAGCACAAAGAAAATAAATGGTCTGACACCGCTACACGTTATTCACGTTAGCCGCGTTAGCGACGTAAGCGACGTTAGCATATTTACAGCACTTCTTTTTTTACATCTTGTAAAAAAACAGACTGGTACCACTAAAACAAACGCGACTGTGACTACTCTAACTCCCAACCTTGTTAGGAACACCTAAAAAAAACAACACAATCCAGCACCGCTACACCTTAGCCACTTTAGCATATTTAGAATAACACCTTTTTTTTTTTACA
>NC_050534.1:9161731-9170261 GCF_002922805.2 Oryzias melastigma | reverse complement strand
AAAAAAACAGACTGATAACACTAAAACAAACATGACTAATCTAACACCCAACCTTAGTGGGAATATGTAAAAAGAAACACAGTCCAACACCACTACACGTTAGCCATGTTAGCCACGTTAGCGTATTTAGAATAACACCTTTTTTTGCAACTCATAAAAAACCCCAGACTGATACCACTAAAATAAGCATGACTATGACTACACTAACACCCAACCTTGGTAGGAATATATAAAAACACAGTCCAACACCACTACACGGTAGCCACGTTAGCCAAGTTAGCATACATAGAATAACACCTTATTTGCAAATGCACTATTCAAGTGTGACTACATAGTCAAAGTAACACTCAGAAAATATTGCTTTGACATCAGTAAGCACAACCAGAATGAATCCACATAAAAAATAAAATAAAGGCTTTTAAGTGAGCGTACAAATAACATTTGAGAGACAAAATGTCCTGAACTGAATTTGCTACACGTTTGAATATCTCATATAAATCTAATAACGGCTGCATTTATGATCTTCTGCTTTCATCTAAATTCTGCTTTGATCTTTCAAAGTAAATTGGGAGGAGCTGGCAGGTTAATGATGATTATGTGGGGGTTTACACCCCCCACATAAACCTCTTTTATTTATCTGCTAATTTATCTGTTTTCCTCCTGGTCTAAATTCTTTATTTTAATTCCGTAAGCGTAGATAGCCGTGTATTGATTATGTGCTGTTTTCACTTCGAATAACCGCGAACCGCTAATGGGGCTGGAGGTAAACGACTCCGAGGGCGTTCTCATTAACACGTTTCCCTTTTCTCTAAAGGGGATCTTCCCGTCCTGTTTTATCCACTTGAAGAATGCTCATGTCAAGAACAAAGGGTAAAAGAAACTGTGGTTTTATTCAGTGGAATTCCTTTAAGGGAGTTTGTTTTTAAAGCCTTTTCCGTTTGTGATGTTTTTTTAGGCAATTTGAGACGGTCATCCCCGTCGAGGACTCGGTCATCACAGAGATGACCTCCACACTGCGGGAGTGGGGGGCCATGTGGAAGCAGCTCTATGTGGTAAAGACCCAAACATCCGCACGGTTTAAATTAAACATCTGCTGCTTTTTTTTTCTCTCCGTCAGGGAAGGAGCGAATGTGGCGTTGAGTAACCAAAGAACCATCGGGTCTTTTTATAGCCCTGCATTTGTCGGATTGATTTTGTCTGAGGCCCATTAAGCTATCTGGGGGACTAATTAAATTGAAGTGATGAATACTTGGGGAATCGAAGATCACACGTTTGTGTCCAAAGAGCCGGACACTACTGCTAATTTGTGAAAATCCATTTGAACTCTCGTCTTCTTTTTTAGGACTGGCCTTTTAGAGTCTGTGCGTCTATCTGTCATTGTTTCATATCTTTCCGTTTCTGATTTTCCCTTCTTGTCAGTTTCCTATTCGTTCGTCGGTGGACTTCTTTGGCTCCTCTGTTAACACTTTCCTTATCTCTCCACAGAAGAACGAAGGGGATTTGTTCCACCGACTTTGGCATGTGATGAATAAAATCCTGGACCTGAGGAGGCAGGTGCTGGTCGGCCACCTCACTCATGACCGGATGAGGGACGTCAAGCAGCACATTACTGCCAGATTGGACTGGGGCAACGAGTGAGTACGGGATTTGTTCTGTGTCGTGAATAGTACTAATGTCTGTAGTTCAACAGGAGCTACACTTGTGTAAAGGTAAAGAGAAGCTATGGATACAGTTGACAAATTGAACACCAATTATGACAATGAATACAATGCACTTTAAAAAAAACCTTGTAGTTAAAAACAACCTAGTGAGACAGCAAAAGGTAGGCCGCGGAATTCTGAGGGACGACTGTATTTTCAATGTATTCTCAATGGACAAACTGTTACATTGATTTTCTTGAGCCATTTTTCACAAAGACTCTTCAGTAAATGTATATACTGGATTAGTTTTGACCAATCAACCCTACCAAATCCACATTTCCTAAAGGCTAAAATGAGACTATGTGGCTCCTTCTAGGTTTTGATCAGTAGTAAAGTAAGGTTGCCGACCTGTATTCTAGGCTATAAAGCACACTGGAGTATAAGGTGCAATATCAATGAAAGGGTCTACTTTAATATATGAGGCAAACCAGATTATAATCCTGATTACTATCTATGCAGCGATACAAATTCGTAGTTTACCAAAGATGTAGTAAAACAGGTTTTTGAGTGCCGTCTACCACAGGAAAACTGTTACAGGTCAGGAAACACAACCAGAATGTTTCCATACTGGCTTTGTCTCAATTGTTTTATGCAGAGAGCGACAGGTTGTGGTAAACACTCATACAACAAAGTAAGGGTAAGATGCCGGAGTATATTGTGAAGATTTTAGTTTTCTTTTAATTGGTTTGTCCATTTTTCACTCATATTGCTCCAATATTACCCATATATACTGTAGTTGTAAGGGTAGTTGTGACTACAAATGACTAGTATAGGGTAAGGGTATTGTACAACTGTGTCACTTGTATACCATACTGTAAGTTCATGAAACTTCCATTATTTTTATGAATACTTCACGGTATACTTATCTCATGTACAGCAATGTTATTTTCCATTTTAACTTTATTTTACTCATACTTTTATACTTTAATTTATACTTCATTTTAGCTTCATGAGAACTGCTAGACATACCTGTACTGGCCTTAAGATGCGCCTTGAACTGGCAACCGACCCTGTGGTTGGTTGCCAGTTCAAGGCGCATCTTAAGGCCAGTACAACAGCCCAACAGTAGATTTGTTGGGTTGCGAAATCACTTTTTAGTTATTGTTTTTACGATCGTCGTCTTATGGGAAGGATATTTCATCAATCTGAACCATAAACATAGAACCACATAGAGAGTACCAGCTGTACTCTCGCCTCACACAGATAAGGGTTTGAATCCCAGCCTGTCCAATATTTATAAATGCTTGGAATACTTGATCAGAACTCTTCAAAATATGTACCTTTTTAAAAATTCTAGCTATTTATTCAGTCACAAGCACTGTCTTTGTGTTTTTAAGACTCCATCCACCAATTATGTGTCATGGAGAAACTGCTGCTGATATAAAAATACATCATTGTCCCTCTTTGGCTCCGTCATTTGATTTTCTCCTATTTTCTTGAACTCTTCTTTGTCACAATCATGACTCCATCTGAAAGAAGCCCCTTTTCTTTTTTAAAATCTCTCCTGCTATTTTCCGCTCTCATTGTCACTGGGTTGAAGTGGGACAAAAAAGACATAAAAACAGTCTTCTTTCTGTCCTCTCCGTCTTCTCCTGGTATATCGGTGGTGTCTGTCATTTTCCAACCAGCGCACACACCACCACTCTGTGGAGCAGTCATTACAGTACCCTTGCTGTGGGCTAACTCACCCTGTTCTCATTCCACTCTTTGATTCTGCGCTTCAGACAACTTGGCCTGGACCTGGTCCCCAGACAGGAGTTCAGCATGGTGGACCCCGATGAAATCAGTGTCACAGAGCTTTACAGAATGGTAAGATGTTGTTTTATATAGTTCTTTTCTCAAAGAAATTTGTTGTATTTTATTCTTACGGGAAAAAATGTGTGTTTGGGGGTTGTCAACCCATGGAGGACTCTGCAGATATTGTGGGAGTTTGTAGATGCAGTTACAGATGCTAAAACTCGGGTATGGGAGGAGTTTTGGGATGGCCGTGGAGAAAGACTATTGGGTCAGACTCAAAGATACTCTGTCAAGGCCCGGGGGCCGGATCCGGCCCTCTGGGTAATTCTATCCTCCAGATCATTTTATTTTATCCTTATTAACAGCTTGATGTTATCTTCACTTCCTTTGCATAAAATGCAGCAACTGGCTCTCCAGTGTTGGTCTTATATTTAAAAAATACCAGTTTTTATGAAGAAAGTATTATTGTATTTTGTTGTATTTATATACCACACATTTAAAAGCCAGATGAGGCTGAAGTTAGTGTTTGACTTTTAGCTTCTGCTTTTGGAATTAAGGGTAAAGTTAAGTGAAAAGCTAATAATCACATGAAAATGTTCCTACATCAAATCTAGTGTACCGGACGGTTTAAAACTTTAATTTAGAAGTTACAGGAAACGTTCAGGGAAAATCTGTTTACCATGTGACCCTTAGCGTAATAGTGAAAATGTTCCTTTAAAAAGTTAAGGGAAAAGTTAAAGGAATATCTCTTTTTCTCTTGAAATCTAGTGTAACCGACAGTTTGAACCTTTTTTTTTTTAAAGTTAAGGAAAATGTTAAGGAAAAATAAGTTTACCACATGAAATTTAGAAATGAAAATGAAAAACCAAAAGTGAAAAAAATAAAATCAGACCCTAACTTTAGTGTTGTCCGTGTCAATGAAAATTTTGTCTGACAAAAACTGGTCCGCGGCCCAAAAATGGTTGGAGTCCAAGCTGTAATGGTTTTAAAACAAGCAAATCACTGAAATATAGAGAATTATAACATAATTTTCTGCTATTCTTTAGTGGAGATTTGATTTAAGTTTCCATATTTTTTGTATTTTTACTGAGGAAGGCGTTCTTTACTTTCAAAGGTAGAGGAGATGATTGGAAGTCCCATCTGTGGCCTCTTTCATTTTTCTTTTTTAAAGCAAAAATGTCCTTGAGCAAGGCACTAACCTCACTTTACCCTTGATGGGTTCACCATGTATGAAAGAACTAATTAGAGATTCAGACTCCCGTCCATCTGCTTCTAGAGTTCTCCCCTTCCTTACCCCCGTGCTTTCTCCTTTTCCACCTCCTCCAAAATCCAACCGCTGTTACCGAGGTAACCACTTCTCTGCCCTCACACGGCGCAGAGAATGATATCACACACACACACTCTCCAAAGCACTGTCGGCTTTCCCTTCAGAGGGGTAATTGAAGCTCCTAATCCATCTGTTTTTGTTTTTTTGTTGTTTTTGAAAATGGAGAAAGAAAAAAAAAGGCTGACATGAGAGGATGAAAGCAGGACACGCCTCTAAATGGCGTACAAAATCAGCAAATGACAGCAATTCCTTTATAGCGGGACACAATAAAGAGACACATTCATGGCTTCCACACAAACACAGCAGACCTGCTCTGCTAAAGGCAGACAGTCTGAATGAGCCTTGATTACAACAACATTGTCAGCCTCAGAGATGTGTGTATTTGTTACCGCTGACCTTCTTTTGTTTATCTGATTTGATAGAAAATAGCTCTTCATCTGATGCTCTCTCAAGAAAACATTTGGTCAAACTGTGACTAACCAGGTAGTCACTGTAAAAAAACAAAAACATTAGTCAGAACAGCAACAACAGGGAGATAAAGCTCTCAAACAAGTCCTTCATCTAACCTTTAATTGGCTCCTACGAAGCTTTGAAGAGTGAAACTGAAGCTTTCTTCTGATACCAATCGTATCAGAATGTAAACACGCTGACTGTAAAAGAGAACTGGACTGAGTGAGTGTGATGTCACCCATAGAAAATGGCTTACTTCCTGTTATAACGAAATTAAGACATTCTATATGAAACGTTGTCAGTAAGGAGTTATTGAGGCGGTCTGAGTAATCGTTGGACGCAAAGGTTTCATCCAAGCATCTTGAGTTGTTTTGTGACAAAGGAGAAAAGCTCCAATGACTGAAAAAAAATCTGCGAATACGTGAAACTGCAAATAAAGAAATGCGAATAATTGGGGGAACACTGTACGCAAAATGCCATTTTGGGCGCAATTTTCTCTAGATATGGGATTTAGTTTCTTGGAACCCATTTGGAACATAAGGGGAGGAGTCACTCAGTCCAGTTCTCATATACAGTCAAAGATCTCAATAATCGACTGAGAACTTTTATTTTTGTTCTGAATTTCTGATTGTAAAAGGTGCTTTCAGTTCACTTTTTGTAGATGGATTCTTTTTTTACACATCTTCCATTGCCAAGTAGAAAAGGTTATTTTTGAGATAAAATGAATTCAAAAGTACTAGAATTTTCTCAAGTACCTTGTAATTTGACCGTACTCTTTGCTGTTGAGGAAAAGATGACAGACGTGACCATGTCATCTCTCTGTTTCGCCTCCTCTCAGCCTGCTTCCATTGCCCACAGCGTCACGTGACGCCTGCAGGGCTGCCAGACTGTCATGTTTATCCTTTGTGTCTAGTCATGCTGAAGCTGTGATATAACCACACACAACCCCCCACTGGGCAGCCTGAAC
The DNA here is from genome assembly GCF_002922805.2 of Oryzias melastigma. NCBI lineage: Eukaryota > Metazoa > Chordata > Actinopteri > Beloniformes > Adrianichthyidae > Oryzias > Oryzias melastigma. The sequence goes on along the minus strand of NC_050534.1, from coordinate 9,164,080 downwards.
TGCACGCTGAAAATAACCCTGTTACAAAATCCCACAGCGTAAATCAGGGTTTCCACAAACCCAGTCATTTCACATCCAAAACAGAATCGTGTGCGCAGCCTTAAAGATGTGTTGTTCACTTGTAATTTTAGGTCAGACGGGGAGATGTGACAAAGCAAAACGTGCTCGTCATGTTATTTTTGGGGAATGCTTGTGCTATCATTTTTATTAATTATTACTTATTTTTAAATTTCTATCAGATATTTAAATGTCACAATTAGAGGCTAAGCTAAACTGTGTTGCAGTAAGCTAAGAGCAAGCTTGTGCTAATGTAAGAATTAGCCTAGCATTAGAACTGAACAAAGTCAAAATTTGGGTTTGTTACTAAACTAGATTTCATAAGTTGTGTCTTATGGAAAAATTAAGAGTTTATTTGTATTTTTACATTTAAATTTCACCAAATAAGATTTATAAATAGTAGATTTAGTCTTTCTTAAAGCCTAGCAAAGGTCTGCAAATTAGCCTAGGTGGATGTTTGTAGCATGGATGCTAATTTTTTTGTCAAATTTTCTTCTAATTGACCTGAATAACATAAAAACTAACAATTAGCTGTGAATTTATGTAGAATATTGTTACTTAAATGTCTTTTTCAAATAAAACAAATTATTTTTTGTAAATTTTTATAATTGGAGCGACAATGTTTGTTGTTAAATGCTAACAATTTTTTTTGTGTGTGCTTCACTACTAAAAAAAAAAAAAGATTTAGTGGGAAAAAATACAATTATAAAATAAAAAAAGTGTTAATCTTCCTCAGTTTTTCAACACAGGCTAGCACTTGCTAACGTTAGCTTCATTACAAGTGAAGTTTATAAAATTCATATGGGTGGATAAGCTCAAAATGTGTCCATCAAAGTTTAAAGAACATTTGTATTATTGCTTGTGTTCGGCCAATATTTCAGCTTAAGTCGTTAGGACTTAGAAATAGATTGCAGCTTTAATAAAATATGGCAACAGAAACGTGTTTCTGCCTTTGGCTGTAATTTGTCTCAGTTGCTCTGCCTGCCTGCAGGGCAGTTTTTTTCTACTTTGTAAAATTAGTCATCTCAAATCTTTAGTTACTAGATGGCAGCATGAGGCTTTGGGACAGCCGGAGTACTACACAACACTGTAATGTCTGTAGTTCACATCAAGTTTTAATTAGAAATGGAAACCCTACTTTTTATACCATCCTTAATTAATACTCCCAGGCGGAGTGTAGCAGTTACCCCTTTGCTCTTAATTAAGCATTTTTGGGCTGCTTAGTGGTCTGAAATGCCAACGTGCTTTTTTTTAATGCCATTTACATCCCATTTTACCCAAATCCCTTTATGATTTTTTCCCTACAAACCGCAAGGGTAAATCTGGCAGAGTTTCAGTTTTATCTGTTCCAATTTTATGTAGAATGTGTGGATATTTCAGTGACCGCGGCACGCGTACAAACAAAGCAGTAATGTTCACATTGATATGATACAGACCAGAGCTATGCTGGCTCCAACCCTTATTGATCTTTTTCATATGGACTGACTTTAAAATAGTCTGCGACTCCCACGGCGAGTGAAAGACCCCACTGAGGTGTGACATTTTATTCAGACTCAATCGTCATATCAATGCTGTCGTTTCTGAGGCAACCAGGTGAAGAGGTTAGGAGAAAGATTGCTTCTTAAAGAAAAAGGATTGGAATGGTTGGTCTTATATGAAAGTTATTTTCTATTAAACGTGGGGATTAAAGTTTACCTTGTGGCAACCTAAATGCACATCGGTAATTGTAATTGGGAGGTAGCAGTCGCATTTTTACAGCCTTCACGGTGGACACGAAGGTTTTAAGAAAAAGATGAAATTTTATGGTGACCAGTCAATTTCTCTCTAAAAGTTGACGTCAGTATTTCAAGGTGGCAGTCAAGTGACAAGTGGGGATGGCGCCAATACGAAATCGGTTGACAGCTGGCGCAAGCAGCCACCCGGTACCCCAGGAGTATAGAAAATCGGGCTATTCTGTACACCTGACAGCAGCCTGACTGCCACCGTCTACGTTCATGACCATGCTAATAATAAAAAAAAAAAATCAGGCGGAAGCAAGAAATCTCGAAGATTCTTCTGATGCGTCCCCGTCGTGCGATGCTAGCTGTAGTTGTGACCGTGGCATCAGCGAGACACGTATTAACTACATTCATGGTAATTGTGACATACTACACGTTAGCTACGTTTGAAGTGTTAGCCGCGTTTGCGTATTCACAATACCCAGAACTCCCAACCTCATTTGGAACATGTGAAAAAAACTACTGATAATCGTTTGTAAAACAAATCTTACTGGAACAACGCTAACTCTCAACC
>NC_050534.1:9120323-9161702 GCF_002922805.2 Oryzias melastigma | reverse complement strand
ATATATATATATATATATATATATATATATATATATATATATGTATATGTAAGCTAGTTGGTCTTCAAATATTTATGCAAATCCAAGTCAAAGAACGAGGGAGTGAGATGTCTCAGTGGATTCCGTTTATCTTTGACTGAGAAATGTTTTCGCCGGATGCAGCAGCTCTCAGACGACGTGATTGGCTGGAATTAGAGGAAACATCTTTGATTCTGCATCTAAGAAAGTCTATAAACCACAAACTCTGTGCTTTTTCTAAGCTTTCCAACCTCATTTGAAGTTGTATTTTTCTGTTGCAGATGGAGAATCGGCACCGTAAGAAGGAAACTCCTGCACCCGCCAGCACCCATCACCTGTTTGTGCACGTCAAGAGTCTAATGAGCGCCAACCTGGGGGAGGAGCTAGAGGTCTTCTTTCACATTTATGACGGGCGGGAGGGCCGGCCTCTCAGGTGAGCATTCATCCAAATAAAATATTCACAGTGATTTTTTTACGTAAATGTAGGATGAGTTAGCATCACTGCTCTGTGGGCCAGTGGTAGAGTGTCTGACCTGAGACTGTTAGGTTGTGGGTTCAAATTCAAGGTCAGGTGGACTCTGAAAATGAGAATTTTCAAGCAACTAATGGGAATGTTTTTAATCCACATTTTTAGATATTAAACAAACAGATTTGTTTGACACATAGTAACAAAATAAATGAAACTTCATTAATCAAGTCAACTATTACCACAGATATGTATTAGGACCTTTATTTTGAAAAACACAATGTTTTTTTACTGTGTCATATTTTTTTGTAGAAAGAAAAATGATGCTATAATTATGCTGTAATATTTAAAAATATATACATTTTATATCTAAATCACGTTTTACATTGAATGGCACATTTGTTTTGTTGTCTTTGGGCAAACTTTGCTTGTCAATTAGTATGAGTGGGCGGGGCTTGTGCACCAACTGACCAATCCTTTAATGTGGAAATTTTCTCAATGTGTGTGTGTGTTTTTTATACAGGTAAAATCTAAATTCTAGTCTAAATTGCTCCACTTCGTCTGCTTTAGTTGATGGTAAATCTGCTCAAAAAAGTAAAATAATCACTAAATAAATGGACCTGCTTTGACAGAGTGGAAAACATAGCTGCTTTGTTATCTTTTATTTTGAAATAAAATGATATAAAAAGTCTATCTCAGGGGTCTGCAACACTTAAAGAGCCATTCAGGTAAATTTCTTACTGGCTACAATCCAAAAGGAGCCACCAAATCTCCTTTAAGAAAATTAAGACACTAATTTATTTTTATGCTACTGCAGCAATTATGATAAACATACTTTTTTGTATAATGCAAACATAAATATAAAGAATAAATAGCAGTTAAAAAATGTAATACTTTATAACTTTTGTCAGAGGTTGCATAACATCCTTTCAAAATAAAAGACACCCTGTATTTTTGGTAAACTTGAAATGTAGGTAGTGTCACGTCAGCAGTGAAAAAAAAAAAAAAGTTTTATTTTTGTTTTTTTAGACCACGAGGAACACTCAAAATCCTCAACAATAGGACATTTTTCTTATAGATCATTATAAAAAAAGAGAAATGGGGAAAAAAAATCTATATTATAAGATTTTGCTAAGTTAAAGTTAAATTCTTAAGCTCCATGTTTGTAGTTACTTAAATAATAACAGATCCAGATCTAATGCAAAGAACTGGGTTGTACATATGAAAAACATGCCAGTCAGAGAGTTTGTACTTTTATTTTGAAACTCACTCTCCATTCATGGTGTGATTAAGCTCTGTAGTGGTACATTTCAAAGAGAAGATGAGTTAATTGATGTCCCCACCAAGTGCAGATGTCAAGATAAAGAAAACGAGTGGTTAGACCCCAAAAAGCGGAAGTTTATTTCTGTCGCTTCATGGTGTCGCATCAAGTTCTCAACTAAATCTGTATAAACGACATAAGACTTGGCCTCAAATTACACAGATTTTTAACATTTTCTTTTCTCTAAATTTCTCTTTTTCATTCTTGGCTTCAAAAAACACCAACTTTTATTTCAATTCACGAAACTCCTTGAAATTTTCCCTTGTGTTTGTTTTCCTCACTTGTCGTTTTGGAAAAATCTCCCCATGGCCGTCTGCCAATGTTGTCTCACACTGTCTGGCACATACATAAACAGGGAGGCACAAACACATTTACACAATCTCTCTGGCTGAAAGCCATGTTTGCTGCTCCACTATGGGCTGGTAATTTCTGTGTGTGTGTTTGTGTGTCTGTTGTGGACCAGATGGGACTCTGACCTGCTGTCTCAATGCCATGCCAACACTATGGGCTTCTATGCTCCATGGCAGCGTCTTTGTGTTCAGTACACTCTTCGCGTGACGGTGTTATGCTGTACCAACGCTCTCACTGATCGCTTTGAACGTCTTCTACTTTATTCTACTGACTTTTTATGTTTTATTCCTTGAAATCCCTCAACTCCACTCACATTTTGAGTTTGTTTATCCTCCATTTATCACACCGACTGGTCACTGCCCTCAATGACAACCCATGGTGTGAGCTAATACAATTATCGATATTGGGAAAGAGAACGGCGAGCGCAGTGAGGAGGGTGACTGATCTTTTGTGTTGGGTTTAAAGCCACTGACTGTATATTAGAAATGGACTGCTTGGCCCCGCCCCCTTCGCATTCCAAACAGGAAGTACCTGTTGATTCCAAGAAGCCAAAATCCCTAAGACTTCCATAGAGAAATAAAGAACTATTAATCAGTCATTCTTGCTAATCCAGATTTTTCCCTATATTTTTTCTGTAGTTATTAAAGTTATAAACTCACCAATCAGATGCCTCAACAAAAGTATGTGGTGTCACGTCAGATGTTCAAGACGTGGAAGGGTTGTGGTCTTCCAATAAGCTCACTCCTGTTTGATGATAGCCATTGCCCTTAGAAACGTTGACTCAGACTGTCTCGGACCAATCACTGCGTACTCTACACAATCTCTCTCCATACTCGTCATGTATGGACGTATAGTTCGGGCCCCCTCCGCGCCACTTTTTGACATTTGGGTGTCCCTACCTTGTCATTTTTTGATGTGCTGGCTATTCTCATTAAATCAGGTCCCCAACCCTTGGGGCGTGGTGCCAGAGAAGATAACGGGCACGGGGACCGGGTTGGGGTCCACGTCCCGAGGGTTGGGGACCCCTGATTTTTCTCTATCTATGTCAAAGGTACCAAGCGGCCCTTGATCTGGTATCGATTTTTGGCCCGGAGGTTGTGAACCCCTGATTTAATAGGCACAACGACAAGTTGGGGACACCCAAAAACGTCAGAAAGTGACGCTTATGCCTTGTTTCCACTGAGCGGTCCAAACCAGACTGGGCCGGGGAAGGCTGGACTTTTTTGCGTTTCCATTACAAAATGGACCCTTTAAGCAGGACCGACTAGTACATTTTTGGTCCCCCGTTGGCCTTAGGTCCATAGAAGAATGGAACGGACCCATTAGGGTGGAGCTTCTGTCGTCACACAATGTAATCCATTGATTGCCGGAAAGGTTTTACGACTACAGAGCTTTTCCCAACCCAAGATCCAAACCAAAAGTTTTCCCCTCATTAATTCTTGCAAAGAATAATACATCTTTCCATACTCTTATTTTCGGGGGTATGGCAGCGTAGACATGGTTAATCCACGAATACTGAGATATCGCGCCACCGTTTCCGTCTCACCCGACCTCTGCGGCTGAAGGATGTCAATAACTGTACTGACCACGTGTTGTTAAAGTTGGAAGTAAGCCATTTTCAATGGATGACGTCACACTCTATTGGTCCAGTTCCCGTATACAGTCAATGGGTAAGGTGATCAGTGAACAAAGGCGGACGAAGTTCTGATTGGGGATCAACAAGCTATTACCATCAAGTGGGAGAATATGAATAAGAGTGGTATTGAACTAGATAATGTACCTTCAACAAAAAAGCTGTAGTTAAAAGTTTAGAACGTCAAAGTTGTATATAATGGAGAAGAATCTGACAGAAAGAAATTCATGAACGCTAAACCCCAACTGTTACACCCCATCCTTGTTGATAAGAGCCAAACTTTCCTGACAGAACACCAGAAGATCTCGTAAGATTTCGTAAGACCCATTGTCCTACAAGTACAGTACAAGACAGTAAACTACACTGACTTTAAATTTAAAAGAGCCTTTACTTATTTGATCATTTCGACTTTTAGAAGTCATCCCAGTTTTCTGTACATGTGTGCTTCATGGATGGCATGTACTGGATCTATTGGGGGGGGGTTCAATTCCGCGCTTGTACTGTAGCTCCAGCAGTTAGCGGTGCCAGCGACTTGGCTTATTGTCAGACGCTGCTGCATTACAAGGTTTTTCCCTCTGCTTATCTGTGGACTGTGAAAGTCACCTAACTGGATTAGCTCTCCACTCGCCAGCCAGGATGTAAGGGGGGGCGGAAGGCCCCAGCAGGACGCTTTCCGCTGCCGCCGTTTACACCATTCAGTACAGTGGGAATGGGGAGGACAGAGTACAAAGAGAAACGGAATGAGAACTGGAGTGGTTTGCCTCTGGTTGTGTGGGGCAGGGAGCATTTGAGGACAGTTTAGTTCTAGTAATTGTAAATTTGAATTTCACAATGATTTGCAATTATTCAATTAACGCAAACCATCTGATTCCGATGCGGAGAAACGTAAAGTGTCATCATGCAGCATTTTACGTTAAAGGATAACCAAACACTAAATCAACTTTTTTTGGCTGTTGACCTCTGTTCTTGGGGTTTTGAAAGTACTTCCTGAAATTACAGTCTAAAACTGTCTGTGTGCTGCCCCCTAAAGGTTGAAACTAGGCATTACAGTTGAATTTTGTGATTGGTCAACTGGTCTAAGTCCTACACATTTCAGAAGTTTTATGTCATCATGGTCTGAAGAACCAGTACAAAAGCCCCGCCCATATTAGATTCTATAACAGTCATTCATTATCGTGTTAGCTTTCGCATCTTCGGTTGTCAAAAATCTACTGGCTTAACAATTTTCCGGAGGATTTGTGAGTTAGGCAACAGTGGTTTAGTGCAATTGCCATTAAACTCAACAAACTCCATCGTGGTGATGGGATTTGCAATGAACGTTTTATTCAGGATTATTTGCTGATACGTTAGCCTTTATTAGCTTAGGATGCTAGCGTCATTTTACCACTCAGACACGTGCCCATTCAGTCTGGACCTTGAGCTCCTGTCTTGGGAGAAGGTGGAGGAGAAAAGTCCTTAACCTCCACTGAAAGTTCTGTGGCATCACTTTGCTCTCCATGTTGATGATCCCGTAAACGGTCAAAGATTTACATTATGCCAATTTATTATTACTTAGGTATCACTGATGACATCTTCAGTGTTAAATGGTAGCCAGCATTGTGTCCTGCATCCTGATTGGCTGTAGTGTTTTGTCAGTCGATCTCCTCTGTGTCTCCTTAAGATAATGTGTTCAGTTTCTCAAAATCTACATACATTTCTCGATTAGATCTCCGTTTTCATTCTATAATACTGGACTACCTTTTCTATGAAGGTTTGAACTTTGAGAGTTTAAAGGGCTACCAAACAGGGAAGTTGGAGATTGACTCCACCCACAAATGAAATATGAAAATCCAATTAGAGGGGTGGGGCTTGGGGGCAGGACTGTTATCATTACTGGAGCTGCAGATCATGACATGAGACTTCTGAAACTTACATGGTTCTACCAATCACAAAATTCAACTGTAATACCTCGTTTCAACCTGTAGGGGGCAGCACACTATTCTATATTTTCTAGAATTAAACTAGTTTATTTTAATTCGTAAAAAAATTGGCAATGACCTACAGACAGCACTTTTAAAGCCCCATTTATAAAGGTCAATAGACAATAAAAAGTTGATTTAGGGTTTGGTTACCCTTTAAACAAGAGCAAATTATGGGTGTGACAAAAGTTTATTAAGTGTGTAATGAGAGGTTTTACCGCCTTGAAACATCTATAACCCTACGTCACGAATTCACCTGTCACAGGTTACTTTTTTTAGTGTAACTTTACAATAAATGTTGAATATCTCTACAATCTAACCACACAGGAGTCTGAATGTTAGTCTGTTTATTAGTTGTAGAGGTTAAACCTCTTTAGGTCGTTTTGTTTTTGTTTGCACTTCAGTCCAGAAGTCAAAGAGTTGTACGTTTGGATCCATCAGAACATCAGATGCATTTGTGATTCCCAGCTTCATGTCAAACATCTCTCTGCTGGGAGTTTTGACGCACTGGTCCATTTTCACGAGCGTCGTCCACCTAAGCTTTTCGGGTTAGGGTTCAGTTTTCAGATAGCTCTGTTGTGCTGCCTTCACTGTCTCCTGACATTTTCAGTCTTTCATTTTTCTCCGTTCCTGTTAGCTGTGACTCGGAGACGGTTTTTACCACACTCAGTCATCACTTGTGTTTTGTTTTGTGCAGCGAGCGCTTCTTCGTCAGGCTGAATAAAAACGGGTTGCCCAAGTCGCCGGAGAAGACGGAGAGACAATGCACGCTGTTTGTGGTGGGCAGTAACAATTAAAAAAAGTGTTTGGAAGCATCACAAAGCTGTTAAAAGTTGACTCAACCGTCTTTGTTTGGTTCTCTTTCAGGATTTGGGAAGCAGCGATCTGCGTAAAGACGTCTACATCGTTGTGCACATCATAAGAATCGGTAGGAAGGATGTTGTTTCTGCTTCCCCCTTTTGAGCACTGCGGGGATTTGAACCTCCTACCGCTGTGTGCAGGGAGGATGGGAGCCGGGGAGAAGAAGAACCTGTGCAGCGTTCAGTACAGGCGGCCTTTCGGCTGCGCCGTGGTCAGCATCGCCGACCTCCTCACCGCAGACTCTAAGGATGACCACCTGCTAAAAGTTTACACGTAAGTCGCCTTGGATCTTCAGAGACGTCCAAAATGAAACCGTTTTTTCTTTTGAGGGATGCTTCAGAGCTTTGGAGCCTTATTGACTGGCAGCTGTTGCAGTGGCAGCATTCTGCAGTTCAATACAGTCTGCCCTCATAATACCCTGAAGGTTAAAAAAAGCAACCGTTGACACAGAAGTTTGACCTAAATTGGAGCTGGACCAGACCAACTGGCCGAATTAGATCTAGTTCAAAGAAAAAGCTGTGGGGTTTGTGGGGTTTTTCCTCCAGAAACAAGACGAATGTTAATATGTGTATTCTATAATCTTTGGGGAAAATATAAATATATTAGTCTATGGTCACAGATAAACCTGCTAGCGTGTGATGGGTGGAGACAATTACTCATCGTCCAGTGTTTTGTTACTGGACTGCCACTGTGCAACCTGGAAAAAACCTTGTTGTCCACTGACCACGTTTAAAGAGAAACTGTCCTTATACTGTCACATTTTTAATTTTTCTTAAAACTCAGTGGCTCTGTACAGCTTTTAAAAATGCAACTGCTGCATCCCGATTACAAAAATGTTAAATTCAGTCACCAAGTAGTGGCATTTCAAATTGTATTATATATATTTAATCTGGTAAAACTCTTGTAAAAAAGAGATTTTTCATTATGGAGTGTTTTTTGTGCCACCATAATGGAAGCAAAAGTCACAGATTTGACATGAAAATGGTCTAAATTGCAAACAAAATGTAAAGTGATAAGAATTATAGCTCATAATTTTCAAATCAAAATGTTAATATTTCTTTCAAAAACTTTTTTTTGTTTTCAAAAAATATTTTTGCATTTGCAAACTTTTTTTTTTGCTTTCAGCAATTTTTTAGTGTTTGCACATTTTTTTTTTTAGCTTTCAAACATTTTTTTTGCATTTGCCAATTTTTTTTGTTTTCAAAAAATATTGTTGCATTTGTAAATTTTTTTGCTTTTAAAAATATTTTTGCATTTGCAAATGTTTTTGATTTTACACAATTTTTTAGTGTTTACAAACTTTTTTAGTTCTCAAAAAATATTTTTGCATTTGTTGACTTTTTATTTTGCTCTCAAAAAGCATTTTTGCATCAGCAAACTTTTTTTTGCTTAAATTTTTTTTTTTTTTGCGTTTGCAAACTTTTTTTTTGCTTCAAAAAAATTCTTTACGTTTGCAAACCCTTTTCTGCTTTTAAAATATTTTTGGGTTTGCAAACCTTTTTTTTTTGCAATCCAAAATATTTTTGTGATTGCAGCATAAATGTTTTTGGATGCGATGTTTCTCATCTTTCTCTCACCCGTGTCTTTGATTTTGCGTTCTTACGTTTAGTTTCTTGTAATGTTTGTTTCAGCTTTCTGATTGGTCCAGATTTAAAAAAAAATCTTTGGAAATGCAAAATATTTTATGAAAGCAAAAAAAGTGTTTGAAAGCAATTAATAAATATTATGCATTTTTATTCCTAACACATTACATTTTGTTTGCAATTTGGAGCATTTTGATCTGTTTTTTGAACTGTGACTTTTGCTGCAATGTGGCGGCACAAAAATCACTCCATATTTCAGTTCGCCGGAGAAGACGGAGAGACAATGCACGCTAAGATTTTCAATAAAAATCTAAAAAACTGGAAACATTGGTTAAGAGAAATCAATTTAATTGAACACTCTCATGCTTTGTGTGACTTCTGCAGAATTAATCTGTCTTTTTTCCGTTTGTCATTTTTAATGCCATTATCTATCTCTTTATCTCTGACATTATGTTTAGATTTCTCACTATTCTATTTGACAGTCTCTTTTTATTTTTATTAGTCCTTCTACACCCTTTTGACTCTGTATTTGTCATTATCTCTTTATTTTCCTTAAGGTGTAACACAGAGAGTGAGTGGTACCAGATCCATGAAAATATCATCAGAAAGGCCAATTCCAGATACAACTTATCTGGATCCAACACAGGTAAGAATCCCTGCAGCTTCCTGTCATCTGAGAAGAACCCCAATGACTTGAATCTGATGGGTTTTTAGTGCCTGTGAGGTCTCTTTCATCATCCTCATGTTGTTGTAAAGCAGCAGAATTACATCATTAGCGTCTTGTTCCAGTCAGCAGCTTTAGCGTGAGAAGTTCCTCTTTTGAGGAGTGGGTCAGCCTTAACATTCTCACTTGTGCTGGGAACTTGTAATTGCATAAGAGCCCAGACAGTTTGTATAAATAGCTGCATTCACATCACTCTGAACAACAGCATCAGCCGTCTCCCATGGCAACGAGTTGATGAAAAATCAGAACATTTAGTTCCACAGACGTCAAAGAAAAACAACAACTCTCTCGAAGAAGAAGTGTGTTTGCAATCACACACATTCACAATCATACAAACACATATATGCATGCACATGTACACAAACATGTATACAAATACAAACACACACGAGTGCACTTACACAAGAGTATGCTCACACATTTAAAAACACCCATGCACACACAAACCCACACACCTGCATACAACGCACACACAATGCACATTTATAGCTCAAATAAATCCACATACTGAAACACACTTTTATGCATTCATACATATACAAGCATGCATGCAGAGACGCATGCATTTACCCACAAACACACATGCAAAAATACACACCAAAAAAGTGCAGTAGGTGGAATGGTTTTTTTTTATGTTTTTTATGTTTTTTGGGAGAAAAAAAAAAATATGTCTAAATCTTCTTAAATGAAGTTAAAAGAAGTTTGAACGTTTCAGGAGTGTTCCAGCTCATAAAACATTTCTAAAACAATTCAAACTATAAAGAGATAAATCTTTAATGTGAGCAAACTGTTTAAATTCCTGAATTTTGTTGCAAGAATGCAAAACCTTGCAGCCATTGACTGTATATGAGTACTGGACTGAGTGAGTGTGATGTCACCAATTGAAAATGCCTTACTTATGGTTCCAACCAGATGAAGTCAGTGTAGTCGCCATTTTTGCGATTATGGATGTCGCCATATGAGGTGAATAAGTAGTGATTGGTCTGCATCGAGCTATGTCAATGTTGCTATGGCAACCGCTCTCACCAGTTAGGAGTGACCTCATTGGTAGTCCCCACACACACAACGGGTTATGGAGAATTTGTCTATCCAACGTTTTTAATGTTTAACTTGGGGACCAGTAGGCACCACAAACTTTTATTGAGACATGTGATTGGCCAGTTTTTAGCTTGAATAATTGGCTCTTATATGCTCCTTGTGTGCAGCCTGACTGTTAGAAAATGAGAAATTGGAGAATAGGAGTGTAGATTGTATGTACGTCTTACGGCCGTCCTTTGAGTATGACTTATTTATCACCTACACACCCAATCCGTGCAGGATTTGAGCTCGGCCAGTAAGGACTTAACTCTTCTGGGGTCCAGATGACCCTACCCTTATATTGACGTGTTATCCATCCCATGACAAATATGGATGAAGGTGGACAGGTTTTCATGTCTGCACCAGTGAAAATCAAAAATCATTGGAAAAAAAGTTCAGTGTACTGTCTTGTGGGGTCCAGGTGACCCCACTCCCAATGTCAACATACCTAGAGTAGCACAAGGGTTAAGACGCAGCCGCTCCTTTCTGCGACCCTCCACAGGCGGGGCAATCCAAAAAGTTGCAGTGCAGGTCAACGCCTGTAGGGCGGCATGTGGCTCGTGCTACGGTCACAAATACAACTGCCACCGTGTGATTAGCAGAGTCTTTAAGATTTCATCCCACCACCCGATTTTTTTGAAAAGCTTTAATGTCAGCAACTTTACCTAGAATGTGACCAGTAGTAGTAATAAATGTTGGGCTAAATAAATAAATGTGCAGAATTGAAGTCCTCTGCTTACCTTATTTTATATTTTTCTGAACTCTGGTCACGCCATGGAAAGGATACTGGTATCCACCCAAAAACCACTTCTTCCTTATCCCGGACGAGCCCCCAAGTTGCAGGCTTCTGCTTACAGTATTTTATGTGACTGGACTCTGGTCATGCCATAGAAAGGATACTGGTACCCACCCAAAAACACATTTGTTCCTCATCCCGGACGAGCCCCCAAGTTGCAAGCTTCTGCTTACCTTATTTTATGTGAGTCTGGACTCTGGTCATGCCATGGAAAGGATACTGGTATCCACCCAAAAATCTACTTCTTCCTCATCCCGGACAAGCCCCCAAGTTGCAGGTTTCTGCTTACCTTATTTTAAGTGGTTTTGGACTCTGGTCACGCCATGGAAAGGATACTGACACCCACCCAAAAATCTGCTTCTTCCTCATCCCGGACGAGCCCCCAAATTGTTGGTCAGTCAGGTAGTCATCGGGTGTTCAGAATGGTCCGCTACCGGTCGCACCTAATATGGTCAGACGGTGACGTTTGTTGATATTTGCATATTGTCCAGTCAGAACTGCTGCTGGCCGATGATACGGGTGTCACCGCCCGGATGTCTTTGGACTGCCACTTGAAATAGCCACTGACTGAAATCAACTTTTAGACAAAAATCGTCCAATCACCAACCACCACCTCCTGATTACAACCATTCTGAATATGCTAAAAAACTTCTATGAAGGTTGTCGTGTGGTTACATTTTGGGATACGTAACCGTAGTCTTATTAAGGCTTAAGCAGTACTAAAGCAGCTGAGAAATGTTGGAATACTAAACAGAAACTTGTTGTTTTTCAGCATCTCTCTGCTGATGTGGCTTCTTTTAATCTCATATTGGGCTTTCAACTAAATCTTTATCAGGTTCAATTATCAGCTTTGTTTGCTGTCTAATTCCGCTTCTGCCGCCTGGCAATATCACCAACGATAAAACACAGGCAGGCTCACGGGATCAGATTAACAGAGGATAACACATCAAGAGATAACTCTCATCGCAGCTGAACTTCCATCACATTCAGTGGATCTTTTTTTCTTTTCCTTAAGTGTTTTTTTTAATGCCTGCTGGCAAACATTGACATTTTTATCTTTGAAATTCTGCAACCAAAAGCAATTATTCACAGCCACAATGAAAGACAGGCGTAATGACAGAGCGCAGCAGGTTTCTCTTTTTTCCTCAGATGCTACCCACCATGTGGAAGTGCTGCTTCAGGCTTTTATTTTGATAGCATTATGCTCACGGAGGATAAACACTTAGATGTTCAACAGTTTAACAGCTTTACTGCCAGCGAGAATTTACAGCTGATCAAATCGGAAAATTGACAGTTTTGTTTTCTTTTTTTGGAGACAATTACAAAACATGAAAGGTAGTGATTGGTTGGTTCTTGCCCTGCCCACCCATGTGTCCAAGTGTCCTGTTTTTTGGATGTTCATGTGTGTTTTTCGAGTTGGAAAGTCATTTTGAACATCATAACAACACCACATGATCTCAGCATTTCTCTAAGTTTGCAATTTTCCCTAAATTGGCTTTAAAATAAGAGCTGAAACCACCGTTTAGAAATGTGAATCTTAATAATATTCTATTTTAACATTTTCTATCAAAATTAAAGCAGGTTTTCATTCAGATTCTGTGTTATTTCTTTCTCTTATGAGGAGAATCACCAAAATACACCACACCTCTGCTCCTGATCCGCCCCTTATATCAAATTTGAGAACTCTTTGTGGACGACAATTACAAAAAAAGTTTGCCCACCCTTGAGATAAACCATTTCCTGAGTATTAGACACAAACCATCAACTTCTTATTACCAGGAATATTAGAAAACAACATGTGTCCTTATAAAATATACCAATAGAACAATTACTGACTATCTCTGTATGCATAAGCTTCCCAAAGTCAAGGATCTATTCAGAAATGTTTCTATGTCAAAAATAAAGTGTCAAATCTATATCGGTGGATTTTTTTTCACATTGGATCGATACAGACAAACTAAAATTGTGCAAATATCAGCCAATACTGATAAATTCAAATTATGCAAATATCGGCCAATTCCGAATCTGGCGCTGATATATTACCTATCCCTAATCTGTGTGGTGTTGAGCTTTTATTTAGTCTGCGCCGAAATCCTCAAATCAGGAGCTAATGAACCAAAGAGACACGACTGGGCTGTTCTTGAAATGCATAACAGGCTGCTTTTTTCGTCTTGTAGCTTGAAAACCGTCTTTACAAATCTGTCATTCCGATTCTTTGGACCCTTTAAGGTTGAATTTACTGCTAAATAAAGGTAGATAGATGAAGATGGTGTCTTTATATGACGTAGTCTATAAAAGGAGTTTTTGGTCTCGGTATGAGTCAGAAAAGGTAATTCAGCTCCCACCTCCACACGCCTGAGTGGGTGGCAACAGAACAGACAGCTCACTCTGTTTTGTTTTCCCTTGTTTAGTTTTTTTATGACTTTGTAAAAAGTGTCATCTGGGAGCAAAAAAAGATTGGGAATTTTTTTAATTTTTTAGGTCATTTTTAAAAATCACAGCAGTATAAAAGCTATCAATAGATAGCTTTTAGTGCCTGACTGAGTGTGCAGTGAAAGCCAAAAGCGGAGTCCAAATTAGATCAGATTATGCCTGAATACATTTGAAATAATCTGTTCTGTTTTTATTAATCCTTTAAGCCACATGTTCCTGCAGCACTTTGGTTTCTTTTTGGTATTTTTGCTATCTTTTTACCATATTAGGAATGTCACATTTTTCTAAAGTGGGTATAAGACCTGGAGGTGCTTATCTGTGTTTCAACAGTTTTTTGGGAGATTTTTTGACTAAACTTTTCATTGATTTTAGTCACAAAGCAAAATGAAAAAATGTTAAATTTTGGAAAAATAAAGTTAACATCCAAACAGAATTAGTTATTAATAGGATATGCAACAGTTTTAACCCAGTCTAATGGTAATCACTAGTTTGAAGGACACCTATGAAAATAAATGGTTAGACTGATATCTGTTGATGTCTTCCATCCGTTCATCTCCTAAACCCATTTTGTCCTTTCACTGGGCTCCCGGAGCCTAACCCGGCTACAGTTGGGCAAAGGCAGGGTACACCTCGGACAGGTCACCAATCCGTCACAGGGCCACAATCACACACCCATACACTTCTATTGATTCACTTAAACAAACTTACTGAAGCGTATCAACATCTTCTTCTTACTACAATGTGGGATTGCACTTTATTGAAGCAATACATAAACTCAGAACTGTATCGTCACAACCATACGGGGGTTGACTTGTATGGGGGCTGTGGGTTTTTGGGTTGACCTTTATAAGGTCATAGAGAGGAGTGGCCGCATCTTAAGGGGCTCGCAGGTGTGTCTTGCAGTTCCCTTGAACAGTACAACCTGTCATTCGAACGCCTCGGAGAAAAAATGTGCAGTGTGTTAGTTAGTGTGATTCACGAAGCAGTCTATGACTTTGCTAACGTTGCCACTCTACGGATTCACTTAGTGTCTTACAACTTTGCTATTTTATACGAGTCACCTGTAACTGTTCAGGTTTTCCATTTTTTAGCTGCAGACAGCCCATATTTAGCCATAAGGACAGCTGTGAGTAAGGCTTTAGATGTTGAGTGTGCGACATCTCCCAGGGCTGTGCATGAAGTGACATATCAATACACCAACATTGTCACCATATGAGATCCTCAGTTCCTAATCTTCCTAAAAACAGGTAGAAAAGAAGAACAAGCAGGTCTCACTTAGCTGTTGGTGGCTGTAGCTCAATGTGTTAAAGAGGGCTGAGGGTTCAACTCCTGAGTTTTCAACAATCATTGTGTCTTTATCAAGACAACTAATCTTTTAGTCTCACCAGTCCCTAAAATCCCTGAAGGCAAAGAGGATGTTTCAAACCAATTGGAGGAAATGTAACACAGTCTGGGTGTTGTACAAGTGAGAATTCTAACAGTCACATGGAAATCAAGAGGCCACACCCCCTTTCCTGTACTGTTTTGATCTCAAAGGTTAAGTAAAATGATAAGATTTGTGAAATATCAATAATTAATTTATAGTCACATTTATTTCTGATGTAAAATCAGGTTGTTTTACTTATTTTAAACTTATTTTCTTGGGGGGTAAGCCCTCTAGTGGTCACATAGTGAATTGGTTGCTTTAATTTTGAAACAGGCATCAAACAGGAAGTCTGAGAAATGTTAGTAATTTTGTCAATTCTTAACTTCCATGTATGTCCTCAAAAAAATCCATCATTATTAGTTAAGTTTTGTCATCATCTAAAAGTTCTTGAAACTTTTCTTCTCAACTTCTTGCCTCGTCTAGAACGGCGTAGTCAAGCATGTAACCATCAGGTCTGCAAACAAGTCACGTCTCCTTGTTTACTGCCAGTGATTTGAACATCTCACAGCTAATAAACCATTGCATCACTGCCTCCTAACTCCCCCAAAGCACATCCACAACAGTAATTATCCTCATCTTGTCTCTGGCACTTGAATTTGTTGTTTATGCGTTTGCCTCTCCTCAAAATGATCAGGGCTCATACACACACATCAATAAGCAGCACTGTGAGCTCCTAACGTGGGCTGATGCTTCAATTTACTTTTCAATTTGATTTCTCAAGTTACTGCGTGAATATATTGATCTTGAGACTTCAGATGATTTGCAGCTTTTCCTCGGAAAAAAGCTAAATTTAACTCACAAATCTCCTTCTCTTCATGGTTTCTGTTGTTCACTGCTTGATCGTTGTTGATGTTTTTGGAGCTCTATGCTACATTTGTGGCACAGCCGAGAAAAGAAATGATTCTGAGTCGTGAAGGTTGCCATTATCTGGTGTTTCAGGCCTGGCGGTGGCTCTGCAGCTCCTCCACGGAGACATAGAGCAGCTGAGGCGCGAGTATATGGTCCTGTTCACCCGGGGCGTGTCCATCACCAGGAAACTGGGGTTCTCTGACATCATCATGCCAGGTAAGATCTTCTCCAACTCATCTATCTCATCAAATATAGAGAATTTTCTATGTGTAAAAGCTAACATAAAACAATCAAATAATGTATTTAACCATTTAAGTATTATTCCCTGCTTAACTCACGATGTTTTGTTCTTTAAAATGCTAAGATCACGCTTCACTAAGACAATATAATGCCATTAAACATTCAACAACGCGCTCTCAAAAGAAAACACAGCTAATTTATCGCTCAATTAAACTGCTAAGCGTTCCAGCACAAACGCATTTCTCACTTGTCTATCTGTCGTGTACATTTATTTCACACATTACATTTAATCATGAAAAACAGACAGTCCATTGATGTCAAAGTAAAATACAAAAAATTAACCGCATGAGAATTTCACTCGTGTTAGTGTCTATTTGCACAAGCTGAAGAGTACTTAAATGAATGTTGTCTAAAGGACAAAAACATTTTTTTAAAGTACAACTTCATGCTAACTGACTAAATGTTTAGAAGTGGCATTATGGGATAGATGAGGGGAAGTGTGTAAAGATATTTTTTCAACATACCTATTGCTACTTGTTAATATGATCTGATAAAAATGTAAAGTAGTATTAAAACGAGGCTTAAATAACTTATTTCATTAAAAACATATTTTTAAATAGCGTTAGCTTAAACAATAATTTATTAAATGTTCTTTGAAAGCAACAGCTTGTAATTTTTCAAGCAAAAATTCCTTTTCTGTTAGTTTTTAATGAGAACAATACCTCAAAGTTCTACTAATATAACATTTCCATTAGAAAAAACAAACTGCATCCACTGCTACTAGGTATTAACGTTCCCTGGGAAGGAACAACAGCTCAGCTTTTCTTTAGAGCTTAGAACAAACCTGTTAAGAATTAGTGGACTTAGAATTGAACGTTTATTTTGAATATGTATCATTTTAGCTAGGTGTTTAGCTAATAAAACATTAAAGTTACTACAGGCTTTCATGCCTTTGTTTGCTTAAAACGGCCTACAATTTACACGGCTTACAAAAAGCTTGGTTGATTTTATCAGTATTTAATTTGTGGTTCATCTGAAATATAATTTAATCAAATACTTTTACAATTTCTAGACAGAATTTTTCATCATGGTTTAAACCTGATTTCCTTTCTCTCTCACGTGAGCGTGCTCGTCCTCTCTAAATGACACAAACCTTGCAGAGACCCTCGGGCCTGGTTGGATGGGGTCTTGTTGTCTTGGTAACAAATGCTCAGCCCCCTTGAATGGAAGATGAAAGCAAAGACACAAACATTCATCTGTATATTTATCTACGCTTGAAGAAATGTGAGAGAATGTTTGGATTTGCTTCCTGGATGATTTCTGACAACATAACAGAAGGAAGTGTCACTCAGACAGGAGCTGATGTTTGGAACGAGAGGAGAACGCTCGTTATATTATGTTGATAAAAAAAGGAGGCACAGCCAGTATAACCCCCTCACCGGCTCACTAACACAGATTTACGTTCAGCGTATCTTTTTTTTTTCCTCCTTTGGTTACAAACCCTTAACGCTGAGTGCTCCCGTTCTTTCTGCTTGTGTAAGCCCACCCGAGGGCGAATGAAGCCGTCTGCCCCTTTGTTTTTTTTTGTTTTTTTACCCAGAATGTATTTGTACCAGCCTCTGTATTACTCCTCATTATCTTTTGTTGTATTTTATTATTTCAAAAAAGAAAAGTCTATAAAAAAATGAAAAGCTTTAACTCTCCTGTGTGAAAAAATGTAATGGTTTCCATGGTTTCTATCATAAAGATCAGTGGTTAAATAAACCATATGTTCTCCTGGCTTGGATACTACACACTCAGCTACAGCTACAACAAAAATCTGCAGTCACTGTGTTTCTATATTTCTTTTTTTGACCTTTCAGGAAGCTTGTTCCATTGGGGCTCTGCCTAAAAAAACATTTTTTAACGATTACTCCTTCACACAAGGAAAAGAATAAAATAAATCTACTTTGTTGCCACTTACACACATTCTAGAAAGCGCATTTAGCTCATTGTGTTCACACTAAACAAGCAGGGGGGGGCTTCTTTCTTTTTCTTTTTTTTTCCTACTGATCTTAAAGCTCAAAAAGTTGTTTTTTTTGTAGTATTTTCAGTTTAAGGTAATTTGGACCTTTTAGGTTTTGCTGTAATTTCTATCTTCTTTCACTGATTTTCAGCACATAAATCATTTATTTGTGTTTAGTTTCATGTAAGTTAAAAAGTAAAATTACATTCATACCTGGCTAAGAAAAATCACCCTTGTGTTTTATTGATGAAGTTTGCTCCTACATGTACTTTATGTCTATTTTTCCCTTCTTTATGCAGGAGAAATGAGGAATGACCTTTACATCACACTGGAGAAGGGAGAGTTTGAGAAGGGCGGGAAGAGCGTCGCCCGGAATGTAGAGATCACGGTTTATGTGTTAGACATTGATGGACAGATCCTTAAGGTAAAACCTTTTTTTTTTTCTTTTTTGAGTGTCAAACTTGCTTTTTTCGATCTCTGCAACATCGTGTCTCCATTTAAACACAGCTGACCCAGTTGAGAGCGTAGTGTCTCTCCTGTGTGTTGCCCATTTCTGGTTTTAGCAATGTGACAGTCCGCCTCTGTGGTTTCCCTCGCTGGCTTGGCGTTTTACAGAAAATATAGTCAAATATAACCCTGCCTAAAGTGGCGCTGCCGCCACATGGCACACAACACCCTAACACACATAAATGCACTCATAAACCTCGTCTTTGCTCACTTTATAGCACAAGAAGATTCATGTTCGCTCCATAACACTGATATGAGACTGTCTTATTTTAGGGTCACGCTGCCGCTGGTTCAGGCGAACCAGGTGGAGACGAGTACCACTCTCTGGTTCTGTACCACAACAACAGTCCTCGCTGGTCGGAACAGATCAAGCTGCCCATCCCGGTGGACATGTTCAGAGGATCGCACGTTCGCTTTGAGTTTCGACACTGCTCCAGTAAGCCCCAATTGAACTACCCTTCGTTTGCTTCCTCATTGAGCACCAAGTATCTTTAAAAGGTTTGCTCAGGTGTTTCATTTTACCACCAAATATAAACCTGAAGAGTCTTTCTCCACTTTATTGGTAGACTTCAAAATCGATCTGTAAGATATTAAATGCGCCGACTCAATCTGACCTTTCTACAAATCAATTTCTCTCTCTAAGAGGAGTGGTAGTCTGCCATTCCCGTCCCATAATTATTTGAGTTAGTTCACCTTATTATTTCCATGTGAAACTACGTTATTTTCTTACCTACGATGAAGCTCTCAATATCTCTTTTTTTTAGACAAGAGGGAAGAGGTTGAGCCTCTCCTCTCATAGCAAGATGAGATTATTATTTCCAAGTTAAGAGGCAGTGGGGCTGTATGCAATCGCCTTATTACTCCTGGCAGTCATTGGCACCGAAAGGCACCCTGTTAAGATCCCAATTTAGACCTGTAGTGACACCAAACTAAGGGGGCCAATGAGTGTGGATGACGGCTTTCCAACGTCTGAGCCGACTGCCTATGGAAATCTGATTAGCGGAGCCTCTTAACGCTAATTTAAGCCAAATGGAAAGTTCATATTTCCCTTGATGTGCTTTTAAGTACTGTCTTGTTTCTATGCTCATTAGGCTCCAGCAAGAAGTTGTAATTTTTTAATGTGATTTCAAGGTCTGCAGTCTTTACTTTAAAAAAACAATTGAAAAGAGACTGACAGGGTCTGTCAGTATTAACAGTGCTATGCGTTTTTTTACGGTACATTGTTGCAAAAAACTGGAAAAATGTTTTTCCATGTTAAATACAGAAAAAAAACATTAATTAAATACAAGTATTTAGTTTGTTTCAGCAGTTTGTCAAAATATTTTGTCAAAAAATATATTATTCTTTTAGAATTAACCATATTATTTTTAGAATTAGCCCTACCATTTTTAGAGCTAGCCCTAGCATTTTTAGAGCTAGCCCTAGCATTTTTAGAGCTAGCCCTACCATTTTTAGAGTTAGCCCTACCATTTTTAGAATTAGCCCTAGCATTTTAGAATTAGCCCTAGCATTTTAGAATTAGCCCTAGCATTTTTAGAGCTAGCCCTAGCATTTTTAGAGCTAGCCCTACCATTTTTAGAGTTAGCCCTAGCATTTTTAGAGTTAGCCCTAGCATTTTTAAAGTTAGCCCTAGCATTTTAGAATTAGCCCTAGCATTTTTAGAATTAGCCCTAGCATTTTTAGAGTTAGCCCTAGCATTTTTAAAGTTAGCCCTAGCATTTTAGAATTAGCCCTAGCATTTTTAGAATTAGCCCTAGCATTTTTAGAATTAGCCCTAGCATTTTTAGAATTAGCCCTAGCATTTTTAGAATTAGCCCTAGCATTTTTAGAATTAGCCCTAGCATTTTTAGAATTAGCCCTAGCATTTTTAGAATTAGCCCTAGCATTTTTAGAATTAGCCCTAGCATTTTTAGAATTAGCCCTAGCATTTTTAGAATTAGCCCTAGCATTTTTAGAATTAGCCCTAGCATTTTTAGAGCTAGCCCTAGCATTTTTAGAGCTAGCCCTAGCATTTTGAGAACTAGCCCTAGCATTTTTAGAGCTAGCCCTAGCATTTTGAGAACTAGCCCTATCATTTTTAGAGTTAGCCCTAGCATTTTTAGAGTTAGCTCTAGCATTTTAACATTATCCCTAGCATTTTTAGAATTAGCCCTAGCATTTTTAGAGTTAGCTCTAGCATTTTAACATTATCCCTAGCATTTTTAGAATTAGCCCTAGCATTTTTTTTATTTAGCCCTAGCATTTTTAGAATTAGCCCTAGCATTTTTTTTATTTAGCCCTAGCATTTTTAGAATTAGCCCTAGCATTTTAAAGTTAGCCTAGCATTTTTAGAGCTAGCCCTATTAGTTTTAGTATAATCCCAAGCATTTTTACAGTTAGTCCTAGCATTTTTAGAATTAGCCCTAGCATTTTTAGAATTAGCCCTGGCATTTTTAAAAAGAACCCTAGCATTTTTAAGGTTAGCCTAAGCATTTTTAGAATTAACCATGCCATTCTCTAATACTGCTAACGGTTTTTCCTGTATGATACCAAGAGGTCCCATTATACTTACAGCAAAATGACCAAAATAAGCTAATTTGAACTCAGCAATCAGGGGGATAAACATGCAAATTGTATACCAACCAAATCATGTACTAATCCACACCACAGTGAGGACCATTGTCCTGACAGGCAGCAGCATCCATTAGTGACTGTTTCTGCTGTTTTTTGCTTCTTTCAGGTGAATTCCTGTAAATTGTGTCTATCAGACATGTTCAAATGCACAATTAAAACAATAAGAGTAGATGGGAAAACTAATTTTCTGTTGCACTAAATATTAGCATGACTTCAGCAGGTCTCCCTTGAGCTCATTATTAAACATTTAATATCTGGCAACTCAGCTGCAATTCAGTTTATCAATTGGTGCAAATACAAAACTGCTTTTTACTTCACCATCACTTAACGTCATAATTAAACAGTATATGTTAGCTTAACACAACATAGATAGTTGTTGCTCGTTACCACAGTTATGTAGTAATGGGACAACAAGACAACACGGTGACACAAATCTCCAATTTCCATATTTTTAGCAATTTGTACGTATATTATTCTTATGTATCTTGATCGTATTATCATTTCAATAAATCAACATAAACTATGCATTTTGCACGTGCACAGCTTGTATTACGAGTTGCCTGAGGTTTTAATGACCGTAGATTTGGAGCTACTGTCACCAAAGCTCTACTTTCTAACAGCCATGATTGTCTGTGACCGTTAAGGCAAAAGTGCATCGATTTGTAATTTAGTTCTAGTCAAACCTGCAATTCCTGGGAGAGGAAGTACACACTAACTTACAGACACACACATAACTAAATTAATTGCCGGCATTGCATTGGAAGCAAAGCGAAACTCTCTAGTCATTTGGGTTTCACTTCCTGCTGTGCGCACATTAGTAGTTCAGTGCCAAAGCAGCAGATAAATCAGATTACATGTGTTTATAGTGTAAGTTACGCCCGGAGCTTCAGACAGCTCACATTCATCATGATGCTTCTCATCCATGGTTGAACTTGTGGCTGCTTTAAGTCGCATTAGAGCCATAATCTTGACTTTATTTACATATCAGCTGCATTATTCAGTAGTAATAAAAGAAAAAATAAGGGATGTTTGGGGTTTTTCTCTGTTTCTTTACGCCTGTGTGCCGGGCTCACCATCGTGTTCATGTGTTTACCAGCCAAAGACAAAGGAGAGAAGAAACTGTTTGGATACTCCTTTGTTCCTCTGATGCAAGAAGATGGCAGGACGCTGCCAGATGGCACCCACGAGCTCATTATCCACAAGGTAATAATTGCATGGGCTCACTCCTGAGACGTAGACAGAATCGAAGTCAAGACGATTGTATACATGCTGCACAGATGTTGATGGAAAATGGAAGTCATTTTGCTCCAAATGGCTTAATCCTTCCCCTCAGAAAGTGACAATTGGCTCACTTTATTTCAGACTGGCAGTGCTAATAAGTAAGGCCCACTTATGCAACATGATTAAAATGAATTCATCCAAGACTAAGAGCTGACGCCTGTTTGCCTGGGAATGAGGACAGGATGACTCCTGCCTTCCTGCCTGACTATCACAGCAGCAGAATACTCTAAGAAGAAAGTAACTCCAAAGAATATGTGTAATTACAGGGTACTTTTCTTTCTCGTCTGCAGGCAGAGGGTGTGTGCACAAACCTCCAGCTTTCTGGAAGACTTAAAACCGAGCAGAACAACTTATTAGCAAAGCGGTGTTTCAGAAGCCAAGGGGAACAAAAAAGATTTGTTTTTCTCCTTGTTCCCCGTCGGAATGTGAGATTTACCAATTCCCCAGCCAGTTTTAGAGGACAACTTTCTTAGCGCTGTGTGTTCCCACCGTGGAGGGGGTGAAGGCCCATTGTAATGCCAGATGGAGGGGTTGCGGAAAAGCTCAATGAAGCTGGCATGGCCTAGTTTCTTCTCAGACTCAAAATAGACTCGGAAGAATCAGTCCAAACTGTGTGGTTGCTTTTGGATCTCAAACACTCTCAGCTGTACAGTACATCAAGGCTGCACATGTAATCCCTGCCAGGCTTTCATCATCGCCTGAATATTGTTCTGAAACGGTTTAAACTCATTTTGTTTTAGATTTCCAACTAAGAAACCCTAAATGGACGTACCAGACGTCCACCATCAACACAATATCCTCCAAATGTCTTCATATAAATACATTTTTTGTTTCGTCCAGTGTGAGGAGAACACCAACTTGGCCGACTGTTCGCGCTACCTGAAACTGCCGTGCTCCAAGGCCAACCTTCCCTCCAACAATCAGACGCTGAAAAGCCCCAAAGAGTCTTTCTGGATCACCAGCTTCCTCTGTTCAACCAAACTCACCCAAAATGGTAAACTACATTTTCAGTGTAGAGGTGTGTTTAGTTTTTGAAGGCTACCTGTGTAGAGGTATATTTTAGCACATGTGTGTATTTTACAGTAAATTGGTGTTCTGATGTAGATTCGATCTATAGAGGGTAATCCATCATTCTGATTTGGTAATGAGCTGGTTTATTTTAGGAGAGTAGTTTGTTTTATCAAGTTATGTTTTTGTTTAGAGTTTTATTCTTGTATAACAATACATTATTATGTAGTAGTATGTTTTAGTGTCATGGTATATATTCACACAGAGGTATATTCAAGTGTAGAAGTGTATCTCATTTTAGTTGTATATTTTTGTGTACAGGTTGATTGTAAATGGTTAAAAAAAATTGATCATGTTTGTATAAAAATTAATCTGATGATGCTAATTAGATAATTTTTTTAAGCTTTTACCTGAAAATGATTACAATGTGCACTCTCATGAGCTTAAAACCATTAAAATGCTTTATTTCTGGATTGTTTCTGGTTGCACCAGTACTCTTGTGACT
Organism: Oryzias melastigma; assembly: GCF_002922805.2. Lineage (NCBI taxonomy): Eukaryota > Metazoa > Chordata > Actinopteri > Beloniformes > Adrianichthyidae > Oryzias > Oryzias melastigma. The sequence goes on along the minus strand of NC_050534.1, from coordinate 9,138,047 downwards.
CTACCTCAAGGGTCTGTAACCTGCGGCTCCAGAGCCACATGTGGCTCTTTTATCTCTCTGGCTGAAGAAAAATTAAAAAGTAATAAAAAAAAAAAAAATGGAGATTAGCTAGTATTTTAGCAACATGCTAACATTTTTGGCTAATTGATATCTACTGGGGTTTTTAGGCTAATTTAAAGTTTAGCTTCTATTTTAGCGACACCATTTTTTGACTCATTTAGTTTACTGATGAATGTTATGCTAATTTGGGGTTTAGCTAATAATTTAGCAACATGCTGATGTTTTTGGCTAATTTCTTATCAACTGAAGTTTTTTTGAATAATTTATAATTTAGCTTTTATTTTAGAAACAGGCTAACTTTTTGACTAATTTAGTTTACTGAGGAATTTTAGGCTATTTAGGAGTTCAGCTAGTAATTGAGCAACGAGCTAGCTTTTTTTAGGCTAAATTGATCTCTAATTACATTTTTTATGCTAATTTGGAATTTAGCTGATATTTTAGCAATATGCTAACATTTTTGGCTAATTGTTATCTACTGGAGTTTTTAGGCTAACTGAGGAATTTTAGGCTATTTAGGAGTTCAGCTGGTAATTAAGCAACGGGCTAGCTTTTTTTGCTAATTTGGCCTCTACTAAAGGTAAAAACGTTAACGAAAATCCCTTTTTGAGAAATGATAAATTCTTTTTATATTTTTGCTTTTGTTTATGCCAAAAAATAGACATAATTCATATTTATTAAAAAAAAAAGGAAAAGAAGATCGTTAATGCAAATCCAAATTTCTTAAAGGCTAAAGTAAATCTCTTTTACTGTTAAAGGTTGCCGACTTGTGTTCTACCTGTTTCTCCTCTTTGCTCAGGTGAGATGTTGGACCTGCTGAAGTGGCGAGCACATCCTGAAAGAATCATCGATAGTCTGTCAAAGCTGAAGGACATCGATGGCTCTGAGATCGTCAAAGTACGCCCTTCTTCCTTCTGACATTTAATGGGTTAAATCTGCATCGTGTGCATTCAGTGATAGGTAAAGTTTAAGAACTTTTTTTTTCTGCTCCTTTAGTTTTTGCAGGACACCCTCGATACACTCTTTGGGATTTTGGACGAAAACTCCCAGAGATACGGACTAAAGGTGTTCGATTCACTGGTAAGAACACGTTCTTCTCATAGAACCACCGTCTGATGGGTTCAGCAAAGTCTGTTCTGACATCACGCTTCAGAGCCCACCCAGCCAATCAGACTCCAGTCATGCAGCCCTCGGCTGAAGCAGATCGACCTCTTTTCTCCTTCATCTCTCCATCTGTGCTTCCGTTTCCTCCATTCGGTTTCTTGTTGGTACACAAGAGTGTGGCCTTATCAGTCTGAAGAGCTGCTCTTATCAGCTTTGCTTTTTGTGGCTTTTAAACCAAAGTACTAGAAAGATACTCAAGCAAACACAATAAGCATGTGTACTTACTGTCAAAGTGCTGCAGCTTTGAATCATTTCTGGAGAACTTTATTTTGAAGGCCTTTTGAAAAACAGGGAAATCCCATCAAATGATATGAATGTGTTATCTCCAAACAAAACAAAATCTCATTCCTTTTTTAACTAAAATCTTTGACATATTTTATATTTTATTTACAACTTCATTTGAATTTAAAATGTAAAGAGGAAGCTATGAGGAGTCAAAAGAACAATTAACACTCTACTAGAGGCTATAAAAAATGAAATATATAGTGATTAAGGCTGATTTTAGTTGTGTTTTTGCCACTTTTATTGAATTTTATATTTTTAAAGTCAATGCAAATAAAACTGAAAAAGGAAGGAAAAGAGGAAGAAATTAAAGAAGTGAAGGAAGAAAATAACAAAAAATACAAACAGATTTATAAATATAAGTAAAATTTTCTCTACTTTATGAATAAGGAATTAAAAACGAAAAATGAAATGAGATTGTCAGCTGAAAAAAGTGTGAATTGAGGTGAATTCAAAATTGGAGAGTTCAATTATCAAGAGGATGTGGAAAAAAATGACATTTATAGGTTTAAAAAGAGATTTGGTAATTTATAAAAATTACATTTGTTAACAAAAATTTTATATTTCTTTACAAAAAAAAAAACATTGATCGATGGGAACTCCTGGTATAATTTAGAAAATTATTTTTTTTTTCAAAACAAACACATTTAATTTTTTTTGGATTAAAAAAATAAATGCAATAAATAAAAAAAATTGTCTTAAAATCTCACAATTCACTAGTTAACAAGAATTTTTATTTTTATCCAATTTTTAACTTTTTTCACTTATTTTTAGTTCTTTTATTTGGTTAAAAGTCTTTTTTTTTACAATAAAGCACTTTTATTCCTGTGCATACTTTAGTTTTGTTCTCCACTTTCTCCTTCATAGTTTCTCAAAATGCAGAACAATAAAGAAATGAATCTACGCTGCCAAAGTGCATCTTGGGAAAACGAACTTGCTCTCATATTGACGAGTACTTTTGCGTTTCAGGTCCATATCATCAATCTGCTTCAGGACAGCAAATTCCAGCACTTCAAGCCGGTCATGGACACCTACATCGAGAGCCACTTTGCCGGAGCCCTGTCTTACAGGCATGTTTCCCCGCTCGCACGTGGAGCTGCTGCAGGCCGCAATCGCACCTTCGGGATTGAATTCTGCAGCTTCTGCCTGCATAATGCATTTTAATAACACTTAACAGAAGCAGGTTAGATGAGGGCAAGTCTAAAGCAGTGCTGAGAGCTTCCAGTTAACCACGAGTGAAGAAAAATCTTATGTTGCCCCCTGGAGGACGGACGAAGAAGTGCATGCTTTTGCTGCTATAGAACATATTTTTAATGACGTTATATCTGCTTTCTTATTTTTGTGTTAAATAAGAACATTATTTTTCTGAAAAGCTGGTGTTTTCATGGTTCTGCTGCAGGGATCTGATCAAAGTCCTGAAGTGGTACGTGGACCGTATCGTTGATGCAGAACACCAGGACCACATACAGCAAGTTCTCAAGGTACAGAACACACATTCAGTTCCTCGTGGTTCATGTGTTTCTGTAAGTAGAGCTGCGGCTCTGAGCTGTCACTACCGATAACGTTAATAGAAGTGTTTGTTCACACTATAACAGTAGTGACGTGTTATGCTATATGGGTTTATTGCTTAAACGCTGAACAAACAACAGGAAACTGAAAAGACTAAATGAAACAGACGCTCCTGTTTTATTCTGCTGCACGCTCTTCTCTACATCGAGGCTTATGGCTGTCGAGGCACACACTACACTGAAGTCACATTATAGTAGTCACAACTGAAGAGTAAAAATGTTTTTCTCTTGGTGTCTTACACGGTTAAGTATTTGGAAAATATTGACTTTCCCTTAGAAGTATTTTGCATTTTCTTTTATTTTAAAAGTTTTTCAGTTCCAGTTTGAAAGTAGGATAACCTTAGTCAAGATGTAAAACAATTAAAGCTTTAAATTATTCAAGACTTAATCAACTAATGTGATGTTAGCATGTTGTTGCTAACTCATTAGCATGATGTTAACAACATTTCTCTAAATTTATAATCAATTACAATACAATAATTAATTTTTTCTAGCCAAACAAACATTTATACATTTTATTTTTGACTAGCTTTTCACGTTCATAGACAAACATAAGCACAAACATGACACAAACAAAAATTGTAGCTAGAAGCTAGCTAGCTAGCTAATTTTGATTTATTTTGTTTGATGTTTTTTTCTTAATGGAATGTAATTCCACTGTAGTAGCTAAATCACAACAAATTTACATTAAAATTTAAATACATTTTGGATACTTTTAATGGTTTGAATCTTTGTGGCTAAAAACTTGCACAACGAGAACAAGTAATTTATAAAGTAGAAAAGTTGCATTAGCTGTGATAATGCTAGTGCGAATGCTTTTTGCTGATAGTAGCTAAAGATAGTGAAGCTTTTGGCCGATAATAGTGACGCAATTTACTGTAATTGCTGAAGGGAATTTGCTGAAAATGCAAAACCTTTTTGCATTCCTCAGTAAACTAAAATAGTCTAAAACGTTAGCCTGTTGCTAAAATAGAAGCTAAACTATAAGTTAGCCTATAAACCTCAGTATATAATAAATCAGCCTAAAACATTAGCATGTTGCTAAAATATTAGCTAAACTCGAAATTTGCAGGAAAAACACCTCAGTAGATGTAAAATTAACCAAAATAGCAAAAAAAAATAACATTACTTAAATACTAGCTAAACTCTAAATTAGCTTAAAATTCTTTAGTAAACTAAATTCCTAAAAATCGTTATCCTGTAATTAAAATAGAAGCTTAACTCTAAATTAGCCTGAAAAACCCCACTAGATAACAAATTAGCCGAAAAGGTTAGCATGTTGCTAAAATATTAGCTAAACTCCAAATTTGAATGAAAAAAAAACTTCAGTAGATGCCAAATTAGTAGTGATGTGACGTTCTGTATCGAGGCTTCGAGGCGTGTGTCGAGTAGTGTAGGAGGAGCTTCCGTGAAGCGCGTATCGAGGCTTGCTTCATCTAGGGGAGGAGCTAAGAACAATGACGTCTGAAGCTTCGCTGCCCGGCTGTACCACGTGACTAATTCCTGAGGTGGTTCAGGTAGAGCCGCGAGTCTCGACAGCGGCATGAATCCTTCAGGCTCCATTCAGTGAGACACAAGAGATTTAGGGGAAACTGTTTAAATAATAATAATAAAAAAAATTGTTTCATAAACAATAATCACTCGCCATATCTCGGTGTTACAAAAGTGCGATCATTATGCACAGTAGTCCTTAATTCATTGCCTGAGTTACATTCTTAAAAAAAAATGGATGGGCAATATCTGTGAAAGATTCCTCTTTATATTTATTTAGAATACCAGTAATTATAGACGTCTTATGGGTGTACACCCCCACTTTAATTTAGTGATGAGACGTTCTGTATGGAAGCTTCACGGCTGGTGCCGCCACAGAGGAGGGAGGAGGAGTTTCTCGGTACGCAGAGGCTCCTCGAGAGTTTTGACACCGTCATAAATCCCGCGGGCTCCATTCATAATGCGGGTGTTTGATGGAGAGTCACGATTGGTGAGTTTAGAGATAGTTCGGACTGAGGTACAGATAGTTTGGAGAACGTCTGTAAATTTAGAAGAATAATAATAAAATGACTAATGAAACAAATATTCTGTCCCTTCAAACACTAATCTGATTTCAATGTTAATAGGATCACTTTCCAAACTCTTCATCCTGACACTGCTTTTTCATGTATATATGTTTAAGGAAAAAAATGTTTATCTACATTTTATTTTTTTCATTTCATTGAAACACCTGTTTCACACTTTAGAGACCCCTTCCCCCCAAATTACTGGTTTAGCACCAGCACACATTAAATCCACCTATACTCTTACCTCACTTTAATTTATTATTTTTATAATTTTATAGTTTTTCTTTGAGGTTTTGAAAAAATAATCTTGTTTACATTTATTTTTATCAATACATAAGCAAACACACACAGTGAAAGTTTACAGCAATGGACATGTTTTGTAAACTACTTTATTTTACTAACATGTCTGTAAATGGTGTTTTATTTTCAAAATGCCACAGATCAAATTTTGCTGTTATTTTGTGTCCACTAGATGTCCTACTAGAGCAAATGAAGCTCATGAAGCATTGCTCTTTAGTGAACCAATTTAGACAAAGCTTCAGTGCTTCAAGAAAGCTTCATTTGCACATCACTACAAATTAGTCAAAATAACTAGCACATAGCTAAAATACTAGCTAAACTCTAAGTTAGCTTAAAATTCCTCAATAACCTAAAATCTTAAAAATCGTTAGCCTGTTACTATAATAGAAGCTAAACTCTAAATTAGCCTAAAAACCTCACTAGATAGCAATTTATCCCAAAAGTTTAGCATGTTGCTAAAATATTAGCTAAACACCAAATAAGAATGAAAAAAAACCTCACTAGATGTTAAATTAGCCAAAATAGCTAGCACACTGCTTAAATACTAGCTAAACTAAATTAGCTTAAAATTCCTCAGTAAAATAAATTCCTAAAAATCGTTCGCCTGTTACTAAAATAGAAGCTAAACTCTAAATTAGGCTAAAAAACCTCACTAGATAACAAATTAGACCAAAAACGTTAGCATATTGCTAAAATATTAGCTAAACTCAAAAATAGCATAAGAAACCTCAGTAGATGGCAAATTAGCTAAACGATTTAGCATGATGCTAATGTAATAGCTCAGTGCCAATTTTTTTGAAAATTACTATAAAAGATGAAAACTTAGCCCATCAATATATTTAAAGTTTTCTTGCTAATCTACTTAAAAATACAAAATTTGAAGACTTGCTCAACATTTCAAAAACTATCATGTCTATGAATACCAAAATACAAGTAGTACTGTCCTGAACAAGCTGAACGTTGTGATACCAGGATTGTGGAAAGGAGCTGGAGAATCACTTTAGTGTGGATGCTTTGAAACATTCACACAGGAAACTTCAATTTGCATCGACTCACACATAGTATAAACATGTTTTTAGATTAAATTAGAAGAAAATGGATTATGAATTATAGAATATATTAAATGGAATGTGATTGTTCTTTGTTTTTCTTCAGGCCAGCGAGTACATCTTCAAGTACATTATCCAGTCTCGACGGCTCTTCTCGTTGGCCACAGGGGGCCAGAACGAAGAGGAGTTCAGAATGTGCATCCACGAGCTCTTTATGTCCATCCGCTTCTTCCTCTCCCAGGAGAACAAAGGCATCAGTCCGGTCGCACAAACACAGGTCTGTGTACACGAGTCTGTTCTTTTCATCAGATGCTCAGACACTTGTGAAATCTCCCGTGCCTCATCAAAAGCCCACGTGTCTCCTGGTACTTTCGCACAAATCAATGTTTTCCTCACCGAAGCCCCCGCTAATTCAGTTTTGATGTGAGAGGGAAAAACTGCCTGTAATTGAATGTCGTGCTGTTTTAAGGTCTGGAGCTGGAGTAGGAAATTCTCAGGCACTTATCCCTTTTTCATAATGGGAGGTCTGCACAGCATGGCTTCACTAACATTCAACCAATACTGAGGCGAATTAGCTAAAAGTGCTAAAGATGATCCTAAGTACTTCCCCAGAGCAGACATGCTTGTTTTAGAAAATACTTTCTGATTTTTCTATCCAGATAAATCATTGTTTGCTACAACATGTTAATAAAACTATACCTTCTAGATTCCATGTTACAGTTGTTGTACAGTTTGAAAACACATAAGTCCTCAGCAGAAAGTTTTGTTTCGGTTCCTCCGCTGCTTTCAGATCTGTCTTAATCTGTATTCTCAACACAATAGCTGTGGGAGGATGCAGGTCAGGCTGCGGTTAATCCGGGGTAATCCACTACATGTTGCACTCTCACTGGTCAAACTGGCATTTGCACAATCGCACAACAGCCAGGCCGAGAACTGATTATGTCGGCTAAGAATTTGGATTAAGGGTCAAGTTGTTCATGTAAAGAGATGTTTTATGTCACAACAGAAGAAAAGGGTTATTATAGAAATGGTATCTTAAACAAGTGGAAGTTAGAAGCAGCAATTATATCAGTTAAATAAGGAGTTTAGTTTTATCTTGATTTTCTTTGTAGCGGCAAAATGTCAAAAACCTGGATAAACTGCTGACTCCAGAAAACATGTTCTAAATAAACTAAATGTTTGTTTCTGTACTTTAACCCTTTGATGCCCCAACTTTATTACCAGTGTCATTTTTTATTTTTTTTTATTTTACACAATTAAAGTAATTCTAATGGATTATGAACTATGAGAGGCAGCTTAGTGCTGACGTGTAATTCTCTTCTCTTTTAGTACGATTAACATAAACCAGTTGATGCTTTAATATAATTCTGTGTTTATGCAATTAGTAAAATAGTAAAGTGTTTAAGGAATTAACGTATACCAACCGATTCTTTACAATTGTAGCGTTTTTACGCAATTAACGTAAAATAGTCAATGTTTTAAAGTAGTAAAATGTTTACACAATTAACATAAACCAGTTGATGTTTTTAAGTGGTAACATTTTTACGCAATTAAAATAAACGAGTCAATTTTTTAACAATAGTAACGTTTTTTACGGATTTAATGTAAACCAGTTGATATTTTAAATAGTAAAATGTTTATGCAATCAACATTAACCAGTCGGTTCTTTACAGTTATAAAGTTTTTATGCAATTAACATAAACCATTTGATGTTTTAAAATAATATAATTCTGTTTATGCAATTAGTAAAATAATTAGGTATTTACTGAATTAACGCATACCAATCGATTCTTTACAATTGTAGCGTTTTTACGCAATTAACGTAATGCAGTCAATGTTTTAAAGTAGTAAAATGTTTACACAATTAACATAAACCAGTTGATGTTTTAAAGTAGTAAAGTTTGTACGTAATTAAAACAAACTAGTCCATTTTTTTTTACCATAGTAACATTTTTATGCAATTAACGCAAAGCAGTCGATTCTTTACAGTAGTAAATTTTTTGTTTCGCAATTAACGTAAAGCAGTCAATTCTTTACAGTAATAATTCTTTTTTTCGCAATTGGCGTAAACCAGTCGATAGTTTAAATAATAAATAAACCAATTGATTTTGATTTTGATAGATATTGATGTTGCAGCTTTTCATACTGGTCTAAACCTGCTTTTTTCTGCATCAGAATCTGTTGAATTATGATTGCGTAAACGGTCGAAGAATCACAGCAGTTGAAGGAGCGTCTGTTGTCTTGCTGAAGCCGGCAACATCTTCGCTAAAAAATAAATTACATGTAAACAATTTTGGTTCCATAAACATATAATTGAGAGAAAGTTTTCAAAAAAAAAAAAGAAATGCTATACAATAATTTCTGTACTATTTAGATAAGTCGCAAACAGTAACATAAAAATCATACAAACCGTTTGAAAGACTCAACTGCGTAGATCATACAGTTTTATGAATGGTAATATAGTGACTTCTATTTGTTTAATGTTCCTTTTAGATTCAAGCTTCAATATAATTTCCCTCTTCCCTCCCAGGCTGTGTTCCTGAAAACGTTCCCCGCCATCTACAGTGAGCTTCTGAAGATCTTCACGGTGCGAGAAGTGGCGAGTTTCGTCAGGGAGACTCTGGCCAGCCTGCCCAGCTCAGTCCACCCTGAAAGTCCGCTGGAGGCCGTCAAACTGCAGTGCATTGCCAAGACGGTGGAGACCCAGCTCTATATAAACCCAGGCAGGAGTTCAAATACAAAATCCGATGTGAAGTTGGTGTGGATTTGCTGAGTCAGCATAAATAAAATGCAGAAAAAACAATATTCAAAAAGATGCATTGGTTTTGGTAGTGTTTTTTTTTTAATGTGGTGTGCATATTCTTACTAAAACAAAACTTAAGTTTATGTCTTTTATTCGCAACCCATCTCCCTCTTCCCAAACATGCTTAAACTTGTCTGTGTCACAATATTTATAAAGGCAAATTAGCTGCTAATTGACAAACACACAAAAACAGGAAGGATCCTTTTGTGTTGCAGAATCCCGTTGCATCTTGCTGCCTGTGGTGCTTCGGGTCCTCCAGACCCACATGCAGGAACAAAGAGACCTGGTCATGTGTGCCCGCATTCTCACCAGCATGCTGTCTCTCATCAAGAAGGAGGAGAACGGCACTGTGGTGGGTATTAACCTCCGTTACAGACCCTCTCGGTTTGTGTTTTTCCTCTTTTTGACGAAAAGTTATAATTTACTGTGTAAGAATTGGTTTAGCAATTGTCCAAGAGAATTATTGTCTAAAAGTGCAACTCCCTTTGGCCAAACACTGCAGCCACAGATTACATTGTTTTCTGTAAACACTCAATTAGTCTTTGTAACAAGCACATTGGCAGGTGTGCACTTCACAAATGAGACTTTGTCCTTCTGTCTGCCTGATTTATATGCGAGTGTCACAGCTAAGGTTGGCTGGGTTTGGTGTTTGCTGGGCATGAGTGGCAGATAGAAGTAAAGGCTTTGAGGGGAGCACGCATACGCTCTCAGCATGGATTGGCACCGTATTTTAAGTGAGGTGACAGCAGCGGTGACTGTTGTGCCGCTGAGACCTTTTCTCATTATCACTCTCTTTCCAAGACCTCTGTGTGCTATCAGAGGAGAAGAGACATGAGCACAACAAACATACATCCTCTCTTTATACATCAATGAGGGGGAAGAGACTTTACTTCAGGCCAAATGTGTCAAAGTCAAGGCCCGGGGGCCAGATCCGGCCCTCCAGATCATTTTATTTTATTGTTAGTAATGGCCCAATGTTGCGTTAATTCAGCTTACAGCATTCACACTAGCATTATCGTAGGTAATGCTATATATCTAGTTCATAATTATGTTAATAATGGTTTTAACGTTTTAAAAATTTAGTTTTAGTGTGTTCAATAAATGTTAATCCGTTTGGCTCGTGACCTAGGGTGTGTTTTGGATTTTGGCCCCTCTGTGAGTTTGACACCCCTGCTTTAGGCAGACTCCAGAGATTCTCAGAAGTCACATTACACAAGTTAACTCTTAAAGACCTTCTCTGATAAAGTTTATTTATTGAATCCATTGTGAATCAGAAGCAGACGAATAAAATGCCTTTTGAAAAAGATTGTGTTTATGACGTCGCAAACACAAAAGGTGGGCCCCAGGTTTCCTGCTAAAGCACTAGTGTTTAATGGTTAAATCTAAAGGTCTTGGTCTAATATAAGCCAAGTCTTATTTGCTATAGTAAAAGAGATGCTATTTTGTCACATTTTACAAAGGTAAATACTTCATCCAGTAGGGGCTCAACGATATTATTATTAACCATGTGAAAAAAAAACAACACGGTAAAAACAGCAAGTAAAAGGTTAAAAAGCAGTTTTTGCCATATCTGACAGCCATATCCAAAAAGTCAAGTCTTGGATCACTGCATCTGAAACTCAAGTGGAGCCCAAGTTCAAGCTTTAAAATTGAATTTTGTTTAAAAATGAAACTATATTTTACTCAAAATAGGTTGAGCTGTTATATTCTTTTTGTCCACTAGATGACATAGTAGAGTCATTAAATAAAGCTTTGCTCTTCAGTGAATACATTTGATAAAAGCCTTGATAAATTGATAAAATGGTTGACAAGCCTTCATCTTCTCATATTATCACTTCAAAAGATGTGAGGATAAGAAAAATGTCCCCATAACCATAAATGTCCCCATTGGTGGTGCGCATGTCAGGGGTCGGTCCTCACAACTACACTTAAACCAACACACACATGCAAACGTGTTTACGGATAACTTTAAAAATTGGGTTTAGTTTTGGTTCTAAGAAAAACAATTGATGAAATAAAAGTAAATTGCAAACTTAAAGGTTTTGACTGGAGGCAGATTTTGATTGTGGCTCATAGATACTCTGAAAGAAAAATGCAAGTAGACGTCCTAATCAAAACAAATCTGGGGAAAAATGTATACTCATTAAAAAACAAAAACAGAAATTTTACATTCCATTTTTAGTATTTATATAATACTAGTGTAAGTAATGTAATAATTATAGGAAACTTGCTTTGCCTGTTATGAAGTCTGTTTCATTTTGCTGTGTAGGAGCCAGCAGTGTCTGAGGAAGTGGAACTAATAGTGGAAAGTCTGCTGGGGGTTTTAATGAGAACCATTTTGGAAATCAGCAACCGGCCTCAGTCTGCAGGACCTGCCATGAGACTGCAGTTCCAGGATGTGACTGTAAGTGCTGCGCCCTGTGCATTATTCATATCCATTATTATTGTAACAGAGCACAGAACAGATGTGATCATAAATCATTATCATTGTATGATGATAAAAGCTTAATGACACTCTTTGGGTTTCTTTACTGCTAATGTTGTCTCTTAATCCCTCTGCTAAATCTCAAGTTTCCAAATGTTATGACTGAAAACAGAATTGTTTATGATTCTTTAGAGTTTGTTAAAGAAATGTGGGGGAAAACCTTTAAAACCCAACAGATCTTGTTAACTACATTCGTGTTTTTGCTGTCATAGGGGGAGTTTGTGGCTTGTTTGTTGGCACTATTGCGACAGATGACTGACAGACACTACCAGAAGCTGCTGCAGGCATTCAGCACCAAAGACGACTTGAGGGTGAGACACATCAAAGCTTCTGTGCCTTTACTTTTGTGAAGATTTGAAAAAGAATCTACACAAATGTTGAAAATATGTTCACCAGAAGTATGCATCTACATGCACACTTTCAATATAAAAACTACAAAGCAGTTAAAAAAACAAACTAAAATTACTAAGCCTTCATTTTTGTAATGTTATAAACATAATTTGGTTGTTTACAATGTTAAAAATAACCACAAACACTGTTTATAATATAGTATTTGGCTTTTTATGTAAAAAATGCCAAAGTAAACAATGTCAGCGATCAAAAAACAACAGATCTGACCTTTTTTGACTGCACCGCAAGACTGAAATGTTCCTTCAGGTAAATTCTCAGAGGAAATCAGTATAGACATTAAAAAAAAAAATTAGGACTCTTTTTTCAAAATTCAGTATCTTTGTAGGCTTAAAAATATCATTAAAATAGCAATAAGACAACATGAGATCATTACAGGAATTAAAACAAAACATAAAATCCGCCCTTACGCAGATGACATTTTACTATTTCTACAAAACTCACAATCAGTGAACCAAGAATTGTTGATGAATTCTCCTTTATGTCAGTATACTCAATTGTACATGTTTTTAAATTAGTTTTTAATATTCTTTTTAATCCTAAAAGTAAATGAGTTCTGGTAGGAATGATGTATAGGTTTATACTGAAATCAAAAGTGATTGAAAATAAGTTGCCAAATGATTAAAAAAAATCTAAAATAATCCTGTATTTGTGATGCTAACGTGATGCAAACAGTAGAGTCGCACACATGGATAGGAATGAAGGAAGGAAGCTAGCTAGCTAGCTAATTTGTTAGCTTGTTTGCTAGCTAGCTTTATTATTCCCACTAGTAGAAACTTGTGATTAGACAATTTTGAGTTCTGTTAGAAACATCAGTTTTTATTATTTTTAGACACTTTTAGACACAAGAAAATTTCTTAAACAGTTTACATCTGTGATGATTGATGTTTCTGTTGCAGGACTTTCTTCTCCACATCTTCACTGTCTTCAGGATCCTGATTAGACCAGAGATGTTCCCTAAAGACTGGACCGTCATGCGGCTTGTAACAAACAAGTACGGCCGCACTAGACGCTAATTATTCCACAAGATAAAAACAACTTTTGCTGATTTTATTATTATCTTGGGCATATATGGCTTTTATAAATTCACAGAGCTATTTTATAAAACGATGTGAAAAGTGCAATCTTACCTCCCAGGTGGTGCGGTGACTCACTCTGCTCTCTTTGTTGTGTTTCTCTTAGTGTCATCATCACAACTGTCCTCTACCTTTCTGACGCTCTGAGGAAAAACTTCCTCAATGACAAGTTCGACTACAAAGTAAGGGGCCATCTGTTCAAGCATGCAAATGGGGCTGCATTTTCATCCAAAAAAATATTAATTAGCTCCTCTGTTAAGGTTTTTTCTTCAAAAGTGTATTTGGGTTTAGAAAACTTATTTGAAAAAACAAAAAAATACACATTGGAAAAAACTGATACGCAAGGCTGTTTTTCTCAGCTTCAGAATCTGTTGGAATGACTTTAATCAAGATACTTTAATCATACTTTAGTCAAGACCAAGCCATGCCATGCCAAGTGTTTTCAAAGTGGACAGAAAATGTGGGCCCCAATTTGGTTCATCCCCAGTTTCTTTGATGGCCCCACCTGTTTGCCCACATTAGCTTAGGTGGGCCCTCAGTGGGTTGACTCGCTTGCTAGCAAGCTCCACTGTAGCAAGCTAGCAAGCGGCGCTGTATCGAGCTAGTGAGCTCTGTTGTAGCAAGCTAGCGAAGTCTGCTGTAGCAGGCTAGCGAAGTTCGCTGTAGCAGGCTAGCGAAGTCCGCTGTAGCAGGCTAGCGAAGTCCGCTGTAGCAGGCTAGCGAAGTCCGCTGTAGCAGGCTAGCAAAGTCCGCTGTAGGAAGCTAGCGAAGTTCGCTGTAGCAGGCTAGCGAAGTCCACTGTAGCAAGCTAGCGAAGTTCGCTGTAGCAGGCTAGCGAAGTCCACTGTAGCAAGCTAGCGAAGTTCACTGTAGCAAGCTAGCAAGCGCCGCTGTATCGAGCTAGTGAGCTCTGCTGTAGCAAGCTAGCGAAGTCCGCTGTAGCAAGCTAGCGAAGTCCGCTGTAGCAGGCTAGCAAAGTCCACTGTAGCAAGGTAGCGAAGTCCACTGTAGCAAGCTAGCAAGCTCCGCTGTAGCGATCTAGCCACTGGGTGGCTGGCTAGCATAGCAAGCTAACCCACTGAGTGCCCATCTAAGCTAATGTGGGCAAACACAAGTGGGGCCACCACAGAAACTTAGACAAATACATTCGGGGCCCACATTTTCTGCCCACTTTCCTCTGTTAAAGGACACTTTATTTAGCCATGTGTAGGGCTAAAGTGATGCTTTTATTTAGCCAATAAAAGATTCACATGCTTTTATTGGCTAAAATAAAGATAAAAGCTTTAAAGACCCTTGTGTAACTGAGTGTCCTTAAACAGTCAATGTTTCTTTTGTTCTTATTCTTTACTCCATATTGTAAACTCTTGTTTATGAATACCAGCAACAGGGCTAATCTTGTTAGTCCTGTTGCTAGCAACATCTGTTATATAACACATCTAGTGTGTGTTCTAATGTATGTTGACATAAAAACTTTGTGTTTTTCAGTAACTGGTGGCAAGTAACTTTTCTGTAACTGGTTACCCGTATGCTAGCAACAAAGTTAATCTTGTTAGCCCTGCTGCTAGCAACATCTGTAATTTAACACATCTAGTGTTTTTTAATGTACGTTGGCAACATTTTTTGTTTTTTAGTAACTGGTAGCAAGAGAAGATCTTTTTTTAATCTTTACTCAGATTTTGACATTGTTCTTTAATTTTTTTATGTTTGTTTTGTGTTTTAGGTGTGGGACTCCTATTTCTATTTATCTGTAATATTCATCAACCAGCCCTGCCTTCAGCTGGAGTCCTTCTCTCCTTCCAAAAAGAAGAAGATTCTGGAAAAGTAAGAGCTGGCTGTTTCCTTTCTGAACTTTTTAAGGGAACTGAAACTGTCATAACTTGTTATGAACTGTCATTCATAACAATCATTTATTTCTATGATGCAGGTATGGAGACATGAGGGTGATGATGGGCTGTGAGATCTTTAGCATGTGGCAGAACTTAGGTGAGGTGATCAGCAAACTGTTTACATTTCCTTTAAATGTGAATACAAATTGACATTTTTTGTCACCAAACAAGACCAAACCATACTTTTTTTTGTATTTTGTTTTTTGTTGTTGTTTCAGACACTTTTTTTGTTTAATCTTTGAGATTAGAAAAATTTATAATTATATGTCAACTGTTTATTTTTCCAACATTTTTTGAAATCATTTATTTTAAACTCAGTATGTAACACACCTAAAATATTATTTTTTGTCATAAACATTTTTACACTTATAAAGCAGTTTTGCTCGGTTTTTGTTGTAGCTTTTTGATACCATTGATCTTTTAAAAAAACTAATAAAATTGTTTGTTTTTTTTTATTGAAAATTGACCAAACTTCAGTGAAATCAGAGCAGTCTGTGATGTTTTTAATAGAAATTGATCAACTTTAACAGATGCTATGAAAGGCAGAGTAATAAGAAATCCAACAAACTTGACAATAAAGTGAAAAAAAATCCCGACTTCTGTCAAAAATGTTTTTTTTCCCCAGGAGAACACAAGTTAAACTTCATTCCAGCTATGATTGGACCCTTTCTGGAGGTGACCCTTGTTCCTCAGCCGGATCTACGGAATGTCATGATCCCTATTTTTCATGACATGATGGACTGGGAGCAAAGACGCAGCGGAAATTTCAAGCAGGTATGCAGTCTTGAAACCATCTGCTGGAATTGATTTTCCCCAGTGATAAATACATTAAAAAACAAGTTTAATACTAAGCCAATATGCAACACTTTACTGACATTATCTGTTGCATATTGGTCCAAAGGCGATATGCAGATTTTATGTCAAAGACTTATTCAGGTGTCTCCAGTGTGAAAGGGTTATGGTAACTGTGTATTTATATAAAAAAAAGCCTTTGGCCCTCTTCTGATTGGAGTAAGTAGAGAACTCTGAGTCCCAGGCGTCTCCAACTGTGTTCCCCATCAGCTACTACTTTACTGGTTTGTTTCTAACCCCCCCAAAAGTAATTGTTGAGTAAGACTAGTTTCTGATTGACTGCACACATCTGATCCAGGTGATCAATAATTATTTAAATAGGGTTAGCTGCAAAACAAACAGGGCACACATGCCCCTAGTGGTTACTAAGTGAACTGCTCGACATGTTTTTAAAGTGCCTATATCATGCTATTCTTAAGCCTTTCAGAGTATGTCCATATTCATGATCATATAATACTTTAGGCTCACTAACTAAAGATGGATGTGCAGATTGTGCGTATACAAGGACAGCGTTTTCCTGCTAGCTCCGCAGAGAAAATGTGTTTGTGTTATCCTGGGGGCGGAGCTGGCAGAGCAGACTCTTCCTGGAGGGGGCTGTTCCCCACTTTGTGACATCACAGTGTGAGGACTCACTCGTTTTCGTGGGCAGGACTTTAAAGGAATGCTTGGAGGTGTGTGAATGAATCAAAATACCAATTTTAGGTTGTTTTTCAGAAAGAATAACATTTTAATACACTTTAACACACTTAAAAAATGATTTTGCATGATATAGGCCTTTTAATATGCTTTGACTCTTTGGTATAAAATGTAAAGTTATAAAATAACACTTTTTTTGGTTAGGTACATAGAGTTTTAAAAATCTGTATGCAATTAAAGGCATGTTTACTCTTACTCTACAACTTATTGAACAGTTTTGTATTTGAAAAAACTACTTAATAGCTACATAGGAAAAAAATCATTTATTACATCAAAATATTTAAAAGAAGTGATTTAAACCTTAAAACTCTAAAGGAAACTGGACATTCAGCATTAAAGAGTTGGACTGGGAGAGGGTTAAATAATGAAATGGTTCCCGAGCGTAACTGTGTCTGTAGCTCACCCCTCCCCCAAGAGAGGGATCACATTTCACACACCTGGGTGCGTGCCAACTAATGGGACTTGAACATTTAACTCTTTTAAGTTTGGATTTTTTTTGGTTTTTTTTACAGGTTGAGGCCAAACTGATCGACAAGCTGGACAGCCTGATGTCCGAGGGCAAAGGAGACGAGACGTACAGGGAGCTCTTCAACAGCATGTGAGTTCAGGAAGGGGACTTGAAAAATATAAGGAATGACTTTCCTGGACAAAAATATCTTAAATTATTTATCCAAACAAATGAGCTTTTATGTGCTGAGAATAGAGATAGAATCTGCTTCACTAAAACAGTTTATTAAAGATTTCACTGTATTCTGACGGGTTTTTATGGGGTTAAAACAAAAGGTGAGTAAAAGATCATGGATACCATCTTCATTCATTCTGTCTTTGTGTTGCTGCATGTTCAACACGTTTACATTCTTGTTATTTTATCTGTGTGTGTGTGTGTGTGTATGTGTGTGTGTGGTTTTGTTCTTTGTGTCTTCATCTTTTTTGTTGCCCTCGTTGTGGATTACCAGCAAAATAAAACGGCTTATGTTCTCATTAATACTGCATTCACATCATGTATGTCCCCTTAACAGTCGCAGATGTGAAGCCTATATT
>NC_050534.1:9074411-9119991 GCF_002922805.2 Oryzias melastigma | reverse complement strand
TGTAACCTGTTCTGTTCATTATTATATTCGTGTTTAATTAATTACAGTCTGTAAGGCAATTTATTTTTTATGTTGGTTTTATTTTTTGAGATATTTTTATTTGCCTACGTTGTTCTTCTCTCCCCCTAAACTAACTGGTGTGAGTGTGTGCTGATTTTAATTCTGTTATTATTAATTTATTCCGCCTATGCTTCCCGCCTGGAATAGAATTCCTCTGTTTGGTCCGTACCCTAGGTAAGACGCTCCCCTTTTTCTTTTGTTGTCTGTGTCGTCTGTGTACTGGAAATCATTAATAAAAAGTCATTAAATTAACAACAAAATTTTCTAAAAAATGTCAAATCTTTCGACTCCAGCAGGCAGGTGTTTAAGCATAGGCTACAGCGGGATTTCTTTGGTTTTTTTCCACCTTTCTTTTAGAAAACCCTTCCATCGCCATCCCTTTACCAGTCGTCTCCTCCATCTTCTGCTCTTTACAACCTCCGTCTTGTTCTGTCTCTTTATTTGTCCCTCAGTCTGCTGAAGAAGATCGAGAGAGAGACCTGGAGGGAGAGCGGCATCTCTCTTATCGCCACCGTCACTCGCCTGATGGAGAGGCTGTTGGACTACAGGTGAGTGAGGGCGGATGTGAGGGATTCACTCAGTCCTGATCGAGTACAAACACTGTTTCTGCTGTAGGGATTGTATGAAGCTGGGAGAAGTTGATGGCAAAAAGATCGGATGTACTGTCAGCTTATTGGTAAGTTCTGATAAAACTACATAACCTCCTTATATTTGTGTTATTTTTGTTTTTTAATTTTACCCAAATTCTCCCTCTCCCAGAACTTCTACAAAACAGAGCTGAACAAAGAGGAGATGTACATCCGCTACATTCATAAACTGTACGAGCTGCACCTCAAAGCTCAGAATTACACAGGTAACTCCTCCTGATCTACTAGATTAGGGTATGACTACATTACCCAGAGTGCCTAGTGGGGCCAAGAAGCAGGCGATTGGTCAGAGGAATCCATGGGAAGTTTTTCTTGTAAATTTTGTTGTTCTTCCTCTTTTATGGGCAATATCAGCCTTTAAAGGAGGTTAAGATGAGTCAAACTTTATTGACATCACTCCACTAGACAACAGTACCCACAATTCTCCAACAATCCATCATGCACTGTGGTTTCATGGCTATCATAGATAATCTATAAAACAAAAGAAAGACTTAAAGCATAAAAAAAAAAAGTTAATTCTAAACGAAGTTCAGGTTTTCTGGGGTGTTTAAAAGTAATGTCCAGAACTAAAACTGTCATTTAATCATCTTAATCTCTTCCTCAGAATCAGATATTTAACTATAAGACATAACAGAATCAGAAATCATTCAGACATTCCGTATAATCTGCTGTAACGTGTTGTTTTCTGATCTTCACAGAGGCATCGTACACACTGCTGCTCTATGATGAGCTGCTGGAGTGGTCAGACCGGCCGCTCCGAGAGTTCCTGACCTACCCCATGCAGAGCGAATGGCAGAGAAAAGAGCTTTTACATATTACTATAATCCAGAACTTCGACAGGGGGAAGGTGAGACATGTAGAGCCCGAAATGTGAAATTCATCTAACGCCTAACCTAACAACTGCATTTAATATACATTCTATGGAATTTGGAGTTAGCTAACTGTCTTTTTTACACTAACATATTTTACAAGAAATTAAAAAAGAAGATTTAAAGATGAATGAGTCATTTATTTATAACTATCTCGTGATTGTCTTAGTTAGCTATTTGCTAATTTGCTAGCAAAAATGCTAATGTTACCCAACAAGAAAACCAATAAATTGTTCTTTTGGGAACAGGTAAAAAATATTTTCAAAAGTTAAACAAAAATAGTAAAGCAATGACACAGAATTGAGCTTAAGCCTTTTTCCTTTTTTTATTTTCTACTTTTTATTTTTTGAAGCAATGCATGCTAACAATAAATTAGCGAGAGTGTCTGAATCAAATAAAAACTTGATTTTTTAATTTTTTTTCTAAAGTAAAGGCTAATCAAGTTTTTTAGTTTGATTTTTTTATGTTTTGTATGTAATTTTCATGGATTTTGAAAGAAAAGTGGACTTTCTTGGTAACTATTAGATGGAGCGAATCTAATACTATGGCAAAAGTTAAGGTCAGAGTTACATTTAAAAGTAATAAATATATTCTAAAAAACTATAAAGTATAATATGCCCATGATTGAATAGTGCCGTGGCAACAGTTTTCATTTAGCTGAGCTGGTAGTTTCACATTACCTTCATAAAAGAAATCAAATCTATGATTGATATTTCTGACTCAATAGAGCCATCTAGTGGAGGAGAGGTGATGCAGCATTTCTGAAGCTTCAACCTCTAACGTTTCCTGTGACCTTGCGTTTGTAAAGTTTGTGCTTTTTGTGTTGCAGTGTTGGGAGAACGGCATCATCCTCTGCAGGGAGCTCGCCGATCAGTACGAGTCTTACTACGACTATAGGAACTTAAGCAAAATGAGGGTAAGAAAAACATCAACGTTCTGAAAAAATGAGATCAAAATAAATGGCATTAAAAACAAATATATTAAGTATATAAAGTGTCTGAAGTGGCAATTAAAATGTGTTTGTTGGCTCTTTCTTTCCTCGCCACTCCTTTCCTACAATATTTGTTCATTAATTCTTTGAAATTAAAGATTAAAATAAAATCTCACCTATTTTAAAGTGAATTAAGCATTATTAATATATGGAACTAACACCTGCTTTACAGCTCGGTTGATTGATATGATGCATTCACTGTCATCCAGGCCACAAAGTTAAAGCAAAATGAACAATTCTAATGTTTGTGCCTTTTATTTTTATCATCTGATCATTGTATTGTGCCAATTTGATCATGTATCTTTATCAAAAACAGCATTTAATAATTAAATAAATGATTACTTATGTCTTATATGTGTCTAAAAATGTTTTTTTTTTAATATATTTAAATTCTAACAAACACAAAGATCCTCCCTTGGTGCTGATTGTTATTAGTTCTCAGGCAACAGTTGGTAGGTGGACAAAACAAGTAGAAATAAAACCATTATCAATCATTTTATTTTCCATCAAAATAAAAGCATTTTTCATGAAATAAAAAAAGAAAAATGTGCTCTAAACGTAGCACACTGTAACAAAAACATGAATCCATTGAAATAAAAACTGAACTTTTTAAATGGTAAAAATAAATAAAATCAAACAATTACTAGATGTAGCTTATACCATCACCCATGATAAAGCAAGTATGAATGCTGTAAACGTGATTGGGCCACTGAAGATGCTAGAACTGATCGCTGAACATGCTGAAACTAGTTACTAAAGCTGATATCATGCTAAAATATTAGCCTAGTGCCAAATTATCCTAAGAAACTGGAAAAATGTCCACAAAAGCTAGCATAAAGCTAAAATATTAGCTAAGCTCCAAAATAACCTAGAAAACTGAAGTAAAGTTTAATATAACAACAACAGCTCACATAATGTTAAAAAATTAGCTAAACTGCAAAAATATTCCAAAAAAATGAAAGGATAGTTTAATATAGTAAAAACAGCTAGCATAAAGCTAAAATATTAGCTAAGCTCCAAAATAACCTAAAAAAACTGAAGTAAAGTCTAATAAAACAAAAACAAATTGCATAAAGTTAAAAAATATTAGCTAAACTTCAAAATAGTCCTTAAAAATGAAAGATACTTTAAAATTGTAAAACCAGCTAGCAAATAGATAAAATATTAGCTAAACTCCAAAATAGCCCAAAGAAATTAAGGATATTTTAATATTGTAAAACCAGCTAGCATAAAGGTAAAATATTAGCTATCCAAAATAGACAAAAACACTTGAAAAATATCTAAATTAGGTAAAACAGCTAGCATAAAGCTAAAATACCAGCTAAACTCCAAATCAACCCCCAAAACTGGAAAAAAAATATATAATTTAGCCAAAACAGCTAGCATAAAAGTAAAATATTTGCTTAACGCCATATTAGCCTAAAAATACACCAGAAGTTTCAAAGGTAGCCAAATTAGCTAGCTTCACAGCATTCACACAATTGTCCCTACTTCCTTTATTTTCAAATCCCTAAATGTCTTTTAATGAAACTAAGATTTCTGTCTTTTTCTTAAATGACTTTAAAATGCTTGTGGATTTTTCCTTTCTTTTAACAGCCAAACTCTTTTATTTTGGCAGATGATGGAAGCCTCTCTTTATGACAAGATCATGGACCAGCAGAGATTGGAACCGGAGTTCTTCAGAGTCGGATTCTATGGAAAGAAGTTCCCTTTCTTCCTGCGGGTAACTCAGAACCGTCGTCTCCTCCTGGAGGAAGAGCGACCTCCCCTTACGTAACTCCCCTCCGGTGGAAATGACATTCAGCTTCTCCCCTTGTGTCGTGATGTAACACAGTTTTGCCGCTGCAGTTGCGTTGTGCCGCCACTAGAGGTCAAACTCACCCCACTGACCGGTTTCTGCCGCTCCCCCTGCAGAATAAGGAGTTTGTGTGCCGCGGCCACGACTACGAGAGGTTGGAGGCGTTCCAGCAGCGGATGCTCAACGAGTTCCCCCACGCCATCGCCATGCAGCACGTCAACCAGCCCGACCAGACCATATACCAGGCAGATGCACAGTGTATCCTTGTCGAGGTTTTTGTCACACAAAAGACAGCAGATGTGCGTATTTGTGCTCCTTTTTTTCTCTCCCTCCCAATAACTGCCTGTAATGAGGCCCAATCCACGCCACGCCACATCTCGGCGTGTTTTTCCTCTTTCTGCTCATCAAAAATCAGCGGATCGTTCAGGAGCACCCAAACATGCCGCTCCGCATTCTATGCAGAAACGAAGTAGTTATTTATGTGTTGTGAATGTAGGTTGACGTATAGGCAGCAGATCCTCCTGTACCTGCAGCATCCAGCATGAAGACGTATGCAACGGCGTTCCGGCGTTTAGCATTTCCTGGATCCGTG
The DNA here is from genome assembly GCF_002922805.2 of Oryzias melastigma. NCBI lineage: Eukaryota > Metazoa > Chordata > Actinopteri > Beloniformes > Adrianichthyidae > Oryzias > Oryzias melastigma. The sequence continues at coordinate 9,115,034 of NC_050534.1, read as the reverse complement.
CCGTCCATAAATCAAACTTGCATTAGGAAGCTGTCTTCATATCTGTGCAGCTTCATTCATATGAGATGTGCAGCTGGTTAATTATTCACACCACTATATGGTGCAACTGTTGGCCTACATAGAAGTTAAAAAAACACAATGACAGAAAGAGTGAGAAGAGCCGCAGCAATCAGAGTCTGAAGAGGCAGATTTAATCAAATCAAATCAAATCAAATACACTTTATTGTCCCGAAGGAAATTCATGAGTTATGTGTTTAAAATCTGCAATTTGTGGACTTTTATTTTGAAAATCATTGCAATTTTTGATAACTACTTTTTAGGTCTGACTTCATTTGAACTTAAAGTACAGAACAAAAACAAATAATGTGGATTCAATTGCCTCTTATGTTGTGTTTGGGTCAAAACTGACCCGTTTTCAAGTGTGAAAATGGGTCAGTTTGACCCGAACACAAGATAAAGATTAAAATACGCAGATGAAAATGTTAATACTTAATTTCCATGAAGGAGGGATATTATTGACATCATAAAACTCCAATAAAATAATCAATTTTTAAAAAATAAAAAAATAGTATGCTAATATATTTTCAGTGTCATTTTAGTAAATCACATAAAATTCTATACGTATAACATTACTACAATTTTACTGCAAATTCTATTGATCAATTTAATTAATTAAATTAATTGATTGTTTATTGCTGTTTTTTTGACTAAAACAAATAAACATAAAGCAAAAATTAACATTGATCACAATACTTTTAGTATTTAAAGAAACAAACAAAAAAAAGGAATTTAAAAACAAAAAAAATGAAAAAAAATCAACTGGTCTTTGCTTAAAAGGTATAAAAAATATGTTTTTTTTATTAATTCATCCTATTTATATAAATATATATAACTTAAAACTTTAAGTTTATGTTTTCTGAGTTGCAGGATATGAACTATATTCAGTATGTTGATAACTTTATTATCTGTAAAATCTTGTTTCTAAGCGTTTGCAACAACCTAATCATAATTTATTTAATAATAATATATTTTATTTATTTATTATATTTGCTCTCTTTTTTCCCTGACAAAAAATAAAAAACACGAGGAAATACTCATTTAAATTAATTTTTTTGAAACACCAAAACGTCAATGAGTTTTATGGTTCGATTCTAGAAATTTCCACATGAATCTTTAGTGCCTATTTTGTCAAATAAAATCTGCAATGAAACCTTTATCGCCTATTAATGTGTAGATTTCATTATCAGCACTAAAATTCTACTTTAGTGTATTTTTTTTTTTTTTTTTATATCGGAATCATCCCATCAATTATAATGGTGGCGCTAAACGTCTCTACTGCTAATGCTAACTGTTTGTTCAATGCTAAAATTCAGTTTCAATCATTTATCTTCAGTTGAATTGATTTTTCTGGACATTAACAGTCCTGCGCTGGACACACGTGTTCACCAAAACGGTCTAAAAGCACACTGCTGTTCTTCTCACATAACTCCAATCAATACGCTCAGATTGTTCGCCCAATCATGAATCCTTTTTACAAACCTTCATGCACACCAACTGATGTGTGCTAAACTTCCTCTTTTTCCAGCAGGTGAAGCCGCTCACCAGAGCGAGGTTTTTCACAATAAAGCTCCGTGTTCCTTCACTGCACACGCTGAAAAGCCTGACATGCTTCTCTGGCTGTTTCTCTAGTCAAAAGCAGAAGCCGGTCCTTTACATGCGCGCAGGGAGCAAATTCAACCACCCTTTCGAATCGCATGTCCTCCCGGACGAGCCCCCGATTCTCCGGGTTCCTCTAGGTCACGGAAAAGGTCGTCCACTGTCTCGCTCTTTTTCCTGACCCGCAGTGCTCTCAGACCTGCAGATCTACGCGGTGACTCCCATCCCGGAAAGTCAGGACGTGTTGCAGCGAGACGGCGTTCCCGACAACATCAAGAGCTTCTACAAGTTTAATCACATTTGGAGGTTCAGATACGACCGGCCCTTCCACAAGGGCACCAAAGACAAGGAGAACGAGTTCAAGGTAAGCGCAGGAAGGATTGTATCGACAGGAGTAGTTGAAGCATCGAAGCCTCGTTTTGGTCAGTTTTAACAACAATAAAAACACCTTTGAGGACCCACTTTGATCTTCTTTTGATCTACTTTCCAAGCATTCCCAGCTGTCTTTTAATTATGACGTTTTTATACTAAATCGAAATCTCTTCTAGAGCAGGCCCCCCAAACACATCAGAGACCCTCTTACAAACTTCATTTTGTCATCCGCTACTGACTAGTGATTGTAATAAAGAAATACCGTATATCTTCCAATAATAGCCCCGGCGTTTATTCCAATAATTTGGCAGCCGCGCCGGCCTTTATAAGAGACAGGCGTTTATCTGAGACCGGCGTTTATTCCGCCACACACAGAATGAAGATGGCTAATTGGTTCAAACTCGATCACAAAATATAGACAACACTGGATGAACATTTCAATAATATTTCCAGATTTATTAAAATTTTCAGAACAATATGGTAATAGGTTACCATTAGCATCAAGAAACTGGGTAATATGACAGGAACGATTTTTCGTCAAGAAATGCTATAAACGCTAGTCTGTTCCAGTCCAACTCTCCCACAAAAGCGTTCATCGGTCCAACAAATTCACTAGGTAACGGGATGAAATTAAAATCAGCAAAAACAGCAATAGAAAAAGAAACTTTCTTTCCGCAACTTTCTCGCCATAATGCCGTAGACGCTGACCGGGACCAGTCCGACTCCTCCCCAAAAGCATCCATCAGTCCAAAAAAAAATCACTAAGTTATGCAATAACGTCCAACTTGGCTCAGAAAACAGCCACGGGAACAAAAACATTTTCTTTTTAGAACTTTCTCGCCACAATGCCGCTGGCATTGTACCGGTACCAGCCCGACTCCTTCACAAAAGCATTCACCGGCCCGACTAATCCCTTACAAAACATGAGGAAATGCAACAAGCTCAGAACCCTAGCATGCCGGTACAAGAGATCCAATAAAAACAATAAACAACAGTACTCACCACTATCTGAATCGGAGATGATTGCTTCGTTATTTTCCGGTTCATCCTCGTCTTCTGCGTCTTGTGATGACAGCACAGCTGCTCCCGCAGTCTGCCGCGCAGTTTGAAGTTCTGCTCTCCCAGCATGACATGGCTGTGGATCAGATCATCCTCAGATCCATGGCATGCATTGATGATTGGTGATCTTGAAGGATTTTCTGATCATTTCTGGGGTGATTTCTTGCCACGCTGAAGCTATCCACGTAACCAGCAAACGCAGAGCGGGCGCTTTTATATTCCCGCTGGATGTCCACTCTTTATCTTCGTCCCCGAGCATCCATGTGTCATAAAATTCTCGAAGCTGATCTTTGAAGGGCTTGTTCCACACAAATTCATCAACAACAACCACCAGCCTGAAAGACGCTTTTCTTCTTCTTCTTCTTGTTCTTCTTCTTCTTCTTGTTGTTGTTCTTCTTCTTCTTCTTCTTCTTCTTCTTCTTCTTCTTCTTCTTCTTCTTCTTCTTCTTTGTTTTCTTGCTTAAATGGCAGACGGCACCAGCTTCAGAGTGCAATTCCGCCACCTAGTGTTTAGGAGTATGAATTGGCCGGTCCGGCTACCATTAAAGACCGGCGTCTAATAACAACAGCACGTGTTACACCCGGCTTTTAATGGAGATCGGCGTCTATCAGAGACCGGCTATTATTGGAAGATATACGGTACTCAGAAATGTAATTTTAACCCTTTAACACCGCAGTGTTTGTCATTTTTTAATTGTTTACCGTATGGGGTTCCATTTGTGCCAAAAATATGTTTTTGCGTCCACTGTCTATATCTTCTGTCTTTGTCTACTGGACATGTTTTGAACATTTACTCTTGTCTATGTAGTACTAAGCAATATCTTCTGCGTGTCCTTTGAAACTACAGGAGCTAACAACGCTAGCAACTGTTGCTAAGGACTTTTCTGACGACCATATCCAATGCCAATGGCAAACTCAAGCTGAATGCAAATACAAAGCTATCATCAAAGGGCCTCAAAATATCGACATGGGGGCCGCAAATGGCCCGCGGGCCGCCAGTTTCAGGCCCCTGGTTTACACGATCAACGTAATTCCACTAGATTCTGAATGAAAAAAAAAGGCGCAAGACACTTTTCTCCTTCAGAATCTTCTGGAATTATGTTGATCGTGTTAACGGTTCAGAAGTTACAGTGTGTTCATTAAAAGTACTTCATTACGGTACTGTACAGTATGATCAGGAAGTTACAGTTATGCTAGCTTTTTGGACTATTTTGCCATTTACTAAAATTTTTTAGGCTATCTTGGAGTTTAGCTAATATTTCAGCGAAATGCTAGCTGTTTTGGCCAATTTAGACTTTTTTCCTGTTTTTTAGGCTGTTTTGGAGTTTGGCTAATAATTCAGTGACATCCTAGCTGTTTTGGCTAATTAAGGCTTTTTTTTTTTTTTAGGCTATTTTAAAGTTTAGCTATTTTTTCAGCTACATGCTAGCTGTTTTGACTAACCTAAGATTTTATATTGAGTTTTTTAAGCTAATTTGGCATTTAACTAATATTTTAGCTGGCTATCAGCCTCAGCGTTTTTTTTAGCTTTAACGTTTTTATCCATCAATTTCAGCATCTTCATCTATCAGAATTCCAAATTCAGCTAACAGCATTCACACTAGCATTATCACAGGTAATGCTATATATCTAGTTCATATTTATGTTTAAAGGTATGGTTTTAAAGTTTTTTAAATGTACTTTGGTGTTCAATAAATGTTTATCCTGTTCGACCTAAGGTGTGATTTGGATTTTGGCCCCCTGTTTCGATTGAGTTTGACACCTCTGTGTTAAAGCGTTAAGCCTAATTAAAAAACAATCTCCATCAAGTGGATCTTTAATTTGTTTGATTTTTTTTCCTTAGAAACACCCAAACAAGCCAGTTTAGCTCCTCTTTCTTCTTCTTCTTGTCAGCCGTTCTTTGTAGGTAGGGATAGTTTGCATCAGTGCCCAGGTATTAGTCCGTGTCTACTGAATGTTTTATTCATCGTGACTCCGGTATCAGTAATTATACTGAGAAACTCCAGCTGTAGTCAGAGCCGCGTAAAGCTTAGCGGGAATGAAGTCTTTACAACCTGATGGAGTCGCACAGCTGCACGCACTTTTCAAGCGCACACACCCCAACACGCAGAGCCCAATATTATTCTCATAAATATTCAGCTTTATTACACACACACACACTTCATGGCGTTCTTCTCATCGCACTTCCATCAAGGTTATTTGGGCAAATTTAATCAGGATGCTGTGATTCTGTATCTGTCCCCTCATGTGGGAACGAACTATCTTCTAGAAATTCTTCCATCAGACAACCGAAAAACAAAAAATCTTTTAAATTTTTTTCCTCACCGAGTTGTGTTCTGGTCTGTTTCTTGGCCTTTAAAAGCACAAAATCAATGGAAGGTAGCAGGGGTTGTGTAGTGACTCGGAAGACCCTTCTTCGGCGAGAGGACACCAGATCAATATTGCATATCAGCTCCCATCTGCTTTGTTGGAGTGTCCTAGAGCAAGACACAGGGTCCTAATCTAGGCTTAAATTAAATTAAGCCGTCCTGGATCTGCACCTTTATCCTCACTTCTATCTGCAGATCCCAGCAGGGAAACCACCTTCTGATAATCAACAACATTTTAGATTATCAGGACAAAGTCCTTCACCGGAAAAAGCATTCGCACGCCAACATTTGTATGAAAACTTATAGTAGAGCAAATATTTTTGTGTTTTTCTTTGAATGTTTAGTATTAAATACTCAACATACTCTGTGCCCCAATCGATTATGTTGATAGCCTTCAGTAAATACTCCGATTTCCATAGTTCAAGTCTTGTCGGAGCGACCTTGTGAGATGCTGGCATCCTGACAGCCATTCTGGCTGACAGCATAAGTGCTCGAACATGAATGATGATGTAAGATATAGTGTGCGACGTGCAACCAGTGGGTCTTTGGCAGTTTCTGTGCTGATATCATGTTTCCCTGAAACTGTGTGTCAGTAATTAAATCATGTGCAGCCCCGCCAAGAGATCGAGCGCGCGCTTGAATTTGATCGAAGCAGATATGGATTTGGTGGGGGGTTTTTGAGATGCAATCGGCTTGTCCTGTCTGCAGAGTCTGTGGGTGGAGAGGACGACCCTGACTCTGGTCCAGAGTCTTCCTGGCATATCTCGCTGGTTTGAAGTGGAGAAAAGAGAGCTGGTAAGTACGAGCTCCTGGGATGACCTAAAGATGTAGTCGTAGTATAGAAAGAACACTGAAATGTGGATCGATCCACTGACTTGTTCTCAGTTTATGGGTATTAGAATATGTCTTTTAGTTGAGTTTTCACTCCATCATTACATTAAAACTGCTTTACTTCTCTAGCAACACTAAATGTGGCTATTTTTAAGATCAGGCCACAAACATATTTAAAAGCAAAAACCTGGACATTCATGTATGTAAATTATTGTTTTAACCATTGACTGTAAATGAGAGCAAGACTACGTGAGTGGGATGTCACCCATAGAAAATGTCTTTCTTCTGACTCTAACTAAATTAAGTCAATTCAATCAGTCGCCATTTTGTCGCAATATGGACGCCGCCATGTTGGAACATTTTCAGTAAGTAGTGATTGGTTCTTGTCTGTCTGAGTCATTGTTTCTATGGCAACCACTCTTATACTCCTATCAAGAGTGAGCCTGTTGGAAGTCCACATCACTACCACTTAAAAGAAGTAGAATCTACCAACCAAACGTGAAGGGGGAGGGGCTACTCACGCGCTCTCGTATTGCTCTGCTGATAAGGGATAACAAATGTCCTAGCGCCTGCAAGCAAAAAGGTCCAAAGTGTGGCTTTCTAAAGTAGATACAGACAGCGCACAATATCTCAGATGTAGCAAACAAAAACAGTAACTTGTCAAGTTTTGCACTAAAATACATTATAGATTATTAATGCATTTCCATACAAATGGGTCTAAATTGAATTGAATTGAATTGAATTGAGAGAAACGAAATAATAAAAAAGAAAAAAAATCAGAATCGAATCGATTCTGGAAATTATTGGTGATACCCGGCCCTAAAAATACGGTAGTACAGCAAGAATGATTTTTCTGACTGAGTAGTAGCTTTTTATTTCTCAATAGACGTTCTGGGGATTTCGGCTTCTTGGAACCAGCAGTTCTCCTTTACAGTCAATGGTTTTAACCAACAGAAATAAAAGTGTTTCTACAAGTTGGAAAAACATAGATGCTGGATGTGTTGTAGGCAGAGACTTAATCCCAAACGGAAGCCTTTTCCCGCTTCTTGTCAGATGAATGTTTAAATGAGCTGCTGCCAAAACGTTCACCGCATGGTTTAAAGGCTGACAGGTAATATGATGGTTTGCATGTAAAGCTTTATTTCCTCAGACAGTTATTTCTTTTTGACAAAGTTGTGAAGCCTGTTTAAGTCACTTTTAAGAATTGCAGCGCACACTACCCGTTGAAATATTCTGATTTGTAGAATCTATCCGGGCTCAAACTACTGACTCTTTGACGAAACCATTAGGAGCTCTAATGGCGTCTTTATTATAGTACTTTGAACAGATGCTTTCCCCCCCCGTATGTGTCGCCTCCAGGCTCAAGCTGAGATATCTTTTACACTTTATGGCTCTCCTTTCAGAGCCACACACAGAAAAGAAAAACCATCAGCTTGGAAAAAAAAATTGTTTCCACAACCTTTCCTGTTCGCAGGTGGAGGTGAGCCCGCTGGAAAACGCCATTGAGGTGATCGAAAACAAGAACTTGCAGCTGCGCACGCTGATCACGCAGTGTCAGAGCCGGCAGATGCAGAACATCAACCCCCTCACCATGTGCCTCAATGGCGTCATCGATGCCGCCGTCAACGGGGGTCTGGCCCGCTATCAAGAGGTACGAAAGGCTCAGTGGAGGATGATGCCGAGATGGGAGTGAGAGGCAGTGACATATGGATTACCTAATGATGTATGAAGGCGGAATATGTGAAGTGTAGAGGCACCGAGTTTTGGGTGGAGGGAGGAGCAGATGAACAGCTGGATGGATGGACGCATGAACGGCTGGGCGAAGGTTTGATCGGGCTTATAGATGAGTCGAGAGCGAGGGGACGGAAGCAGGAAAATGAGATGGATGGGCGATGTGGGAATGGGTGGATGGAACGGTCAGTGGGTGGATGAGGGGAGAAAGGATCACATCAAAAAGAGAAATGGAAGTCGAAGAGAGATGGACAACTAATAACACTTAAGTGTTGAAGCAGCTGCTATAACATCAAAAACTAAAAAGGTACAGGTTGAGAAAACATTTGCATCCTCTTCAAATGATTCTTGAAAGACTGCCAGATAATGTTTACATTCCCATTTTCACAACTGAAGGGGGGGAAAAAACAACTTTCAATCTATTCGAGGATATTATTTTTATCTTGAGAAAACGGAGTGGACTCGGCTCTGGGTTGCATAGCAACTGCTGTGGGTGTGCGTGTGAGTGGTGCGTGTTTAAGTTGTGTGCTTTTCTTGGAGGTGCATATACTCTATAATTTTTGAAAAGCAAAAGCCTCTCTTCAGAAAAGGGGTTTCAAGAGTACAGACAGTAGAAAGAATGCCATGGTTATGACATACACACAGTTGTACTGTATTGTCCCTATCAGTCAGTACACATAATAAGGTTTATAAGGTGTATATCTAGAAAAGGGTACAGGACAGTGGTGAGTTAGTATATTCAGTAAGATATTTTAGAGTGGGGCTACCCAACCTTGGTCCTCGAGATCCACTACCCTGCCTGTTTTCTAGCTCGCTCTACTCTAGTAGTTGCTGATTACCAAGTATAGATGTGTTCAGTCAATCAAAAAGAAGAGACAACTGAGTCATCAAATTTGCAGAAAGCAGGTTTAGAGAGATATAACCGTAAAACAAGCAGGGTGGTAGATCTTGAGGGCCAGGGTTGGTCAGCCCTAGTTTAGAAGGTACAGATCTAGAAAAAAGGATAAAGGGTAATTGGGTTTATAGGTTACAGTTGATTGTACAACACCAACATGTCCCTGCTCTACTGTATCCTAAGTGACACTCCTGATCCAGGTAATCGGTAGGGCTATGACATCGGGAAAACATGCAGACATTCTGACCATTGAGGCCTGGAGTTCCCCACCGCTGGCGTAATAAAGAGTGTCCATTTAGTTAGAGCACAGGAAAATATGGTTCATAAGTTAAAGTTAGGGTAACAGGGTCTATAGGATATGAACTGAAAAAGGGTAGAGGGTATACAGTCTTTCTAGGGCACAGATGTTGTAAAAGTAAACTTCCAAAGAGTACAGATACAGAAAGTGTATAGGGCAGGGGTATTCAAATCCAGGCCTCGAGGGCCGGTGTCCTACATGTTTTCCAACCAACCTTCCATTGAAGCTCCTTATTGGCTAAACATACCTGATCCTGGAAATTAGCAGCAGATAAGGCAGGATTTCTGGAAAACCTACAGGAAGCTGGCCCTCGAGGCCTGGATTTGGGCCTCTCTGGAAGGTTGGTTGGAAAACATGTAGGACACCGGCCCTCGAGGCCTGGATTTGAATACCCCTGGTATAGGGTATAGGGTTCATACAAAGACTCCTGGGACTAAAGGGCTCATAGGGTCTACATGTCATAGTTATTCTGGGTAAAGGGGTTTATATGATATACACATCATATTTGCACATAGTTAAAGGGCTTTTAAGGTATAGACCTCATAATTGTTCAAGATAAAATGGTTTATAGGGAATATATTCAGTAAAAACCGCAGGGCAATAGGGTTTATGGAGTACATGTGTTGTCAGTGTAGAGGATAATGGGGTTTATAGGGCACAGATGTTGCAAGGGTAGATGTTATTGAGTTCATAAGTTACATATGTTGTATGTGTACAGTGTAACAGGGTTTATGGATTACAAACGCCATAAGTGTAGCCAATAATTTGGTTCATAGGCTACATACTGTATGTTGTAAGTGTATAGGGTACTGGGGTTTATAGGGTAGAGATGTTGTAATTTTGGTTTATAGGATATACTTGTCAGACTTGTACAGAGTAAAAGGGTTATAAGGTATTAGGATCATGGTAATAGGGTTTGTAGGGTACATATTTGGTCAGGATAGCAGTCTTTGTAGTGTACAAATGTTGTAAATGTACAGGGTAATAGGATTAAAACATTAGTAAAACTACGTTGACATCAGGCATGTGGCGCACATACTTGAACGCGCATTTAGCCCATGGTGTCCACTCTGAACAAGTGGCGAGAGGACTCTGAAGGAGAGTTGGTGCAAGTTGTTGAAGTGGTCCAAATTTCACTCCAGGTTTTTTTTTCTCAGCTCTACTTCTATATATGAAAGACTTGGTGTCAAAGAATTCCAGCCGGATGCAAACCGCAATTGTCAATGTGTCCTCCACGATCAATTTTTAAACAGTTGGCATTTTCTTGAATTAAAAGGAACCTTATCCATTCGTCGCCACAGAATCCAAGTCCCTGATTGGTCGACTTGGTTTAACTTTTAACAATGTTCAATGGTCACAGGTTTTGTCTGTAAAGCTATGCATAAACTGAAGAGTGTTAAACGCGAAAGCACCCAAAAAAAACATGTTTACATAGACTTTTAATTGGAAATGGTCGCTTGAACAGACATTGCCAAGGGTGGTGTGACCGTGGCTCTCAGAGTACAGGAGTACAATAAGCTGTGGTTTCCACTTTAGCTACAGTGCTTTTTTTCTTTATATATATATATATATTGATATACAGACATGTATATACATACACATATATACATGTACATATATATTTGTATATGTTACCTTATTCTCCTGTGTACATATATATATGTATGTATATACATGTGTATATATATATGTATTTATTAATATATTTATATATATATATATACACACACACACACGAGATAATAAGGTAGCATATAGACATATATGTACATATATATATATGTATATACATGTCTGTATATCAATATATATATGCATATACACAAGAGAATAAGGTAACATGAATTTCTAGAGTCTTTCTTACTATTTGTATGCTAAACTCGTTTATATCTCATTTGATAATTTATGAGATAAGTTTACCGCCAGCTGCTTCAACTCCAAAGTACTTCATAACATGACATGTACTTAGACTGTTTCCTCAAGCTGGACATATTTGAGCCTTTTTTCCAAACAATCCGCAGCTGACATCAACACTCATTTTTCACTACAGGACATATCAGGCAACACCCTCTGGGCCACGCCTATAAATCTATTAATTTACCCTTGTAATGCCGATTGACAGCTGTGGAGGCCTGGCTACAAATGAGGGAGAAATTGTCATTATTAATATTCAGATTTATCGCTCTAGTTTGAGTCGAAACCCTTGAGGGGGGGAATGCTGTCTGATTTATTTTTCCTCTGCCATCAGCGTTCCCGCTCTAATTGGACTCTGCTAATGATTAACTGAGCCACTCCATGGCGGGGTCTCACTCGACGCAGTCGGACTAAAAATTTTTATAATTTGTAAAGGATTATTGATCTTTTTTTTTCTTTTTTTAACTTCCATTTCCAAGGCCTCAGGAGAGAGAAAGAAAGTTCCTGATGAAATGCAGCACAACTGTCATAAAAATTACCTTTTTTTTGGTCTGAAAGGGTTGTCGTAATGTTGATGCTGTAAAATATTTGAGAAGTGATTATCTTTGCTGCACGGTTTAATAAGAGAGGAAGACGCAATCATGTAGAGTGCATACAAATGTACTTCCTTGATAAACATTACCGTCTAAGGTTTGGAATAATAAAACACCTTGAGCATACTTGCTCTGTAAGCCTTTTGATAGAGATAAACTTTTCTGATTGAACTTTGTTTCTCAGTATATCTCTGTCCTTGAAAAGGGTTTCTGTACAGGACTTTTTCGCGAACACCCCTTTTACCTTCTGGTTCTTCCCTCCTTTTTTATTTCTTTTTTGTTTTTCCACCCATGTTTCCCTCAGGGGCAGATTTGACGGCAGATTGCAAGCCGGTCCTTTCATCAGCTTATCCTCTCTCCTCCTTTGTGTGCTCTGATGCCGACTGAAAAGGATTTACTATAATCCATAGACACTTCACAAGCATTGATGCCAGTGTAAACAGCAAGAATCTGGCATTTAATATATGGAGATGACAAAAAAATGTGTGATAACCATTTACATGAGACAGAGCATCTTTTTATTTCATCAAATTCGTTTCGCCTTTGAGTTGTCTCGAAGGCAAATGTTGAACCACGAGAGTTTACGCCGTCTGTGAACCATCACCAATATGGAAGATCCTTTTCTACGATATACATTACAAACCCATTCCAGTTTGCAATTGAAACTAAGTAAAGCCCAAACACAGTTTATGAATTCCCCAGCTTTTACATTATTAAGTCAGCTTTGTTTAATAATGCAAAATAGTTACATTTAAGACTTAAATAAATGCTGACACAGGCTAGTTCAAAAACATTTTCCCCTTTGTTGTTTGATTAATATTCAATGAGAATAGAAAGATGTACATTTTTACATATCTGATGTTTTTATTTTATATTTTTTGATTGAAATAAGTTCAATTCTGTTTTTTTACATATCTTTGTCATGTTTTAATTTGTAACAAAAACCTTTAGATTTCTGGACTGAATACTGTATAAAAACAAAAGCAACGCTACTTGAGTGCAGTTCACCATATTTTCACTAGGTGGCATGTTACACGATCAAGAAGATTACAGCTAGAAAAAACAAACATATATAGGCACATTTCTAAAATGTTAAATCTCATTGAAACATTAGGGATGTGTCCAAATTCCTTCTCTACTTCATATAGTGCAGGACTATCTAACGCCCTGGATTTAAATGTAATTCAGACATACAGTATGCTAGTTTTTTTTTTTTTTAAATGTCGAATAATATTTACGAATCCACTGTGTTCTGATGCTGAAAACTAAATTTAAATAGATTTCTTCCAAATGACATTTTGTCCAAACATTATGCATTGTGGTCTATATTCCCGAATCTAGTGAGCATCAATGACCCCTAGGCTTATAAGAAATTCTCAGGGTGGTGGATTTTGGAATTGTAGATTCTGACACCCAATATGGTGCACTGTTGTCTCCTTTCCACTGAGCGCTACATGTTCGGTACAGTCCAGTATTTTGAGCGTTTCCATTATAAAATTGACCGAACCATAGCATTTTTGGACCCCCGTTGGTTGTAGTTCCATAGAAAAATGAAACAGCCTGTTGTGAAACTTCCTTATTGGTGAAAGGTGATTACGACAAAAGAAAGCGCCAAGAAGGCGTCTGTTTTTGCCGCCCGCTGTCTGTCATCTCTCAAACAACATACTGTTTACATTAACTTTGTATATACTTGGGGGCGGTAACTTTTAATAGTAAAGGAGCCATCTGGGCTTGTTTTCTACTGATCAAAACCTAGAAGGAGCCGCTTAGCCTTTGAAAAATTTGGGTTTGCACTCATTACCTTCTTTTTTGTAGTAATAAATATGAATTATGTCTATTTTTGGCACAAACAAAAGCAAAAATATTTTTAAAAAACTAGCATCTCTAACAATGTGATTTTTTCTTAATGTTCAACAGAATCTCAAATATGTGCACCTCAGTCGTCAATTTATAAATGTAACTAATCTAAATTAAATACATGCTAATTTAGTAATTTAGTAAAATACTATGATTTTGTTTTTCTTCAGCTAGATGGAGAGATAAAAGAGCCACATGTTGCTCTGGAGCTGCAGGTTGCAGACTCCAGGTATATATGAAGTATAAAAAGCCAAGCGTAAAAAAATGAGCTGCTGGATGATCGCTATTGTTGTTGTTAGCTTCACCCCGTACGTGCTATCTTTGTCCAATGCTCACCTGAACTTTCTGGACCATTCTAAACCGGACCGGACCATATTCCACTGTACCGCTCAGTGGAAACAAGGCTCAAGTACACTGTAAAAAATGAAACATTGGATCAACTTACAAAGGTTCTGTAATTTGTTACATTAAAAATTATTATTTTTTATCAACTTGAAATATATTTTGATAAAAACATTTTTTTTAATGAACTAAATTATAGAGCTTTTGTTATTTGATGTAATGTTTCACTTTTTACAGTGTAGTTAGTGGTGAAGGAACTTTGACACAGCACATATATTTTATATATACTATATATTAAACTAGAATTCAAATAGGAGTATGATTGTCAATTAGTCCTTTAATTATTTTAATGTTTGATCAATGTGTTAGCTCTTTTGGAAACTAATGAGGTTTGATGACCAGCTGAAAAAAGTGGACAACTTTCAGTTAAAGAACTTGCTTGAAATATTTGTTTTACTCGACTTAAAGTGATAAAGTAAAGGTGTAAATAAAAGTGACATTGAACAAGCTTTCAAAACTTTCTCTCAATAAACTTTCCAAATCAAAATCGCATTTTAGAGTCCACTGTATTCTTGTGGGTCTTTATTTCTTTTTTGCTTTGTAAGCCTTTCCTCTCGTCTTTGACCTTTATTTCAACACAACACAAAGCCCACTTCAGTCCGTTTGCTCCGTTTTCCTTTAAGTTTTGAAGGACTTCACCAAAGCGCTCACATTTCCTGAGTCAGTTCCTGCGGGATTCCAGCAAACGCTGCAGCTGGAAAGCTCGCCGTTTGCACCCTCTGCTGACGTTCTGCGTTTTGTCCCCCACGCAGGCCTTTTTTGCCAAGGACTACATCATGAATCACCCGGAGGATGGCGATAAGATTGGACGCCTGCGAGAGCTCATGTTTGAGCAGGTCAGGACTGAGAGATGCTCAGGGACAAATGTGCAAATAATCCCCTTTCCCTAAAAGATAAAAGCAATAAAAAAGCCCCTTTCTGTTTGGGTTTTGGGACTCCAGGCGCACATTTTGGAGTACGGCCTGGCTGTGCATGAGAAGTTTGTTCCACAAGACATGAGACCTCTACACAAGAAGCTCGTGGATCAGTTTCATCTGATGAAATCCAGTCTGGGCATACAGGTAGGCAAACTCTTGAATTCAAGTTTAAAGACAATCAGAAAATAAAGACTCATATTTTCATACCACGCAAGCTGCAGTTTTCCTAAATTTGACAGCAAAAAAAACCCAAAACAGACTGCTGTGTTTAGAGCTCAGAGTAAATGACCCCTACAGTCTTCCAAAGGGGAAATTCACTCTTCATTAAACAGCATTCCATCATCTGCATACAGACGGTTTTATTTATTTAACTCACACAGGCTTCCAGAAGGATTTCATTCTGTGTATTCTTTTGTTTTTTTAAAATCCTAGGAGTTTCCGGCTTTCGTGCGAGCGAGCCCTGTGCCCTTCACAAACGGCAGCCCTCGATCCTGCAGGAACTCTGTCCCCAGCATCATTAGCACGGACGCCGGCAGAGGGGTAACCAGGCGGAGGTAGGAATCGTTTTGAGTCTTCTTCATTCAAGATGTACCGCAAACCCCACTAATGTCAAATACTTTCAAGACCCATAAAAATCTGTTTTTTTACATGTTCTGGTGGCATTTTTCTGATGACTGAAGATGCGTGTAAAGAAGCTTTTTTTAAATTCAAATTGTGAATCAGGAGCAAAAAAAAAAAAAATGCAGTTGGAAAAAGTTTGTTGGTGAAAAGTAGACGACTAGAATCGTTTTCGTTTCCCTCGGCTGAAATTTCTACGACTGGATAGCTCTAATATTGTTAACCATAAAGTCCCAGTGCTCCCCCCCACAACTCTCATACAATCCCACTTATACCATGGTCACTTACAAAATAAATACAATTTCAAACAGTTTTTAGTACTTAATTCTTGCAATTTTTTTCGGTTTAGATCCCTTTTTTAACAAAAAGCGGTCTATTTGATCCATGGTCTGGGGCATTGTTGTGTTACTGTGATGACACGCAACTGAGCCAAGGAATGCGATATAAATGCAGATCACAATAGGTTAAATAAAGCATTAGTCCAGAGAGAAAATTCCCCTGTTACCGTTTGTTTTTGTCCAGGCGATATAGATTTTTTTTTCTTTTTTTTTTAAGTAGTCTGCACAGTGATAAAGAGCATTCGGGCTATGTGACCGGAACTTCTCTTTTTTTTTATTAGGTCTGCAGGTTCTAATGTTAGCATCTTTGTTTTCTTGGAGTAACACTGCTAACGTAAAAGTCTGCTTATCTTAACACAATTTACACTTCTGGGTGAGCATGTAATAAATGTAAAAATCTAAGATGATAGCAATGAAGAAACATGACCTGTTTTTGCTCAAAAGCCCCATAAAATTTACCAGGTAAAACGTTGCAATTAATCGCGATTAATCGCAATCCAAAAGTGTGATTAATCAGATTAAGTTTTATAATTGATTGACTGCATTTATTAAAAATAAATGTTCTAAGTGTACAATTTTGTGTGTGATTTCATATTGTGATTATTTGCAGATAGTCATAAAATAAAAATAATAATAATATTGCGATTAATCACGACTAATGGTTTGCGATTAATTAGTTCATTTTTTTGATGGATTCCCAATGCCACTTTGTACACATTTACAAACCTAAATTTTTTGGGTAGATTTATTTTGTGGAACAATGAAACTTGATGTAAAATGTAAAGCTTAAATAGTTTCAGAGATTGAAGTCCCTCCCCCGCCCCCATCCATCACCGCCTTTCCATAGGCTGCCCTTTACCGCTGACCTTTGCCTCCGCCTTACCTTTTCGGAGTTTTACCTCATGTGTCTCAGCGGTGCTTTGAAGGCCACACTCTGCGCCCTTTTCCTCCTCCTTCTGCAGTCTTTTACTGACATGGTTCGATGTTGGCATATAATAGGCGGGGGCGTCTGGTTGGCTGGCACCCAGAGGGATACCTCAGTGTGGCTGCTGTGAGGCCAACAGGCAGACTGTGTGTGTGTGTTTTGATGTGTTCAATGACCCTTCCACTGCCTCTACCTGCGACATTCTCCCTGCACCGTCTGATCCCACGGGGCACAGAAAGTTGGGGACGCACACATTACTTCAATCTCCCGGTGACATTTCACGTATCCACCAGAGTTTTGATTTCTTCCTTTTCTAAACTATGATCTAAAAACCCGAGGATGTCTTTTTTTTTTCTCCCTTCTTTTCTTTGCCTTTTAGCAAACTGCCGCATCAATATTTTTTTCTCCTAATCTGACATCTCCTGTCTTCTGTTTGTCTTTTATCTCCCTTTTGCTTTATGACTTTTTCTTTTTTAATCGTCCTTGCTGCTCTTCATTCTCCATTCTCGGTGAGTGAAATCTCTCAAAGCAAGTGAAAAATAACCCTGTTAGCTTGTATGAAAACCGCCGTAACCGTCTCTCTTTGTCTTTGAAGCTGGAGCAGCTACCCCGCCGTCAACCGCTACTCCTCGTCCTCGCTGTCGTCACAAGCCTCCAACGAGGTCAGTAATATCACGGGGCAGTCGGAGAGCTCCGATGAAGTCTTCAACATGCAGGTAGGCCTCCCTCACTCTGAACACTTGCTACAAACTCTTTAAGTTGTTGATTTTCCAACATTTTCTCTTGTACTCTCTATAGGTTTGACTTAAGACATGTTTTTTAGCCTCTTTCTCCCTCTCGCCCGACCTTTCATCTCCTCTCGCTCCGTGTTTGGAGCTCCGGCCGCTCTGGCAAATTGTCACGATTATATCAAATAAAGACACGCTTCTTTGTCGGGGCCGTTCAGGGAGCCTGAATCTAATCTAAACTAGATTTGGGCAATTCACAGAGCTGCCGACAACTTCTGGCAAGCGGTCCGCCGCACCTGGAAGGCCACGAGGAACAGAGAGAGGAGAGAAACCCGACGGGGAAAAGGCTGTTGTCAGGAACCTGACGGCGCCAGTTATGGAATTAGTATCGAACGCCTTCGCTTTCACAAACAATTTACACTAAAGTAGCAGAAAGAGAATTTATATTAAGATAAAATTAGTGGAATGCATTTGGTTAGATATTTTATTTGTGTCATATAGATATGAATACAATTTTTACTACAAAATAATAGCAAAGCTACTTAGGAGAAAAATAGAATGGTTATGGAGTGGCAACACCAATTATAAGATTTGGAGTTGTATTAAAAAAATCCTTAGGGCTAGTACTAGCATGACAGTGTATTTTGTAACATTTTGCACAGAACTATAATGAGCTATATACGTTACAGAGTTAAAGATGGGCGGGGCTTTTATGCTGGAGCTGTAGAGGATGATGACATGAAACCTGAAAAATGACGTGGGACTTAAAACAGTTGACCAATCACAAAATTCAACTTTAATACCTTGTTTAAACCAGAATCAAGCAAGAATCAGAATCAATCAAACCAAACTCCACTTTTGCACCAAGACTATCCAGGGTAGAAAAGCGCAATTTAAGTCTACGCCAATAACCATTGATAGAAGACGTATCCTTCATAGAGTAAATATGCAATCAAACCAAATTCTCCCTTTGTTGAGTTTAAACCACTAGTGAGGTGAAAACTCATTTTAATAACTTAAGAATATTTGAGAAATGAATCGATATAGAATCTAATTGGATCAAATCAGGATCCTGTTCATTTAAATGGGATCAATACAGGAGTTTAACACTGAAGGCTTCCTGACCGCAGACTGCTTCCTGCAGTAAGTGGAGTGTTTGCATTATAATGCTGCAGAAGACACTGCAGCTTTGCATGTGTGCGGAGTGTAAAGTAGACGTGTACATCAAACGTAAACCACCTTCAGTCTCCTTGACTGTCATTCTTCTGACAGAATTAGCTGCATTTTTTTCCCTTCCAAATCAGTGTTTTTTGGGTTGCTTTGTGAAAGTGCACACAAGGACGGGAATCAACGAGTGTACTGACATGAGGGACGTGAAGGTGGAATGAATTCATCTGAACAGCCAAGCTGAAGATCTTTTTGTTCTGCAGCACAAAAACTGTTCCGTGTTCCCTTCAGAAGGTCAAAGTAGATGCCGCCAAAACAATCACAACTAATTGAAAAATGGTTGCTTAGGCAACAGTTCAAAGAAAGTTGTAAAAAAAAAAAAAAAGCTGTTAGTAGTTATATTTTGTTGTTTTTTTTCTCTCAAATGCAGCCCAGTCCGTCTACCTCAAGCCTCAGCTCCAACCACTCTGCCTCGCCCAACGTCACCAGCTCGGCCCCGTCCAGCGCCAGAGGTAACGTGACTCTTTCCTTCACACAGTTACACGCCGCAGCTCGCCTTTTTTTGATCCCGAGTGACTCATGCAGAGGAAGCGAACCGAGAGGTCCGGCAAGACAGCCGGTAACCTGTAACCTGGCCGAGATACAATGTTCTCTCTAACCGCCGCGTCTGATGAGGTTAGCGAGGTTAGACCGGTGCACGGGTTGGAGGATGTGAAAGAGATAAAAGAGGAGAAAGAAAGAAAGAAACGAGCTGCAAAACTGACAAAAAGATCAGGACAAAAATCGATAATAGTTTTCCTGTAGATCCCTGCAGATGGTGTTTCTGTCCGATCCCTATCATCACCGCTAAGGATACATCAAGACAGTTCTGACCGCATACACGCAACGCTTTAGCAAGCGGGTGGCGCCCTTATAAAAGTGCCCTCTGTCGACTGTTGAGAGTTATTGCCAAAGCGGCGTTATCTGAAGCAGCGATTGGTATCTCAAAGTCGTGTGATGGCCTATTTGTTAATGGATGAAGACAGTAAAGGTGCAGCTGCAGAGGGGGCGTGCTGTGAAAGTGGAGCGTTTGCGTGGTTGTGTGGGCTTTTGTGTTCGCCTGTGCTGCATATGCGCGCCCGCCGAGCCGGAGCTCAAGTCCTCACTGTGATTGTCCACTGTAGAAGAGAGGAGGGGAGGGAATGAGGTTGGGGGGGGAGGGGCCCGGGCCATTTATCATCTTGTGTAGCTAGTGAGGCTGAAAAAATGGTGGAGAGGCTTTTGGGTGGGGAGGGAGAAGAGCGATTGGCCTTTCCTGATTGCCAGTATTTGTGGGTAATAGCGAAACACCTTGCTCCTGTTTGGACCTTTATGTGCTCGAGCATGCTGTTGTGTGTGTGTGTGTGTGTGTGTGTGCGCAGCTTTAACATCCCGTACCTTCCAGGTTCGCCTCAAATGGCAGAGAAACACAAGCACGCCAGAGAAAACGCGTGTTTGTCTCCGCGGGAGAGACCGGTCAGTGCCATATTCCCCAACCCTCACGACGCAGCACAGGTTGGCGCCCACACATGAACACACCAAACACTCTTTGACATCATGTTGTATAATTATTTAAAAGAAAATCACTGTTGTCGTTATTGTACCTCTTTTTTTATTGACATCCTGCTTGTCCTGCAACAACATCAGCATGAAACCACCTCTACAGTTTCAAACCTGCCGTGTGTTCTGTGCTGTAGGGCGCACATTAATGAAAATATACCATAGAGTACGTGCACAGAACTATACGCCAATTAAACAAGGCAAAAGAGTCAGAGTTAAGTCTGTCAGTCAGTTAGACTTTATTAATCGTGTTCACAGTAGTTTTAGAGCTTGTTTGTAGCATGCTACATGTTAGCCACGTTAGCGTATTCACAATGCCTGTAACTCCAAACCCTGTTTGCAACATGTAAAAAAATATTGACTGAAATCTCTACGACGATTGTTCCTGTGACTATGCTAACTCGCAACCTTTCTAGTAACAGGTTAAAAAAAAACACGATCCGACACCGCTACACGTTAGCAACGTTAGCTTATTCTCAATACCTGTAACTATAAACCTTGTTTGCACAACATAAAAAATACTGACTGATATCACTGAGACAACAGTTACTGTGATTACACTAACTCCCAACCTCATTAGTAACACAAAAAAATTAAGAAGAACACAATCCAGTCCTGCTATACGTTAGCCACATTAGCGTATTTACAATAACATCCGACCTTGTTTGCCACTTGTAACAAAACAGACAGTGCTGTGTACCTCCAAAGTACCTCCAACAACCAGAATAATTCCAAATATAAGGCTTTTTTAAATTTTATATATAAATATTTTCAGTGTGCCTTATAGTGTGAAGTATCTGGTATCTTATACAACTACCCTAATAGTTTTGTCTCTGAGCCCTGTTTCAAAGATGGAACCAGCAGCCCTGAAATACCAAACAGTAAAATAATTCCTGCCTGAAGACGTGTTTGTAGGACATCCAAAAGTTGATTTCTGTAACATCATCAATTAAAAGTGGTAGTGATCAATATGATCTGGTAAAATAGCTTACGAAATGTATAAAAACACTGCAATAATACGGATAAGGTATTTTTGGGGTTATAATATATAAGTGTGGAGAGTCTTTTAGGATTAAGCTGCTCTAAGGTAAAGAGTCCACTGAAATAAGGTGAGAGCTGGTCCTCAAAGCTTACGGTGGATTTTGGTAGAAACTACTCCTTCACCAGGCTTAAAAATCCTGTTTCATTCACCACTAACAGTGTGCAAAAGCCAAGGATTACACTGCTAGAGGAAAATTGATCTAAAAAGCCTCAGCTTAAGATGTTTCGCTTTGAAATTCCAGCCAAGTTTTGACTTTTTTATTATTATTATTATTAGTTTCGACATTCAAACGTATAAATTCATGGAATTTGAAAGCAAGGAAAGAAAATTATTTGATACATTTAAAAAAAGTGTCATATCAGACATTAGTTTGTACTCTTTACCTTTAAAGATAGTAGTGGATAAAGATAAGTGCTCCAGAATTGAATGTAGGGACACAAAAGTCGGGTACTAGAGGAGGATCTTCTAGTTCTGTTTGCTGGATGTTACAGTAACTCTCATGGAAGTACGTTTTGCCTTCATCCACTACAAACACATTCTTGTACAGCAAGCTAATCACAGCACTACAACAGAGAGGAACAAGGGTAAAATGATATTGCAATTCTTTCTCTTGCCGAAGGATAATATGTAATACAATCACACACTCTACTCATAGTGACAAAGCGACTGCAACGGGAAGATAATGTGTTTGCTTTTCAGGGCCATTCATCTGATGCTGCTGCCGTTTGGGGCACAAATAACCTGTTTTCTAACCCTTGGTGTTAAATCCACCAGAACAAGTACAACAAAAAGGCCCTTACAACAATAAAGCAGTCTTCGTTATCTGGAAAAGTCTTGTCTAGGTATAATAAATCCTGTTTTGGGGACTCTACTGTAAAAGTTTGTGTCTATTTTGAAATGATATTAGGAAATGGTACATCTGATTTGTACTTCTTATCCTCCTATTTAAGGGCAGCTGCCGCTACAGCTATTTATCTTGCTTCTTTTCTTTTTAATTGGAAATTTACTGAAACGTAATTTATCTCAATTTGAGTGCTATTAGTAGGTGGGTGCTAAAACGGAGGATTCACAGGACAAAAGGTGTCCTTGTAAGAAACAGCCTTTCATACGCTACTAAATAGCACATTATGCCTCTTATGAAGGTAAATATAAATTGCAAGTCTTTCAAGAGCCTCAGAAAATAAAAATAAAAGACTAGAAAAGAAACCTAACTGTGTTTACGGAGTGTTTTCAAAAAAAGATAGCAAAGAAACTAGCTAGTTGCTAGCATAAAATGTATGCTAGCTCTTTTGGAGTTCATTCTATTGGATTTTACTTTAAGTACTTCAATACAGAACGTAAAAAAAAAGCAAAAATATGTAACATTAGGTAAATTACATTAGCTAACACTTAAAACTATAATAAACTACAACCAAATTGACGAGTTTTACATTTAATATAGTTAGCATAGCGTAATTGTCAGATTTAATACAGGTATTTTTTGCTAAGAAGTTCCTAATTTTACCATTCTTTTGTATTACTGGCTTCATTTTTAACATAGGTATAAAAAGTTAACATTTTGCTGTAGTGAACAAACTAATGTGAACAGAAAAGAACACCGCCATTAAAGAACAATTGAGGGTGTTTTATTATTTTCACAGCTTTAGACGAACACCGTAAGGTAGTCATTTTCAAGCTAACCCCACTCATCAGTGTCATAAAAATCATGTTTTTTGTGACAACTATGTCTTCTAGAAAAGCCTTAAAAATTGACTTTTGGGGGCAACTTTAAAAGAAAAAAAGCTAACTGTGTTCACAAAGATTGAATTAAAAAATGACATAAAAGAAGCTAGCTAAGAGCTAGCATTTACACAGCCGTTTTAGCTTTTTATAGCTTCTATTTTTTATGTTTTTACTTTGAGAAAAATAATGCAAATAAATGTAGTAATAAGTCAATTACTGTTTTGCCACAATTACAATGATGGGTTGCCTATTGAGGACCCACGCTAATGTTAGCTTGGGCTAATAAGGTGCTATAAGCTAGCTGGAGGGAGTGCAAACAAAGGGTTGAAGAAAGTCAATGCTAACTTCTGCTCCAACACTCCTGACCACAACTCTAAGGGGGAATTTCTCTTTGGCTCCTGCTATTCTGTAGAAATTATGTCTCAAAACATGACAGACTTTTACATTTTAGTAAGATTAGCATAGCACAATTGTCAGATTTAACTTTTTTCTATTTTGCAATATTTTTATATTACTAGCTTAATTTTTCACTGAGTTTTCAAAACTTTATATCAATTTGCCATATATAGAAGACACAGATAAAGTTGAAAAACACAAATTTCTGGTGCTAGGCAGGACTTTTATTGTGAAGGGAGATGATTCAAAATGAATGCTTTCTTGTTGGAAGAGTGTTTAAAGGCTTGTCTGTTTGGTGACCCATTTTTCTCCGTCCGGCAACTTCCAAATGTATTTAACATTTACTACATGCACACTAAATCATTAAAAAAATGGAGAAAGCCCACATGCCTCTACAGTTGGCCTCTTAAAAGCCTAGTTTAAAAAAATCATGTCCAACATGAGAGCCGTCACCCAGCTTCCATGTATAATTTACTGTATGGGTTTCAAGCTATTACTTACCTAACCTCTTACATGTTGCAATTTAAAACTTCCCAACTTGTTTATCTGTATTCTTCTTTGTGCAGAGAACTTCTGCTCATCAGATAGCTGATACCACTTTACCAAGAAGTGATCCCAACCTCTCGGCACCGGATAAAGGTAAATACAATTTTGTTTACAATATTTGTTTGCAGCTTGTTTGCACAGTCATGCAGGGCACAGCAGTGATAGACAGCTCGGGTTTTTGCCAGACCTTTTTGCCGTCTACAGCGGTGTTTATCTGTCTAGACATTCCGTGTGCCGAGCCAAACGCTGATTGGAAGCTCACCATTTCACAAAGACGCAGCCCGATGCACTGTGGGATGCAAACGAAAACATAAACACCATCCAACAATCAGCTTTTTTGATTGTTTGCATCTCCCAAATGTGATAATAAAAGAGCAGGAACCCTACTCCACAGCTAGTGAACAGTAATGGTAGTGCCACCTTGAACAGGTTAGCGCCAAACATGATTTTCTGCTGACATTCGCAACAGCTTTCAGCCAGATTTGCACCTCGGAAAGGGCAGAATAAGTGCATCCTCTTATCAGTTCAAGGCCAGACCACTTTTGCAATTTCAAAGAATATCTTCCACATCCCAAGCTAAAGTGTACCGCCAAAAAAAAAGAAAAACTAGCTCCCCACTAAGATCCAGGATTCTGCAGGTTAACAGACCAAACAAGCAGCAGTAGTTTCACTGCTTGAGAGGAAATAATTAGTCGGGATGAGAGAAAACACACCTTCCTCTGGAAGTGCGAAGTGTGGATGTAATGGCATCCTTGCGTTTCACACACAAACACACACCTCTCCCCGTGACTCAAGTGTGATGTTTGAATAATGAAGTGAGAGATGAACACATAATCTGCCACAATATGGTGATGTGGCCCCATTATGCACACGACAAATAGAAACGGTGTGACAATTTACACCAATTTTTTTGTTTTTGAGTCGCTAATTATTTTTCTTCTCAGAAAGTGTTCTGATATCATCCTAACACTGAAGCGTGGAATATAGAAAGAGAAATGAATAATTGCTGCAGATAATCAGACATCAGTCACAAAAACAAATCCTCAACAGTCACTTGTTCTACTACATGTTGGAAGTCAAACCAGTTAAACTTTAACCAAACAGGGACTCAGTTTAGGTAGTGATGTAAGGGTAGCATCCAACGTTTTTAAATTTGATTGCGTAGGAGAAATGAATACTTGTGGTTTGGAGGTAAATGACATAATCGCTGAATCCCAATTCTCCCCCAACCCCTCCAATTGTGGGGGCATTTGGAGGGCCAGGGTTGTCCCAAAAGTTGTTTTAAAGGGGCCATTCCGTGATTTTCTTAAGGGGATCTCCGCTAGCTGAAGCTGCTAGCTTTGAAGAGAAAGTGTCTGTGTTAGCCTGGGGGCGGAGCTTACCCTTCCTGAAAGGGGCTGTTTAGAGGATTTCTCAGAAATTCGTGAACGGATCAAAATACCGTTTTTGGTGAAGAATGACAGTATTTAAAAGCTCAAAAAGTGCATTTGTCATGGTATGGCCCCTTTAAGGGCTAGCTAGCCCTCCACACCGATGGTGTTCCTCGTTGTGGTGTGCCGCCGAGGAGAAGCGCTTATTTTTTTGTATTTTCTGAGCGCTAGCAGCTTCTGGCTAACGTAGTTAACTGGCAACTTTTGATGACATCATGGAGTGGGAGTAACGTCGGAACTATTCTTCCATAACTCTCCGCTTGGAGGGCTAAATGTAGGGGTAGAGAGAAGCCGGAGGGGAAGGGGGAATTCGGACTCAACATATTGTCTTTCATATATCGGAAAAGAGCTGTGAAAGAAAAACCTGAAGTAAGATTAGCGAGATCCCATTACTATTGGGTAACGACAGTCCAGTGTGAACACCATATGTTAAAATGGATGCATTCTTATACACGTTTCATATGCCCCAAGTGGGTACGAAGCATCAGAACGACTTCAGTTTTCAGTTCTTACAAGCTTACTAGCTTCTAGAAAGTCTAAAGACTTTGATAAATCTGAAAAAATATTTGCAGTAAATTCTGGAAAAAACCCTCCAGCATCTGAATTTTCTCCATATTTGTCTGGTCAAAAATAAATGTTACATTTTGACACATAAATTAGTTATTTTGGCATTTGAATGATGATAATGTCAGTTACTCAAAAACTTCCTTAGAGGTGATGTATTCAATGGTTAATAGTGATGAAACACCAAGAAATCTTGATTTTTTTTTTTCCTGTTTTCAGCTTACACAGGGCTTTCCGCTGCTTCACACTATTGTGATTTACTCTGTGGTCAGCCACAGAGTCACCTTTTCTTTTTTTTCTTATAAAAAAAAAAGAGCGACTATTACTTTTTTTTCATGCAATAGTACGAATAAAAAAGCTGGTAAAAATATGGTGGGATGTCAGATCTCATGCATCAGGGGAATAGTGTTTTGATTTGACTGCACCAAAGAGGCAGAATATTAAAAAATTATTTCAAGGGAATTAGCTTGGTTTCTTCTTTTTTTTTGTTTCCGTCAATAAAGTGTTATGTATCAGTGATTACTTCAGTATCTACTGGAATAATGTTAATTGCGTATTAAGTATTTAAGCATTAAGGAGGTCAAAAGAACGCCCACACTGAAGATAAAGCTCTAAATTCATCTGTGTTTGCATTCTTAACCCAGGATAGATCCACGCTGATGCTTTGACCCTTCTCAAAAGTGCAGTGTGAAAGTGGACCAACCCAAACGATAATGTGAAAAGGGCGATTGATAATTTGTGGGAAAATAAAAAATATATGAGCCAATATTTATTTTTTAAAATGGTAAAAGTCACAGTACTGGCCAAACTATGGAAAAAAACTATGACTCAAACTCTAATAAATATAGTACTAAATTGTGTTTTTACCCATACTAATGTTTTTTTTCTCGGGAAGTATTTGTTAGAAAAAGGTGTTTTATGGTGAAGCAGCATTGTATTAGGTCTCTTCTTTTCCCATGTGGTCTGTCATCATGCCATTGTTCAAATGTGTTGATGTGATGTTCAAACATGTGACTTGTGGTGTTTCTGTGTACCATAAAGTGAGACCCACTCCCAGTAGCTGGAGCCTAGACAGTGTCAAGGAGGGCTCGCCGTCCTTCTCTGACTCTGTCTACAAATTGCAATGCCCTCCTGTTCCCCCTAGGCCGCCGTACTCAGGTAAAACCAGCAGATCCTCCGCTGAAGAATGGTACTAATTTTCCAGTCTGGCTTTTGACACCTGGTGCTCTAACCAACTCTTTCTGCGGAAGCCTTTTTTTTATTTCTTCTTCATCTGAGTCTTTCTGGCTGTCAGCGTTTAATCCTGGTGCCATATGGCAGCTTTCTCCAATACTAACTGACCCGGAATTCTGATAGCGTCTCGTTATGAAACGCGCCACTTCAGCTGAGTCCGGAAATCTTTCCAGGCTCCCGGGGGGGGGCTTTGAGTCGATCCCGATTTAAAATTCCACTCCATTCCAGGGCTTTCTTCCTCTTCTGTCCCCCAGAGAGATGCACGTTATTACATTTGTCTGCCATTGACTTAAACTGTGTTTTAGTTGTTTACCATTTACAGATGCAACAGACTTGACTTATTCCCTGTGGTTTTAGTGCACTGCCCACTGGCAAATTCAGCAGATGGCCCCCTTTTTTTATCCTTCTCCGATTTCTTGGCTTGTATTGTTCTGAAGCAGCTGCTGGATGCAGGAACAGCTTAGGGCAGTCTGCAGGACCTGCAGAACATCAGCACTCGCTGGATTCATCCATGCTCTGAGCCGCTTTCTGCTCCGTGTGTTTATGTTTGTACGTCTCTTGCTGTGTCATTCTAGGGAAATACAATACACTTCCTTGATTTGAATTCATTCTTTTCTGTTTTTCTCCTTCTTTTAGGATCCTCCGCTAAAAATATGAGGTCCCAATCCCCGGTTCTCACGTCCAGATCTCCACAGAAGGTTGGTAAATGCTATAAGTGGACGTCGTACTGTGGTCAGACATTGAGGTTTTAATAGTAGGTTTACATTGAAATATATAAATGTATTTGTTTGCCATGAGTGCAGTAAAGAACAGATTCCACATCAATCAGCGAGGGTTGTGGCTCCCAGGTGTTTTTCATGACTCTAATGAGCTGAAATTAAAGGGGGGGGGTCCTCGTTACAGCTCATTGCCTTTATCAGAAACACCTGTGCACAGAAGCGGCCAATCAGGTTCAGAACTCTCCACAAAGGCCAAAGAGTTCTAGACTGTAGACGTGACAGCAACCGACTGTAAGACCGTCATCAAGCTGTTTGGTGAGAAGACGACGGCAGCTGGTGCAAATGTTCGCAAATGACAATAACCCGAAACACACGAACGAGAAAGATTGGCTCGAGGAGAAGCACTTCAAGCTCCAGAAGGGGTCTTGGCAGATTTCAAACTCGAGAAAGGCGCTGAAAGTTTGAGTCATCAACCACAAAACTGTTATTACTATGCAAACAAAAATGGGAACAAAGTCTTCATGAGATGTTGGCAAACCTGTTCAATCAATAAAACTTTATTTACATAGCACTTCTCATACAAAATATAACACAAAGTGCTTTACACGTAAATAAAACAATCTAAAAACAAGCACAACAATAAAAAAAATTCAGATACAATAAAAAAACATAATACCCGCTCTTTAACAGCAATCCCTCGCTATTACGTGGTTTCCCTTCCAGGTTATTATTAGTGCATTGTGTTCTGCAACTTGATTGGCTGTTGAGTTATTGGTACACCTGCCATGTTTCTTGTACAGAATGTGTTAAATTGATCAAATATATAAAAATCTTCTATCGCAATCAGATCACTGTTTTAAACAGCCTTTTTTAAAATTATTTTCTGGTGATAATGAGACCCACTATCTCATTATCACCAGAAACGAAATTTGTTTTCTGGTGATCAAAAAAAAATAAAAACGTCGACACTATTAAATCAATCAATTATAAATGGATCAGTTATTCTGGTGTTTGACATTTTCTTTAAAAGAAGTGCTTTGTTTTGCTTTGGATTTTAGAAAAATGACAAAAGTATATTATAGCTAACTGAGTTAGGCTGTTTAGGTTCGCTAACACACAGTCAGACCTGGGTTCTGTCATCAAGGATTCTAGGTAAATAAAGGAAGGAGGCTAGTGCATTTAGGAGTTTGAGGAGCGTTGATCCACTAATACATCAAAAATGAACCAAAAAACATTTTTTGTGGAGTGTTTTCTTTTGCTGTTATTTTTAAACAAATGTTTGAACTTTTGAACTGAGAAAGTGTGAACATGTTCATGTCTAAAGTAGAATAATTATAAAAAATAAAGCTGACTATTTAGCTGATTTCATCTTTTGTGGGTTATTCTTAAACCAGAATAAATGGAGGAATTACTTATTAAAATTCAATCAGTTGACACCTTTTTTTATTATCACAGTTCAAATAAACTCGGCGTAGACCAGATCTTTCACTGTATTCTTTTTGTTACCTGTATTGCGGCTGCCATGTTTCTGAGCAGCTTTTTCTCCGGCTCCATGAGAGCGAAGAGCGGCGTATTACTGCTCAGTGAAGCCGACAGCAGCTGATTTAGTACTTTTTATGTCACGGCCGTCCCTAAGAGGCCTGAAACAGGACTGCCTGGAGGGCATCAACTGCATTATAAAGAGTGTGTCACCGCTTAGGTGGATTTCTTAAGCTTTTTCTTTCAAAAAGATTGAACCTTATTTGCTCTTTTTTCATTAAATCTAAATGTATGAAGAACTCTGTGAGCCCCAGAACAGTTCCTTAAGGATCTATCAACAGAGACGTCCAAATAAGTTTTTAATGTCTTTGACCTCAAAATGATTTTTTTACGTCTTTCTACAGATAACTGATTATTCTCACTTTGTCTCTAAGCTCTGATTCATGGTTAATGAGCCTCTTATTAGTAAAAGGCAGGCAGCCGAAGCAGAAGAGGAACGGGAAAAGGTTAAGTAAGCGCTGAGAGAGCTCTTAATGAGGGTTAGAAATCGCAGCTGAACTGAGGCTGGAGCTGAAGTCACTTTGTGAGTTTTTTTTCTTTTCTTCCCACAAACAACCCCAGAAAAAAGTGCAGGTGTGAAGTCTTCTCATGTATGTGCGAGAACATATTTGCGTGTGTGCTCGTCATGTGGAATGAAAAAGAGATAGCAGAGTGTGAGTGACAGCTCGGCGCTCAGCATGCTCCATCAGTCAGATTAGCGCTCGGTGACGTGTTGCCGAGCTTGTGTGTGTGTGTGTTGCTGTCACAGCAATAGAGGCCTCGGAGGGAAGCACCGAGCTGCCCATCACCCCACAGCCAGGGACTTATCCTCTGCGGACCTCCAGCAGGGCCCCATTATCCGCCGCGTGAACGCAGACATGCCAAACACACACATCACTCAGTGCAGCCGGGGGCCCCGTTCCCAGACCCGCTGACATGCATGCAGCCCACCTGACAGTCCCGCTCCGACTCGTCAGGATGGCAGGGCGGATACTCCATGGAGGGAAGCTAAAATTCCTTATCAGCGCTACACTAAACGTATAGATTTTCATTTCCCTTGATAAGGCGGCTCCGCTCCAACGCGCCAAACCTTTAATGAACCAAACAACCTTACAGATCAGCTCCATACTCCACTACATCCAATTAAGCTTCAGCAGATACAGTGCCAGCGTGGTGTAATTGCTTAGAAAAACAGTTTGAGGAGTGATTAGGCTTTTTGATGAAGAAAGTGCGGCATATTGTGTTTTTTTGACTCAGTGAACAACGACCATTCATCGAGATAAGAAAGAGAAAAGCAGATCCTACTGTCTTTAATACAGGCTCTATTTTATTCTACAATGTATGCTGAATCTTCTGAGTTTTGCTGGGAGCGAAAATGTGTTTTAAACAGAAACATTATTAAAAAATACTATATATATGTATATATATATATATGTGTGTGTGTGTGTATATATATATATATATATATATATATATATATATATACACACACACATATATATATATATATATATATATATATATATATATATATATATATATATATATATATATATATATATATATATATATATATATATGGCCCTGCGACTGACTGGCGACCTGTCCAGGGTGAACCCCGCCTTTGCCCATCAGTAGCCGGGAAAGGCTCCGGCACCCCCGTGACCCCGAAGGGACAAAGCGGTCAGGAAGATGAATGATATATATATATGATATATATATGGGATAAAATGTGGAATAAGGTTTATGGACCTTTTGTTCAGAGTTTCTTTTGTTTCGCTAACCAACTGACATTTTCGCCAGCGGGATAATATAGAACATCACGGCAATGTGACCAGAACTTTTTTTTAAGGTGTGCATTACCACTGACGCTATGTCCGAATTCCCATCCTAATCCCCAACTACTAAAAAACGATATAGCGCGGGACTATAAGGATTTTAAAAGCTATACGGACACCTTGCTCACTACTTTTTTTTTTTTTGGAAACGGCATGTATGACATCACCGATTTCACAAAGTGAAAATCTAATTAATATGAGCACCCTTTGTTCTGATGATGAAAATGTTGGTTTATTTAAAGAAAAAAAAAATCACATTTAAACACGTATTTTTCACAAAAATTGTTCAAACGCAATGCATTGTGGTCTATATTCTCTAATGTAGTGAGCATTGATGCACACTGGTTTTTCGCAAAGACCTCTGGGAAATTTTTAGGGCACTTGATTTTGGATTTGTAGATTAGAACAGGACTACAAAATAGCAAACGTACTATAAACTGAGAGTTGAAGGAATTGGGACGTAGCCTAAAACTTTATCGTGAAAGTGTTGCAAATTAGTTTTGCACTATTTTTAACTATAAGGAAGTAAAAGTAAAATATAAAACAACTTTAAATGACTCTAAACAATTAGCTACCACTTAATGAATTTTTAAAAAACGTGCTTTTAACTTGAGTTCAGAAAAAAAATGGTGAATTTTATATTAGAGATTTTCAAAGGTCTTTTGTTCTAACAGATACAGAAAAACAAGCAGATTTAGTTACAGGCAGGAAAAACAATTCTCTCGTTTCAGCCGTTTAAACACAAACGTTTTAAATGTAGCAATTAAAAAAATAGATTTCAAACTTTAAAACTGAAAGAAAAAAAAATGCTAGAGGGATTCAAGTGAAGGTTGTTTTCATTATTGATAATTTCATAATATTCCCTGTTGTTCATGTAATTATGTAAAAAAGAAACAAAATATGAAAGCACCCAAGGCCAGCGCTGCAGTTTTTTTACTGTTTATTGAACAGCAGTATAAAAGGAGATAAGACTGAGTATCTTGAAAACTTATTTTTTATTTAGTTTAAAATGTTCTCATCTGGTGAGTTTTTATGTCTTCGTCACTCCAACATGCAGTGACAAGGTCCCATAATTAAAATGCTTCTGCAACTCAGCAAAACGGGAAATCTGCGGAGAATTGAAGGGTCATTGAGCTACTATTTTAGGAGTTAATTCAGTCTGAAAATTGTTTTTGTGTAAACATTCAGAAAAGCTTGCAGGATGAAGTACTTTTCAGAAAAAGTTTGATTTTCCTGCTGTCTGTTCTGTCCTTTAGTCCACGGTGCCGCCGTTCACGCCGTCGCCCACCGAGTGCCAGTCTGCCAGCTTGGTGTCCAACTCGCCCGTCCTGTCCGGCAGCTACAGCAGCGGCATCTCCTCCCTGAGCCGCTGCAGCGTGTCGGAGGCTTCAGGCACCGAGCTGCCGTCGGTCGACCACCCTCCGTACCCCCTCCCCCCGCCGATTCCCTTGCCGAACTCCACCTCCAGCGGTTCGGACGAGCCGATCCGCCGGGAGAACAAGACCCCTCCCCCCTACAGCGTGTATGAGAGGAACAACCCCCGCAGGCCCGTGCCGCTGCCCCACAGCCTCTCCATCCCGCCGCAGACCGACCCCCCGGCTCTGCCGCCCAAACCCCACCAGCTCCGCACGGGCAGCATGAAACTGGACGGAACCGCTGACCCGCGAGTCCCCAAAGCCAGGCCTCTGCCCCGGAAGGTGTCCCAGCTATAGGTGCTAGTTCAGGGGCTTTGGGGAGAAAACACAAACACACACTGGCATATTTTGCACTTTTCTACTCAGCACTCATTCTTTTTTGTGATCTTCATTCCCAATTCACTGAAAAACCTGCCAGCCAGTCAGAAACTGATCAAACTAGCAGAAGCGGAGGAATTCCCTTGTGTTTGTTTTCCAGAGGGAATCCCAGTTTGATCCCAGTCGTTCTGCACTTTCCAGCTCTAGATGATACGATAGGAGAGCAGGGTCAGTCCTTAGGTCTGTTTACGGAACACTCCGCACAAAAAAAACTAAAACACGGCTTTGATACGAGTACTAATCTGTATATTGGTATAAATGAGAATTGTTTTTGCCTTAAGTATTGAAAACAAAGTCTTTTATCTGTGAGTCTTGCACGTTTTTTTTCTTTTTTTTAACAACTCTGTATTTGTATACTGTACAGCAAAAAAAGGTGCTAAGGGCCTCAAGTATGCATTTCAGTGAAGTGAGGAAGATGAGTTGTGGATTTGCGCCTAATCTGACACATTCAGACTGTATGGATGACCATATTTGATCATTTTATTGCAGTCTTTGAAGATTTTTCTTTAACCGTTTTTGGCACAAAGTAGGATAGCTGCTTTTTTTTCTTTTTTTTCTTAATTCTCATGATTTTACGTAAAGCTTGTGAGTGGGTTTGAAGTCTTGAGTTGTCAGCTTCACACTTTTTGGGAGCTTTCACACTGTGGTAGTGGACTGAATGAGCAGGAAGTCAAAAATGTAGTTTTAGTTTATAAATGGGATGTAGGGTTGATAAAATCAATTAATCAATCTGAATCAATTTACGCTTAATAGATCAATAATTGATAAAAGTAGAGATCAATCTAACACATAATGCTAAAATCCGCTAGCTTGATGCTAGCGTATAATGGGATCTTAACATAGGACGGCTAATGCTAACACTTGGTCAACCTAAACATACATTGCTGACTAAATGAACATCTTTATAAACTTACAGGCAGGAATTTTCCAAAGGTTTAATGCTATAGCGCGATCGCCACCTAGTGGTCAAAATGAAACGCCCTCCAGGAGAGGCAGAACAATGGTTGGAGCTTCACTGTTTGAGAATCCGTGTTACACTATTTGGTATTAGTAATTTCATTATAATTTCACAGTATAAAAGTGTGTTAAATGTTAAATCAGATTCATATGAAAATCTTCAAACCATATACATAGATTATTAATGTATTTCTAAACAAATGTGTCTAAACATGTAAATCTTGTAAACTCAAAATTGAATTGAATCAAATTGAACTGATTGGATCAAAAGAAACGTCCATTTAGGTCACCATGCAGTAGCATTTTGGGATATGTGACCATAGTTTTAGTGAAAAAAAACAGTCAGAAAATGTGGTTTGAATACAATACCCAGAATGCCTATGGGAGCCAAAAGGCAGGCCATTGGTCAGAGGAATCGATGGGAAGTTTTTCTCGTGATCTTTGTTGTTCTTCATGTTTGCCTCTTTTATCTTCCATAATCAGATTTCAAAACGACAAATTAGTTACTTTATTGACATTGTTTAATTGTATTGGAAAAAATACTAACATTTTCAATACATTATGTTGAAACACCAGACTCCTGACTACATTACCCACAATGCTCCAACAATCCATCAAGTGGTGCAGTTTTTTAGTTTACCAAAGATGTACTAAAACTTTTGGATAGAACCAGAACTGATCAATAAGATGCACTAGACTACAAGACAGATTTTTGAGAATATTAAAGAATTTTACAGTCCAAAAATTAAAGCTTTTTTGTCCTCTGAATAGTTTATCTATTGTTTTATATTCATTATGTTGTGAACAACATTAAAATATATATTTTTGACCAAAATTCCCGTCTTCAGGTAGACCAGAGTTCAATGGTTTTGTCTGAACATTTACATCTCCCAAACAAACAAAATAAGGACTCTAACTGTGGTCCAGACCAAGCAGCGCAGTGTGAAAGCTCCCTTAAAAGTTAACAACAACAAAAAAAAAAAGGTGTTTCATTTACTAATAAGTCATGAGTTTGGACCAAACGCATGCACACACTCTAGACCTTGCACTGGCGGCGTCCGTTGCTGTTTATGTGAACATTGTATGGCGTAGAAACACAACCGAGATCTTTTGTGGGGAGTTTTCTGACTGGTTCAGTGAGTTGGCGCCATCATAATTTTGTGCCAAAGGAAAGGACATTTTCTTTTTTCCCCCCTTTTTTTCTTAAAAAAATAGCTTCTTATACTTAAAGGAGACTTTTAAAAGCATTTTTTTAGACTTGAAAGAACATTTTAAAGTAACTTTACCTGTAAAATCCAAATAAATCACAATTGTTTTGTATCTAGAAAAGCACAAATATGGTTTTCTCATCCGTTAAAACCAGAACTTTTAGTGACCTCTTTTTTTTTGTCTTTTTTAAACTGGAAGTTTCATTATCAGGCGATTAACAAGAAGTGAATGTCAGCATAAAAATATTTTCAGATTCTTGTCAAAAATCTTGTTTAAAAAGAAGGATGTGTATGGACTGCACTACAAATAGTTGTTCATTTCAGC
Organism: Oryzias melastigma; assembly: GCF_002922805.2. Classification (NCBI taxonomy): domain Eukaryota; kingdom Metazoa; phylum Chordata; class Actinopteri; order Beloniformes; family Adrianichthyidae; genus Oryzias; species Oryzias melastigma. Next base: position 9,079,495 of record NC_050534.1, on the reverse strand, counting down.
CAAGTGATGCATTGCAGCAGTGAAATAGATTTTTTGTGGTGCGCATATTTTTTTTCTTTTTTTTTTTACTATGGAAAAAACTGAATTTTTAGCTAAAAATATGAAATAATTCCAATATTTGCCACATTTTACAAGGAACAAAAGTAGGTGGGATTGTTTGTATGTTTTCTTAATTTTTTTGGTGAACTTTTTGGAGATTAAATATTCATATTAATCAGTACTTAAAGAGCGTGTAAATTATATGATGAGATTAATGTAAGTATGCCAAATATAAAAAAAATGTGTATTTCAATTCATGTAAATACGGTGTTTTTAACAAAATGTAGCTATAACAATTTACAGCTTTGAATGTAATGTTAAAGCAGCAAAATGATTATTATAAATGTTTAAACTTCTATTGTTTTGTGAGTGTAGAAGAACTAAAGTCATACAAAATGACTCATTTACAAGTTCAATAAACTGCCTGATGAAACACAAATTGAGTTTTTTTTGTGTGTTTCATGCTTCACTGTTGGTACATTTTCTAATATACTAAAAATGGGATCCTCTTACACAGGAATGTGTTTAATTTCAAAGGAAATTGTGCAACTGAAGCTCTCTCGTCTCACAATTAACACATTTAAAAGGCAGCTGGTAATACAAATAAAATGCTTTGAGGTAACTAGAATAAAATGACATGAACTCTTAGTTAGGGTGTGTCGGCGATTGTGACTCTGCCCCTCCCACATCCTTATTTTTGGTTATTGACTGACTTTATTTCAGTTATAAATTATAACCATGTTTCTCCTTTAATAGTGATGCTAATTTAAGTGAAGGAGTTTGTCAATAAGAAACGTATTGATACGTGTGCATTAATTAACAACTTTTTCAGAAAAAAATGTGGATACATTTAGTTTTACGACTGTTTTGGATACTACTTTTTTCGTCTTGAATGTGAAATTTTTCTTGTTAACTCACTTACTCACTGTCAAAAATACATACATCAAGACCCAAAAACACAGATTTTTCAAATTGCGCATGCGTTTTGTGAAGGTTTATTCCAAATCTAAAAGAAGAACTTTTTTGGACGTTATTGATCCCATACCAGGAAAATGATCTTGATAGCCATAACTCTGTTGAAAAGCTAACAAAACAGATCATAAAAATGTCAACAATCTTCAACCACATTTTGTGGTTGTCGGATGACAGCAACTGATGGTGTTAAATGGACTAGCGCGTAGCTTCAGACCCAGAAATGGTGAACAACAACAGCCCAAAAAGGAGTAGCAGACATACTGCTAACAATTATTTGGTGTGAAACAAAAAAAAAGGTCAATATATGTCAAATTTTGGCTAGGCAAAGTTAGGCTAACTCAGAGCTAAAGTAGCCTAAATTCTTTACTGGCTAGCTACCAGTTAGCCTACTTTAGCTCAGACTTAGCTTAGCTGGTTTTTATTATTTTTCATCATTTTTTTTATTTTTTTTTTACTAACAACTCCTACTTTTTAACGCCTAATAACAGGGATGTCTACTGCTCGTTTTTTCCACCACATCCAGGTTGTTTATGCGCTTAGCTGTTGTCGCCTAGCAACAAAAAAATGCAGCAGCACATCACTGCTAATATATGTTTTTATGCAGCAGAGCTACAGTTTTAAATAATTACCCTGCCAGGAGACCAATAGCGTTCTATGAAGTTTAATTCAATCAATGTTTAATAAATTACCTGCTTTGAGACTCAATGTATGTGACGTATTTTGTTTTTATTTTGTATTTTTGACGCATTTCGTATTCAAGACGAGCAAGAGTCATATTCAAAACAGACATGTCAAACATAAAACTAAATCTTTTATTTACATTTTTCTGCAAAACTATTAATTTGTGCACAACTGTGTCTTTATGAATATGTTTATTTTTGACAGTTATCTTACTTCATAGAATCCTGGATTTAATGTTATGTTGTGAATTAGTAACATACGGTGTAAAGGGATTGAAACTTAAAGTCCTGATAACAGATGAGTGAGACTAACACCCACCAATACAACTTTTTCAACTACTTTTATAAGAACATTTCATAATAAACCCTTATTTTGTATACAGTTTAATAATCGAATATGCTTTTAAATGGATGAATCTTGTTGACCTACAGTCCAATTCTTGTTCAGACGTTCAGTTAAATCTGTAGGAAATTTGAAGGTCAGTCAAAGTTTCGTATTTTCTGTATTTACCCTCTAAACTAGATAAACAAACATATTTCTGAGGCGTTTCCTGCAGCAGAGACTTTGATTTCATCGTATTCTGATTATGTTCACAATTCGAGCGTCTGAGCGAGTCCCAGACCTCCAAATTACCACATCAACACTTAGTCGGTCACCAATGTCAGACATCCTTCTTCTGTTTTTGTTTTTATTCTGTTTGACAAAAAACACCTTTTGGTTGGATTTGAAATGGAAAAACAAACCTTCTGCCGATTGCTCAGCTTTAATGGACTAGTATTGAAGGCTGCCTTGTTACTGCAGAGACCAAACCATTGATCAGGTGATCGATGAGCTGCTCTGATGCATTTGGAAAAAAAAAACTGACTGACAGCTTGCCTTCCAGACTTTGAAAGCTCTACATTGATGTTTTAGCCAAACTAATCGTTGGGTTTGCCTTTAATGCCCTTAATGTTGAGGATTTATGTTGTGAGAATGATCTAGAATGAAGTTCTGAGGTATTTCAAATCGACAGAACACACTGCTGAAACTATCAGGGTTTACCCGTCTTCTTCCTTAACCCTTTAACATCAGAGCTGTCTCCGGCGACAGTCCAAGTATTCGTTAATCATGTACTTTCCTACTGTGAAGTACTGCATATCAGGGTACTAGATATCTTTATTAATATGGTCTATTTGCCACAAGAAACACAAAACAAATAAAAGAGTTAAGATTATCAACATAAAACCATGATAACGGAATCATAAAAACAATGCCAAGTATCATTAACCTAAAAAATAAAACAGATGCTAACTTAAAAATGTAAGAATTTAAAAGAGGCCAAGTTATGGTTGCAGAAGCCGCTGAACTTTTAGTTAAAACCCCTAACCCGGTTCTCATTGATTTTCTATGATGTTCCAAAACTCTACAACTGTAATATACTTTCGGCCTCCGGGTGGCACTGTTAGCTTTTTCTTTGTCTGCAGCTATGGGTAAAACAACCCACAAGTGAGTCAGCCCGGGCTTTTTTTTTTTTTTTTTTTCTGTGTTAGAAATTCCCAGGAGCCTTCACGGTCACTTCCGATACTTTTAGCGGATTTTGTTTAGCTAGCCAGGATGGAGCGACAACGGCAAACGGATCAAGTCTAGAGAGCCGCTCCACGTCTCTCATTAGGATCCCAGTTTACTGCTTTCATTGGAAGAAAGTTTGTTTAGATTGCTCTTGTTTGTCAATTAAAAAGTCCTTGCTGTTATAAGTTTCAGATTTAGTTTTTATTCTTACTAATGTGTGTTACTTTAGTAAATAGAGAATTAAATTAAATAAATTAAACCATATTCTTTATTATCTTCTTTTATTTCATGACATACAAAAAAATATTGTATTTGGCCCACAGACCGGTATTCCAGTTAGATTTTGGCCCTATAAGCGAAAAAGTTAGCCCCCCCTCCAGTGAGTTAAAGTCTTCTATTAGCTCTATTAGCACAGACGTCGGCCATTTTGTACATTTAGCCAAAACTATAGAACTGTTTTCGTTTAGCTATATGGTAAATGTTTCAGTGATATTCTTCGTGTGTTTCAGTTGAGATGTTTACATGGACACCAAAAAGGCTGAAATAAACAAACAAAATGCTAAAACTTTTATTTAGATTTCCACCTTAGCAAGCTAACGATGCTATTAGCAACTTGCGTTTAGCTAAAATGAACATGTGCTTCTTCTTTACAAACACTTCTTGCCTGATCTAGATTCCTTTACTCAGTATTAGAGTTTCCTACAATTTATTGTAAAAAACTTTGTATTGATTATCGATTTGTTTTTAAAACTAGCTCGTTTATACTTTCGAACCACTGAATGCTAATAGAGGAAGACACTACTTACTTGTACAATATGGGGTACGTACCATATTATTCAGCATATTAAACACTAGTATTTTTTTTTATTATTATTATCAAAATTATCGATCATCTGAAATCTACAGTCGCCTTCCAAATTGAAGGTATGTCAAAGCCGAGAGCTTTAGGGTTTATGATCTTATCAAATGTCGTTCTCAGACATTCTCCTGGCATGAAATCACAAAGGAATCCTTAAATCCGTGGTGATTTCAGGTTTCATTCTTCTTTTGTAATGAGTGCGGTGCAGGTGAGTAGTTCTTTGTTTTTACCGCAGACGAGGAGCTTTTCTGTGTTTTTGGTTAATGATTGTGATTATTAGAGCTGACATCGTGAGTCAAGAGCGCCATACAGCATGGGAGAAAATATGATTAATAAGGGAAGGCGGTTTGATTTGAAAAGCACCTCTCATACAAGGAGGCTCTTCAAAGCGCTTTAGAGAGATGCAAAAGCTCCAGCGCGTACAGGAAAAATATTTGTTTTAAAGCTGAAAAATAAAAACAAAAAGTTAATTAAATAAAACTGTGCGAGAGCATTATATTAAAATAAAGGCATCAGAAAAGTGTAAAGTTTGCACCTAAATATAGATACAGTTGGTTTAACATCTGAGTTCCATCTGTGTGCAGCATACACGCTAAAATCACCTCCAATCTGTTTGGTTCTGAATTAGCTCCTACCAGCTGCTTCCTGCAGATCTGAGTTCTGCTGGGTTTCAGAACCACAGGTCGGTATGACGGTATTTGGGTTCAAGATCACCAACTGATTTATGAACTAGTACCACTGATTTAAAGTCCATCCTATTTACAACTGGTGACTAATACATTTATGTAGAAAAATTGATACTGTTGGTCTTTTTTCCTATCTGGGTTCAATATGTCTATAGACTTTACATTAATGAAATTCGTTTTTGTCCCTTAAATGAAGAAATATCTCGTCCACCAGTCCACTTTCTTCTCCCACAAAGGGGATATTTAGTTACAAACTCAAAGCTTCTGGACATGAGGAGTTATAGCCCTTAGGAAAC
>NC_050534.1:9069966-9074334 GCF_002922805.2 Oryzias melastigma | reverse complement strand
GCTAAATTCACTGCTTGCTTGACTCTTTTCCATAAATATGTTTACAAACTAGACGCTCCCGTTGCGTCTGGGAGAGCGATCAAGTTTTTAGCTTCATTACTACATGAACCTCTGGCTGTATCTCATTTACAATGTATGGGAGACACATTGATGTAGAAGAACATACGAAGAAAATACAGTAAACATTTAGAATAATTGTAAGAAATCATTTCGCCAGTATTTTTCAATGTATAAACTAGGCGCCGCTGTATTTACTGGTGGAAGCATCTGACTGAAATACTAACCTGAAGGATAGGTCTTCATGCATCTGGAGCATTCACACTCCAGCACCCATCACTGTGCAGACGCATGCTAACAAAGAGGGAAAAAGCTTCAAAGTCCTTCTTTCATTTGGCTAAAAAGAAGGAGCGATTGTCACCCTTAAATAAGGTTTCTCTGCACACAGCACCCACTCTCAACATCAAGCTTTTTCCACTTGGAACCCCAGCAGTCGTACATAAAAATATCAGTGAGCGCAAAACAGAGTTTATTTATGTACAGAAACGCTTTTTACCTATATGCAGGTTTCTGTCATCCGCTTAGTTCCGTTTCAGAGCTGTGACAAAGACTGTTTGCACAGCTCCTTTCTGTGTTTGGAGAGGAAAAAATAAAAAAAATCTTACAATAAACGCGTGTGAATTCGGCAGGCAATTCTCTGGAGACAGAAGCAGGAAAGCTGGTGACAGCAGCTACTTTTGTAATCTTTCCTGGCTTCTTTTGCTCTTCAACCTTTTGTTGCTGTGGAATGGATCAGAGGTTTTTACCCACGAGTGGGGAAGAGCGAAGAAGTGAAGAGAAAACAAAAGAACTCCAAAGTAATTACTCATCTTACAACCGCAAATGGTGATCGGAATAGAAATAAAAATACACGGATCTATATGTCCATTTGGACGGTGTGACCTTTTTTGTTATACATACTATCAATCAAAACTAGAAATATTTCATGACACCTTTCAAAAATTTGACAAATACAGAAATATAGTGTTCCATTATTATATCGCAGACTCACTGTTTTTTGGATTTTTTGGTGCAGTTTTGCACATTCAGGTTGCCAAATTTACAAAAATCGCAATCAGATCTTTGCTTTTATTATATAATATTTGGAAGAATTTTTTTTTTCAAAAGTAGCTCCCAGACTATTGCATTCTAAGTTGTGGCTACAAATTATGATACTTTTTGAAAAAACAAAACCCAAAAATTGCAATCATGCTTTAAAAAAAAAATTGCAATCATTAAAAAAAAAAAATGTGATAATGCTTTTAAAAATTTTCAATTGTTTTTAAAAATGAAAAAAAAAGTAATCTTGTTTTTAAAAAAAACATCGCAATCATGTTTTTTTATTGCAATCAATTATTTTTTTTTAAAAATGTGATCATGTTTAAAAAAACATTGCAATCATGTTTGAAAAGATCTTGTAAAAATTGCGATCATGTTTAAAACATTTTTTTAAAATTGTGATTATTTTTTGAAAAATAAATTGCAATTTTTTTTTAAATATTGCAATCATATTAAAAGAAACTGCAATCATGTTTGAAAAAAATGTGTAGATTCTGTATTAGCTGCAATATTGTTTGCTAGCAAAAGAAATCTGACTTCTCATTTTGTGGCTCTAAAGCTAAAAATAAAGAAGAAAACCTGGAAGATAAAATAGATTGGATTTGTTGTTTTTTTTTTCCTGTAATTTGATTAAATTTAATGATCAATGCAATTACAAAACATTAAAGTTTTGTCCTGGAGAGCTTTTTAACTATGTTCTGATTAGTGTCTGATCAATCAGCTTCAAAGCTAAAGAATTCAAAAGATTTTTTTTTTGGATAAAACTGTTGGTTCACTTTAATATTTTGGTTAATTAATCAATCGAACAGTTATTTTCTTTTTTATTACACCTATTATTTTTTCTTTTTTTTTTTTTGTCGGTTTAAATCTTCTGCAGACATCAGTCGATTGCAGCTCTTCAAATATCAAACTGTTCATCATTGCTTTTTTTATAAGTACGACAAAGTATTAGAGCCAATTTACAAGGAATTTCTTTTTTAGTTACGACTTTAAAGTTGCAAATTCACAAGTTGTGACTGTTACTTCAGAGAATTAAACCTTAGATTTACAACTTCAAAAGACGAGATTTAAAGTTGTAAATTTATTACTTTAAATCTCAAAATATTGTTTTTTTTGTTTGTTTTTTTGGCCTTAATACTCCACCATACTTTATTCATTTCTTTGATTATCTATATTTATTTGGCATTTCAGCAAACACATTTTTTTCCATTAAAATGAAAGGGGACAGCTCTTCGGCAGCTTTAACCTTCAGCTACGTTTATTTTCATCTAGTAAAATTATTTAAACATTTTTATTTGGTGCTTTTAAGCTATCTTTGAAGTTATTTTAATGTAGTTTATAGTGTGAGTCAATGGAGAAGCTCCTCCAACTGCCGTCTCTTCAAAACATATCTCCTTTTACTATTTTTTTGGGCTACACTCACTCTAAAATGTATATCTTCACTACTGTAAGGTCAAAAATCTTAGACAAAATGTAAGATAGGATGTGTACGATAAATGCAAAATAAATATTATTTTTCTGGCATGAATAACAAAAAGCTTACTTGGAAAGCATAAAACAATAAAAACAAAAATCGAGAAGAAAAAAATGTCAAATTAGTTAAAAAAAAAAAAGCCTATGATTTATTTTTCATTAGCTTAATTCCTGAATGAGTACAAAAAAGAATAAGGATGAAAATGTGAAAATTATTTATCGATGGACAAGTTAGTTCAATTGAACAAAACTCCATCCAGTTTCTGTAGATGTTTTTCAAATATGTTCACTTGTATCTTAATGTTGTTTTTAAAAGGTAAAAAAAAGTGAAATTTTTCGTCCATTAGAGCTCAAAATCACTTTAGTCCAACAACCGGATAAAAAAAACACAAAAATGTAATTTTTATTTGCCTGTGTGGCTTGTAAAATGAGTTAATCTAATAAATTGAGCTTTAAGTCCAACATATTTTAGTGTGGAATTAGAAGTTACATTAAAAATCCTGAAAAATGACGCAACATGAGGTGACTCCCTCGATTCCCTTCCTAACGGAAATGCTTATACAGAGAAATAAAGCTGGAAGTTTGAGATCCCTTCATTGTGATGTTTAATTAGAAACAAATCTAATTTGCCTCAACTTGCACAAATTTCTCCTTAAGCATCTGCGGACCAGCAGTGTGTTAAAGCCGGCAGAAATTTCCCCGCGGCACGAGTGGTTTCAGAGGCCGCAGAGGAGCTGCTGATGTGAACTGCGTCTCCTCACAGGGGAGCCGTGTTCTTCACAGAGCATTTAATTATCCCGCCGCCGTCACTGGAACCGGCCTGGTGCCGAATAATCAGCACAACAGTCGTCTGTTGATGAAACCGCGCCGCTTGACCGAGGGACCTTGAACAATCGTGAACGTCTCCTGCGCTTTAGGAAAGCGAGAGGTTACTGAACACGTGTGTGGGGGGTTACACTTTATCTGCCGGTGTAAATGTTGGTGGTTGGCTTTAATTTGTCAACACTTGATGTGTAAGTTATGAATTTTTTGCGAATCGCAGCGTCTTTTTGGATTAAAGGACTCATTTTTAGCAGAGATTGCTGGAGAAATTTGTATTTATTTCCAAATATTCAGATACACATGTCTATGCAGTAATAGAGAACATAGAGATGTCTCCATCCAATCATGTGACAGGAAAAGGGGCGTGATCACTCAAAATTAGACACCGCATTCCCAGTCAGAGAGTGTTGAGATTTTATATTTATTTTGATCAGTGCTGTATATTATAAGCTTATGATGTGAAATAAAAGCCGTACTGGAAATCTGGATGTTGAGAACGAATCACATTTAATTGCCAGAATACGAAAAAAGTTTGAGCACAAAAACAGGCGCAAAAAAAACAGTTTAAAAAAGTTACCGAGATATAGTGTTCCCCTGCGTATTTACGTTTCTCTTACGGTTTCTTTATTCACAGTTTCTTTATTTGCGTTTCTTTATTACGTTTCTTTTGTCGCGTTTCTTTATTTGTTTCTTTATTTGTTTCTTTATTCACACTTTAATTATTTGCAACTTCTTCATTAACGTTTCTTTATTTACGTTTCTTTATTCATAATTTCTTTATTCGTTGTTTCTTTAGTCACAGTTTCTCTATTCGTGTTTCTTTGTTTGCGGTTACTTTATTAGCGTTTTTTTCTTGCGCTTTTATTTGCGTTTATTTATTTGCATTTCTTTATTTGCGTTTCTTTATTCACAGTTTCTGTATTCGTGTTTCTTTATTTGCATTTTCTTTATTCTCGTTTCTCTATTTGCGTTTTTTTT
>NC_050534.1:9058581-9069615 GCF_002922805.2 Oryzias melastigma | reverse complement strand
TTTCTTTTTTTGTAGTTTCTTTATTCATGGTTTCTTTATTGACTTTTCTTTATTTGCAGTTTCTTTATTTAATATTTTTGTTTTTTAAGGTTTCTTTTTTCACAGTTTCTTTATTAGCAGCTTCTTTATTTATTCACGTTGATCGCATTAAGGGTTGAAAAGTTAAGGTAATGAAGGAATGTAAACATAAGAGCTAAAAGTTTTGGTTTAAAAGGGTTAACAGTTTTAAAAATCGGAACACTTTGGTTAATAACCTTTTTGAGAGAAATAAAATGATAACTGGTTTTTGACTCATTTTTAGTTAACCTTGCAGACTAAAGCATTTATTAACATTAAAACGTTTTAAAAAGGTTCCTATATTCTGAAATCTTGTGGAGTTTCTGCCTCTGGTTAATGACCGCCACCTTGTCTTCAACCAGGTCTTCCTAGTTTATTTCACATTTGTTCATTTTTTCATGCGCTGCAAAATGATCCGATTGGGATTTGATAGCAGCAAATACTTAAAATCAAACGACTTGGAATCAAATCGAGCCCAGAAAAACTTAAAAGAAAATGAGTAGTTTTGGTAGTTGCAACACAATAAAAAAATGCATTGGTTCCAGTGGATGAAGAAAATTTCAAGATTTAGCTTGTTAAAATAAAAATAGATAAAATAGAAATAATAACGTTATTAAATACATTTAAATGTAAATGTTTGAAGCCTGTAATGCTTCGTTTAAACGTAAAGATGTTCCGATTAGCGTGGACTGTTTTTACAGCACTTTAATATACAAGCTCTAAACATTTGCAGTTTATAGCATTCATAGGTGATGATGTATAATTACCAAGTGAGGAGGAAGTGCGAGGTATCAATTTAAAGTTGCCTGCGGCAAATTTAGAGGAGCACACAGCCGCAGAGAAACTCAAGGTGTTTGTCTCGCTCTGCGATCTCTCCAGGGAGGGAGGAAGCTGGAGTAGCTCTGCAGGGAGCAAAGAGGCACGACCGAGGGAAGTTTCAAACAGAAACCTGCAAGAATAGATGTTTTATCTCTGCGCTGCACTCCTGTGTCTGCTCTGTTGTGTTCTGCTGCTTATAGGGGGACTTTTTTCCTTTTTTTTCAGCTTGCAGCTTCAAATACTTCTGGATGTTTTTAATGGTAAGATGAGTGAAGTTTAATTTTTTTGATTTGCGTTGTCCTCATAGGACTTTCGCCTCTGCGTAACGGGGAGCCGACTGCCGGTTTTGGAGAAGCTTTTGATGCTAAACAGGAGAGCAAGACAAAAGGAGATCAGAGCCATGCAGTTGTGCATGTGATTGTGTTGGCATTTTTCTGCAGTGAGCTTTGAATGGCTCTGCAGTAATGTAAAGGGATATGGAGGTAAAGAGTTCATACTAGAATTTAAGCAAAGTTATTAAAAAAAAGAAGACTACATTTTCAGCTACATTGAGGAAACAGCACATAACCATCTTGCAAACAAGGGCAATAAAGAGCTTTAAAGACTTTATCTTTATTATATATATATATATTAGGGCTGTCAGATTTGTCGCGTTAAAAACGCGTTAATCCAACATGTGCTTGACGCCAACAATTTTTTGACGCATTAATCGCAGATTTTCTCATACGCGCCTTTCCATTCCACGCGCGGGGGCGTCCCCCCTTTAACTCACCGGCTGCTCTCACTAGATCACAGGCGGGTCTCCAACCCCCAAGCTGCTAGCTAAAACCGGCCGGCGCTAGGACCTGGAGAGCTCCTGCACCCTAACCCAGCTCCGGTTCGCGTGGTCCAGTACCACATCTGGTGGTACCGGCTCGCGTCCGGCGCTGCTTCCCGAGAGCTGCGGACCCCCGACGTTCCGGACAGCAAGCTCACCGGGGGACGTTTTAAATGTTCTGGAGGTTTAAGCGTGATCCAACCCCAGCATAGCTGTCTGTCTGCCGGCATATTCACGGCGTAGCTCCGCTGGAGACGTCGCTGCATCGAGCTGCAGCCAGAGAACGCGGCGGCAGTAACAAACTGTCAAACTATCCACAGTGTATCCTGCTTTTCTCAGTGTTTAATGTTTTAAAAAACTAAAGTTAATTGGAAATGATAAATCTCTATTTCATTTATTACTCCAATTCAGCAGAGGAGGAAAAGATTTGGTCCTGACAAAAAATGAACATGAAAGTGTTATGGAAATTTTATTTTGATGTTTTTTATTTTATTTTACTGAACGTTGATTGAAGTTTTGAATTTAAAATGCCCTTCACTTGTACTTGGGCTTTTGTTAGGCATTTTATGTTACAGCCTTTTATTGTTAAGAAAGTTAATCTCAATACAATGTTACAAAATAAAGTATTTCTGATGAAAACTATTAATTTTGCCATTCTTATTTTCATAATTAATGTAGAACTGTTAAATTCCACATTTTTTTCCTTAAAAAAGCCCACATATTAATTTGCGATTAATCGCGAGTTAACTCAGGACAATGCGATTAATCATGATTTCAAATTTTAATCGCCTGACAGCTCTAATATATATATACACACACACATATACATATATATATATATGTCTATACATTAAATATAAACCTTATATATATATATACACACACACACATCTATACATTAAGTATAAGCATTATATACATATATATAATTCATAGACATATACATATATATATATATATATATATATATATGTCCATACATTAAATATAAACCTTTCATATTTATATAAATATGTGTGTGTGTGTGTGTGTGTATGTTTAGCTTAATAGCTATATATATCTTTTCTTTGACATTTACTCCTACAGAAGACTGTCTTTTTTTATTTTTAAGACTAAATAAGCGATTAAACGTGATGTTGTTAATGCCAGATCAAAGGTGAAAATTCATATTCTAATTCTAATTAAAACTTGCCCAAAGAAAGCAGTTTTATAGGTCAATCTTTTAATATGGTGTCCAAGTTCAACATTTCATTTAAATTTAAAAAGAAAACTGACTTAGTCTTTTTACAACATTTTTTCTTCAAATCTTTAAAATTTGTATCGAGTTGAACTGAGCTTTTCGCCTAAGTATGGGACTGACTGCACCTTGTTGAGAAAAGAAACTCCACACTTTACAATGGAGATTCTAATTTTCTGATACTTCTAAAAACATATTTACTGGTTTCTGTTTCCTTCATAAAAGGTCTATTCATAAAACTTTGAAATCAAGCTATTAAGTTGCTAATTTGGTTAAATTATACAGTAAACCCCCTGGAGGTTAGGGACCGAAAGCATCCACAAATACGGAGAATCCCCCACCCCCGCGGCGGAAGGATGTCTGTTACCGATCCATACTAATCAAAAACATTTCTGATCATGCTTTGTTTTTTAAATATGAAAGAACATTTGCATATTGCTCAACGTAGAGTTTTTTTTAAATTATTTTTGAATCAGAACAAAAAACTGTACAGCAGCGACAGCGTACTTTATGACCCAAATGAGGAGTGTCTCTCCGTGCCTTACATTCTGGGGCGAGTTCTTCCTCTTTATCAAATAATAAACAGATTTATCAAATAATTATCCCCCACTATTATCTTCTTTGACATATCAGGATTTTGCTTCTGAATCAACTGATTCCATTTCTCCATGCAGGGGCATGGATAGAGGAGGGGGTGCTCCGCTCTCTGCTAGACTGTGCGGAGATGCACCTCAGCAGCGCAGCATCTCCTTCGGACGCAAAAATTGTTGGAGTTGTCTACGTTTTTGTGACGAAAAATCAGCAAATAAAGACACTCAAGTACGCGGGGGAACACTATTTCAAGATGCAATACTTAAGATGGTGACACAGAAGTTTAAAATGGGTAATATGAAGCATCGTTTTAGAAAGTTGACATGTAGGTACCTCCTGCTATTGAGCATGCGGTTTCCAGGGAGCAAAGCTATCAAGTCTAAAGAACATGGAGTCAAATCAGTTCACCAGATAGGTGTTGGGTAGCTTGTTACAGAAGAAAATGAATTCCTGAGAAATCTAGAAACTAGCCAGATGGAGAGGCGGTGTCGGTTGGATACACATATCAGCTCTGTCTGACTGGGAACGCCCAGACAAACAGGTGAAAGCTACGCTGATAGAAGTTTGCTTCTTCCCAGTCCTTTTCAAGCAGTAAACCAAGCTCTACCTGACCTTAGTTAATTATTACTATTTAGTTAATCAAATGTGACTTAAGAGTGTCTTCATTTTTGTTGTTTTTTTTTTTTTTTTTCAAATCAATGCATTTTATATATATTTTTTTTTTAATGAGTTTGATAAATCTGTGTGATTTTTTTCTTGTACTGTCTACAATTAATGCTTGGAATCAATGCAGAACAACAGACTAAAAATGCCACAAGAACATGTCAAAAACACCAAAACCCCAATTTTCATGGGTTTGTCTTTAACTTGTAATACAGGAGATGTTAGAACTGTCTACAAAATGTTATGATAGATTGTTGTACAGTAAATACAGATCCTTATAGATCAGATATAAAAAAACATTTTCATGAAAACTAAAGCTTGTACATGTTTTGCTTCGTTTCTGTTTTTTTAAATGAATTCTTTGTCTTTAAATGCTCTCTGCCTGTTGAGACCTTTTCATCCAATACAAAAAGCTACGCTGCAGCAGATCTCTGTTTATCATATGCCACTGCCAGTTTCCATGGAGTCCCTTTTCCAAAGGTCATCATGTGGCTGTTGATCCTTGCTTCTTCCATTTCAGCCCTTGTGGTTCAGTGGTTCACTGAGGGCCGCTGCATCCGAGTGTTTGTGTTCAAATGAGCTCACTTGGCCTTGCTTAACCTCTCGCTGTCCCTCGTTCTCGGTCACCGTTGGGTTTGTATCATTACTGTCTGTCTGGGGCGATCGCCTTAGTTCTACCTGGCTGGCGATGCTGCCTCTGCTGCACATGTGAATAAAACATGAGCTTAGATGAGATTCTGAAGCTCTATCCACATAAAAGTTTGGTGATGAGATACAAATCAGCACTCTGGCTTCTTCCTTTTGTCGTTTTCTTTTCTGTTTACTAAACTCAAACTATGCAATCATAGTTCAAAAGAAATGTTGTCCTTAAAAAGAATAGCAGAGATTTTGGTTTCCTTGTCCCTCCAGCTTGTTTTCAAAAGACCGCTGTTAAAATGTCCTGCCTGGATGTGATTAAGGGGTTCTGCTGGTCGAGGATAAACATGGGATGGATAATGCACCGCTTGAGTACGCATGGCTTGCTTCCTTCCCGGAGAATGACTTCACTGGGCCATTACCAGCTCCGGCTCGACAGCACCGCTGCTCTTTTGTTCTCTTTGTGAAGCTTTGAGGGGGCTTCTCACAACAAATTCCTATTGATTTTTCTGGTCATGTCATCGAATTGTATGTGGTTTGAATCGTGACCACTGTTTTCTCATCCGCTCCCTCAGGTGCCTCCGCTCTATTAACTTTTTTATTCCACTTGGAAGGAGCAAAGCCAAACACAGGCAGGTAAACATGGGAGATCGCACTAAAAAATGGGTAGTAGGGTTGCCATGTCAGTTACTTGTTCCATATACCTCCAAGATTAAACAAAGACAGAAAAAAAAATCAATTTTTCTATTATTAACAATTCATGTTAGTGCTTTGATGTAGTCATTTAAAATATCATGTTTTTAAATGTATATAAAAGAGCTACTGACTCAATGTTGATGCAAGACTAATCTTTAAAGACCAGTGGAAAGGGCTTGTTTTCTAGTCAATTCTGCATCGAAGGTGGCCACAAACTTCTCCTACTTTGTTGGTTGCCAGGATACAAGATGAGGAAGAAAACAACAAGGTTTGCATAAAACTTTCTGGGGACACAAGGTGGCAAAAGAGGGAGTACAGTTACAAAAACAAGTTTTTCTATACGTATATTTGGACGTATATTTATCTCACCTCTTTGTATCTCACAGTATGCGGCACATGTTGTCGTCTCAAGCTTTACTTGTGTATACGTGTTGAGATAATGGAATATTAAAGGGAACATGCATTGCTTTGGCATAAGGTGTTTTCATATAAAATCACACCTAAAGTACAGCTTTGGAACTGAGACCTAGCTTGTTGAGTTTAGTTGTTTTTGTACATAATGTATAGAATTAGAAAAAATGTGTTATGATGCTATCACATTGTGCCTTTTTTTTAATTTTTTTTTTAACTGACGTCAAATTTACTGCGATGCCCTGCCGCTGAACAACCATAGACATTTTTCTACTTCACTTGTTGCCACTTCATGGAAAACATGGATGATGTTGAGAGACTACCTGTTTTAGACAATACTTCTATCCAGGGTCTGTGACAGACTGCCGACCTGTCCAGGGTGTATCCCGCCTTCAACTAACAGTAATCGAGACAGTCTCTGGCAACTCCACGGCCACAGAAGGTTAAGATAAAGGGGAAGAAGTTTAGTACAAAAGTCATATTGAATCTTTAATTCTACCCTTTGATCGAGTCACTGAAAATGTCACGTTGACTACCTAAAGCTGAGTCCCTGATTCGCCAGGCCGTGTCCAATGTCCAAATCACACCGCAAAAGCTCTAAAATGAAAAAATGAGGAGCTGGCGGGATTAAAATAAATTGAAACTGAATTATAATTGTGTGTTTTTTTTTTAAGGTTGTGAGTTTGTTGAAGAATCTTGGGACTCCAGTGTTTTTCATGAGCATTAGATCCACTATCAGTTGAATTTAAAGGTAGACTCTGCAGTCCAAAAGACTCTTTATCAGTAGTGGCTTATCCACTAATGCCTTGTGATCATTTTTAACATCTTGATATTAAAAAAATGTATATAAAAAAAATCAATGTTTGGCTATGCTAATTAGCCATGTGGGATGCTATGCTAATTAGTCCTTGTGATAGTACTTGCCAATTTTGTGAATGTAAATAGATTTTCCTTCTTTATTACGTTTAAACAACCAGTGAAAAACAAGAAATTGATCACTATATACTTATAAAACCAAGAGAATCATGGGATTTATTGGTCATTAACCAATTGAGGATCTTAAATGGTCATAAATACATTCAGGGACAACACCACATCACAACTCTGAGGGAAATGGCACTGATGTGGCTTGTTTGTTAATGCACCATGGTTTCCTAAATATCTGCTTATTTACTTGAGTAACAGTGTCTGCCCTTAGCCTGTCCCCACTAAATCATTTCACTTGGTCATTAACGCTCAACTGACCTTATCCTATTTCAGTCCCAGTTCAAGAGTTCATGTGAAGATGTGCCGGCGAAGGAGGCATTAGCTCCCTGCCCACTCTGCTGTGTCTCCCTCAGTGGGCTATCAGGGCTTCATCTAAAGCTTGGCTCTAATCTGTCGACTCTGGGGCGTGTTTCACGCATAGGGGCTGTGCCCCGATCCATCTGTCTTCATCAGTGAGCCGAGGTGGCTGTTGGCTTAGACCAGCAGGACCCCGCTAAGCACCAGCTGCTAGCTGCCTTTTACACTGATTCCCACCAAGAGGGACATATTTACAGTACAGCGAACTTCCCAGTGAGACCGGAGGACCGTGTAGATTTTAGAGCCCAGATTTACTATTTTCTCTCGTGGTTTCGTTCTGCTCTCTGATAATAGTTATTTAATTCATGCCTCCCCAGTCTGCGCTGAATGTTCCTTTATGTCAGTCATACCCATCCGTTCATGAAACTGTCAGAGCTGGAAATGCTTCTCTGGTGTGATGAACTATTGTAGTTTACCATTTGTTTGCTTAGACTGTCAGAGATTTCTTCCTAAGTCTCACTTCTGTTTGCCTCCATAAGGTTGAGTCAATTTAGAGATGCAAAATAATTGCAGCTGTCATCTTGGCCATTATCGCTGTTGCCATGGCTCCATTGAAAGATAGAGGCTGTCATTTTTTTTTCTCTCTACTTTTCTGCTCTATAATTAGTTTTTCCTTTTATATTTGGGTACATTTTTTAATCTCTTCAGATTTTCTTTATATTCACAAAAACAAGGTTTTTTATATACAAAACAAGCTTTTATATTGGAAGTTGTTACAAATTTATCATTGAAAAACAGGTCAATGTGGCATAGATGAGGTAAAAATGGATCAATCCAGAGAACTAACGGAAAAAGGTTTAAATTATAGCCTAAGCTTTCAGTTTGATAATATTGACAAATAACTGAGAACCTGAAATGGATCACAGACAAATACTGTCAGAGAGATGGTCAGCGAGGTGGCTTGAGTGACCCACTGGTTTGTTATTTTCAGGTCAAAGTCAGTTTTTCAATTTGACGCCATCTGAGTTGTTAACCCAAGATAGGCGCCAAACCCTTCAGAAAATGACCAAATAGATGATACAAATGTGTTTCAAGTGTTAGAACTCAATTCAGAGTTGATGATTAGACAATCAACTGGGAAGGAAAACACCAGACTGTTGGTGCCAGTTTTTAAAGTCAAGTAAAACAAAATACTTTACTCCCAGGAAAGATAACTTTGACCCTTTAACAGCGTAAATGTCGTTGGGGAGACCTAAATAAGAGATACTCTTTGACCTACCGTAACTCTTCAACTGTTTAGGGCAGGGGTGTCCAACATATGGCGCGCCCACCGTATCCGGTCCAGTCACGAAGAGAAAAAAATACTAGAATATTGAAGAAGAAGAAAAAAAATCAAGGTTGTAGCCAAGTCCTGTGGCAGGTTATGGCTATTTAATGAAATAATGAATTGAAATTTCTGGGACTTACACCAGTTGACCAATCACAAAATTCAACTGTAATGCCTCCTTTTAACCTGTAGAGGGCAGCACACAGACAGTTTTTGACTGTATTTTCATGAATTTGTCAAAAATGTGGTGAGGACCAACAGACAGCACTTTAAATATCTAATTATATAGGTCAACAGACAAAAAAAAGTTGATTTAGTGTTTAGTTACCCTTTAACCCCTGTGGTATCCTGAGCATGTTTACATTGAAAGTGGGGTCATCTGGACCCCACAAGACAGAGCGCTGAACTTTATTTTTTCAATTTTTTTATCTTCACTGGTGTCCATGGCAAACATAAAATCCTGTCCGCCTTTGGACAGGAGGTCAAAAGACAAAAAAATGTGATTTAGTGTTTGGTTACCCTCTAACTTTAGTGTATTTTAGCAATTAGAGTACCCGACTACAGAGGAAACTCTGACATGGACAGAGAAGTGACAGAGAGAGCGGACAACTACATAGAGAAAATTACTGGAAAGATGTGTCTCATATCTCATATTTCTTCAACGGGAAAAAATATGAGTTAATTTCTGTTGAATATGACTATTTCCAATTTCATTGTGAAAGAATCCTATTTGCAGCTTACATTTGACTTAATTTAATCAAAAGTCAAAGGGTTGACTTGTTGTTTGGTCCGTGTGTGGATTAAGTAGCCTAGCATCGTACATGGCTAATTAGCGTAGCTAAACTTGGTATCTAAGAAAAAGTGCACATTTATTTATAATTAATATAATTAGCACAATGGTTATCAAGAGGTAATTCCATCTCAAACATAAATAAAGAGACGTATCCAAGCGCCGTTTAGCAGAAAATTGCTGACTTTTTTATGCTACAGTACAGTTTGTATCTGCAGTGTCTCACTCATCAATTACCTGACTGAAATTGAGATTCTGCACAGCGTCAGCCATCTGCTGCACACCTCCACTGAAAGAAAAAAGAAAAAAAAATGAAATGTAGCTGCTGGCATACTTTTATGTCCCGCTCTGGTCTTGATGTTTTCAACAGCCAGAGACGAAGGTAATTGCTCCATGCTCCAGCGTTGCCAGTGGTGCTACAATAGACCGAGCCACAATGGACGACAACATGAGGGGTCCAATTGATACTGATAGGACAATGACATCTCTTGGCAAGCTCATAAAAGAAAACATCATTTTAAACATTGAAACCCATTTTAGGCGAGTAACTGGGAGCTGGGACTGAGATCAGGTGAGTTCATTTAGCCATGACCAAAGCACTCTTGTGACAATTTATGTTTGTGCTATCTGCTAAAAGCAAGTGTGAGCGCGCATGCACTGATACCCGTGAACTAACTGCTGCTTTATGTTGCCCTGGAGGCACTTGTGGTATTTCATGGCTAAGTCTGTTTATGCTTCATTCACATCAATCGTAATTCAGCCAATGTGACAAATCTTGTAAATATATGCATGGCTCAGTGAGGAGCTGTGATTTATTTTGACCCCTGGATATGTTTAGGAGTCCTTTTTGTTCACACGTCTCAATACAGACTTAAATCAAAGACAAGTCACCGAGGGAAAAGCGGTCTGTGCAACCATCTGAGCAGGTTCTGCAATATCTGCAGAGATAAGAGGTGCTATCCTCTGGGAATAGATGGCTAGCTGCTTGGAAGAGAACTCATGTTTGATCAAACCCCGTAGTCTCATCCTCACACACTCGTTTTCAGTCCACCTCTGCTTTCTTCTCGCCTTTTGTATTGTGACACCGTGTAGCAGAAGTTAATTATTTTGGATCTAGTAACGAAAATTGTTTGAGCATAATTTGGTTGCCACTTTGGCAGTTTTTTGTTGTTGTTGTTCTGGGGCAATTACATGCAATCTGCATCAAATCAGGCACTGAGCTGGCTCTTTCTCCTATTATTGGACAACCTCTAGACATCTCTTGACTGAAGTTTTTCTCTTTTTTTTTGGCTTTATAATGTTGAAACTCAGCCGAAACGCTGCCTTCCTGCAGCGTGTTGCTCACTTTTTCATCATTTTCTCATAATCTTACTTCTTTCTTTGAGGGATTATGCCTGAATCTTGAGAATGTGTTTCCTTCGAACTGTGTCAAACTCCTGAGTTATGAAGTAAACAGTGCCTGCATGGGACCGCAGAGTGAAATTCTGGGCCATATGTTCTGTGTCGGGCACAACACGCGTGTCTCTCAGCAGAAGTGCTAACCTTTTAAAATGTTAATTGCTGCGCTCGCTGTTTAACAGCCCAAATATAGCCGGCGTCCTCCTGGTAGAGAACGTTATATTTGGATTTGGATTTAAATGCATCCCCATCTGTCTGCGTATCTACTTTTCCATTCCACCTGAGTCCTGCGTGAAAATCTTGCATCA
>NC_050534.1:9055707-9056245 GCF_002922805.2 Oryzias melastigma | reverse complement strand
TTTGAATATGACAACCCCATCGACTCACATATTTCTACAAAGAAACATACTCCACCACTACAATACGGCAAAAAACCAGAAGGCTATGGTCCAGTACAGCCAGGCTGTTCCTTCAACTGGGAAGATGCAGACAGACATCCATGGGAGGGCTGTCTTAGGTATGTTATTTTATTAAATGTTCATGTGTTTTGCCATGTTTTTTCCCTCTTGTAGATTTACACAAATACAAAAAAGTATATATTTTTAATAGCTCCTGCCCGGGCCGGGATACAGAAGGGAACCTCTGCCATTGACAAAAAAGAAGAACCTGAAGAGCCTCAGGAGTGTGAGTCAATGCTATTTACATATTGTTTTATAAAGAAAGTTGACATTTTTCAATAAATTTCCATTTAAATATTATTATTTATAGTAAACGTCATGAAAGAGCAGAGAGATGTCACTCTTCTTCATGGACTAGAACCGCACATTGGATGCTGGGGTCAGGAACTTGTGGATGAACAGGAACTAATGGTAGAGTACACATTTGGTTACATTCCAC
>NC_050534.1:9031225-9055668 GCF_002922805.2 Oryzias melastigma | reverse complement strand
TTCGTCACGGCAAACAATTTGTCCTGACCACCTATCTGAGGCCAAAACACATTGGCAAACTTTTATTTTTTTTTCCACTAGTTGACCCAGGTCCTGGATAACACCAAGAATCCAAGAGACCACATTGCAATGGTGGACGACTTTATTTTGACTCGCTCTGACTTTTGGAGTCTGGGTTTGGAACGGGATGTTGATGGGACGGTAGGCATAGAGAATGCACTGTTATAATTAATCTTAAAAATATTAGTATTTTAAAAATGCAAACTTTGTGTTCATGTACTCTTCTAGATTCTTAACAGCTGTCTCAAGATTGTCGAGAAGGTAGTTCGGCTCTTTTATGAATTAAAATTATTACTAGTAATTGTAGCTGTGACAATGAAATGATCACACTTTCTCCATTACAGAGAGTGGACCATGTTTTTGCAGCAAACAGCCATATCACTGCCACTTGGTTCCCACCATTCTCAGCAAATCCAATGGACCACTTGCCGGTAATTTGCCATTTACTCGTGTTTTGGTTGGCAAATACTGAATTTTAGTTTTTTGGTCATGGTTTTCTAATTTATTTTCACAGGACAATGCAGCCAGCCTGCAGTGGATAATCATCCCTGTTCACGTTCCCGGACACTGGATTCTCTGTGTAAGCACATTTATAATTTCCTTGATTATTTATGCTAACAAACAACAACAAAGAAATTGCTATGCTTTTAACACATTTAACAGTTACTGAGGCCACAGGCCAGGGAGATTTTCTTTCTTGACCCCCTAAGTGGCAGCCATTGGAGAAATGAGAGTAGAACTCATCCACTCAGGTTTCTGGAGCGCCGGGCAATATCTGATCTGGACAGTGGTAGTTCAGTTTTATACCACTTGTCCTTTTTTTTTTATCTATAGTTCTGTTAACTGATTAATAGTTAAAAAAAATATCTATCTATATTTACTCTTTGAACATATGGAAACAGAACTATAGATCTTTTTTGAGTTGGGCAGTTCTGTTTGGGCCCATAAAAAAAATACGTTCCCACCGTTTTCTTTGTTAGTTTCAATTCAAATGCAGAACTTTTATTTACTTATGTTATGCTGTGTTTTATCCAGACACATTGCACACCTCCTCTCCCCTGGGCCCTGGAGGACACTTGGTGGAAATGATGTTCCGGTCTGATATGTCATTACATCAGCAATAGTTTTCCATTTGCTTACCGTCCTTTAATCAAAACATCTTTTTCACACCCCAGGGTCTGGCAAAGCAAGGGTGCTCAAACAACTGTGGCATCTTTGTTATAATGGTAAGACCATGGCTGTTCTAGTAGTTATTATTGTGAAGCAAAGTGTTCAGAGAAGCTATTATCAATGTGTGGCATTTAAAAAGGATGCATGAACTAAGAGATGGACGGAAATCAGTTTGGTAATGACTTAATTTTTTTTAAATGATTCAATTAGATTCTCAACCAAAAATGACTTGGAACAAAGTAAACCAAGGATTAGAAATAGTCAAGTTTATTGAACTTTCCCTTCAATAAAGAACAATACACTATTTACTAAACTTTATCGCAATAGCTGTGTTTTCATTAACTATGAAATTGCACGAATTAGATTTTTGATAATATATTATTTTAATGGATGCACCACAATTTTGAAAAACAAATTTTAATAGTTATGGTGCAAATATTGCCAATGCTTCTGCCCCGTAACAGAGACAAAGACTGAATAAATGTCTGCTTTGTTTAGATGAGGAGGGGTGAGTGAGATGAAAAACAATCAGCTGTGATTAGGAAGAAACACAGAAAGACAGGCATGGGGAAGTAATTTTTTTGAAACAAGAGCCTTTAATTCTGACACATGATTTTATTTTGCTATTCACTTTTTTTAATTGAAAAGAAGGATAAAGTTATTATTTTATCCCCTTATGCTATATAACTGGCAGCAAGGCAGTTAACATACATAAACGGATTTGCAGCAATACTCTGGAGAAGGGACCGGGAAGTACAAGGATTGTAACATTCACAAATATGAAATGAATGCTTGGGATGTGTAGAAAATATATTAACATGTACTTTTTTGATTTTCAGTACGCTCTGTACATTGTCATGGGGGCCAAATGTGATTTCAGGGAGGTATGTGTAAATTGTGATCAGTTTGTGCTTGGTGAATACAAGGCATTTTTTGGTGCTTACACAAACTGAATGTGTATGTATTTCTTCAAAGGAAAACATGCCGCAAATAAGAAGATGGTGGTGTCTTCTTCTAATAACCAACTTTCCAATGCCGTAAATGCTTGTTATATGATCCAACTTTTGAAATACCTTTTTTTTAAACTATATTTTTTACTGAAAAGCCCGTGATTGACTTATTGAAGTTTTAATAGTGAATTTTTATTGTCATTAAATCACCAAGGTCTGAACAAGCCAGAATGCTGGCCAGAAAAAGGCGCCGGAACGAGCGGAAACTGCAGGTAGGTAGGAGGAGGTTTTTTAATTTATTAGGCTTGTATTCAGGCACTTGTTTGACTATTGTTGATCCTTCTTCAAATTTCAGGACTCAGAGGATGCTCGCCTGAAGAAGATGCGTTCTGAATCCATCTCATTCGGTACTTCTGAATATATAGTTGTTGTACACACGTACATAAATTGTTTTTCACTGTTGAAATTACTTAGGGTGACCTTAGATGCCCCTTCAAATATAATATAATATTGTATAATAGTTTAAGATGTGCAATGACCTATTTCTTTTTAGTGTAATTTATTTATTTTCATTCTATTCCCTTTGTAGAGGAAGGTGACCTGAAGACCAGCGGCGTGACCGGAAGGATTGTATGCAGCCTTTTTACCTCACTGTTATCTGACATCTTCAGTATCTACTTTAAGAATTGCCTTTTTTCTGTGCAGGAACAAGAAGCTTTACTTCACGACACCATGAAGGCAGCCAAATGGTGCAGAACTCAGTCATTCAAAGGTAGACATTCCCTGCCAGATGTTGTAAAGATGGACGAAAGAGAACAAAAGGAAACTCTCCAAGAACTCCAACACTGTGAAGATGAGGACCGATCCATGGAGCTGAGGGAGCCGTTCATGTTTTCTTTTCAGCTGAAGAGTGACTTTGAAGTGTTTTGTGCCGAAATTATGGATGTGAAAAACCTAAAAGTTTATGTCTGTTTTGAGGAGTAATAAATCCTAGTTTTTGCCATTTGTTTCTTGACTTTCTTTGGTCTACATTTTTAATGCTATATGACTTTGGCATTACAATGCTATTTCAATCTGCCTGTGAGATCATGGTTAAATGTGTAGCATGGGATAAGGGGTTTTACTTGCCACTTCTAACTGATCTGAGACAATGCACTTCTTGAGTTGCATGTGAACTGAGCTGAGATGCAGTTTAAAAGCCAAAGCAATTTGTGGAACCTGGGTGTAATATAGTGTCTATTTTATCTTGGGATTTATTTTATATATATATATATATATATATATATATCAGTAAAGCATTGATCAATAAATTACAGCCACATTTGACAACTTGAACTTTATTTCCTGAAGACAACACATTTACCACTCTGGTTTGTTCAGTCTGTCTATCTTGTCCCTCTTGCCATATATAATCTAGAATTGAGAATTTTCTAAAGAAATAAATAGCAAGAGTGTACGTATACAGGCTTCGCACGTATTTACGTGTGACCCGGCATCTAGCAAGGTGCGTGACATCTGTTCTCCGCATTTGGTCCATCCCCCGGAGGAAAGGTGACCTCATAGACCATAAAATATAAACGGTATAGGGTAGGGGTGAGCTTCAGACAACCACGCTCAGAAATTCTGCCTTCCTCCTCTGGGTCCGTGCGGCAAAGAAAACAGTTTAGCGCTGGCTACACATATTTAGAAAATTACGTGCACGTCACTTTCAATCCTACATCTAATGAATTATTTTTCTCTATATTTCGGAGCCTTTAATTAATGAAATTCATTAATTAATCACCCGAATCCGGTAGGTGGCAATGTTGCTAGCGCAAAAGAGTAAAATGCGAAGAAGAAGACGGCAATTTCGGTGACGAAGAAGAATCTCATGCTGTGGGCGTACCTCAACGTGGGCGGAGTTAAACGTTTAACTCCGCCCACGTTGAGGCACGCCCCGGTCTGCAGGCTGCAGCCAGGGGCTTCTCCATTCGCCGGGCACCAGCCGCGCCTTTTGTCTTTAATCCGTGCCGCTACCAGCAGGCCTTTGGATGCTCGTTACTGCCTGAGTTCTTAAATGTGACCGTAGTAGAGAAATGAACGCCACGTCATGGTAGTCCCAATATTGGGGACTTCCCTTTTTTATTTACCCCCACTTACCCCCCCGTGCTTGGTCTGATTTCAATCCTGGAGTATTCGAGTTTGGGTGGGAGTTTCACACATTGAATAGTTTTTATTTAAATGCTCATTCCACTGAAAATTGTATGTTTAGTGTTTTTAACACGATTTTTGTGATTTTTTTCTGGTTATGGAGGACATATACAAGTAGGGGTGTAACGGATGACAAAACTCATGGTTCAGATCATTTTTGGATCAGGAAAAAGGAAAAAAAATAATGATATAAAAGTCTAAAATTACTCATTTGAGAAGAAACACATATATATACAGTACTTCCAAGCATAAATATACACTTATTACATTAAAACATATTCTCGTTGAGACCTATTTATAAATACAAACTATCTTTAAACTTTGGACACTAAGGCCCAATCTGAATTCTTCCCTTCCCCTTCATTTATCCCTCCAAACGGAGGGTTTTAAAAAAATAGTGTCTAGTATTTCAGATGTGACTTTCGTTTGATGACGTCATCAATAATCGCCGGTCCGCTAGCATTAGCACGGATATACATAACAGCAGTTTTATGACTTTAAAAAATGGTCATGCTACTACAAAAAGTGTGAATCAAATCAAATAATTTCTGGAAATTATAACAGATACCCAGCCTTAGTAAAACTAGAAAAGTACTTCCAAAGGGTTCGCATATTTTCCCCCGCAGCTGTATGCAAAAATTAATATGAAGTTGTGTCTGAATATGAATTTCTTCAAATTATTAACCTGGAGAAGACAAAAAATACCTTTTAAAAAAGATCGTATTTGTGATGTAGAAACTACAATGGGCGGAGCACAAGCTCCCTGCCCCTCCCTCTTCGTTTTCCAGGCTCTAAAGTCCACCGCTGGATAATTTCAGTATTGTACAACATTTTTGTTGCACTGCTAATGTTATGTTAGGGATTGTAAAGGGCTGTGAGATAGCAAGAGACACTGCAAACAGATGGATGATAGGAAATGAAGGCAGGCTTACTCCGCCCCGCCTACATCTCTAATGCCGGCCTGCAGAAACTATGTCCTATAAAACTATATATTTTTTTTTTATTTTAAGTATAAACAGCATAAACATAATCAAAAGACCACTAGGAACGTTTTTATAAGTGATCAAAAAATGAACGAACTTACAGATAACTATGTGTTCATAAATAAAATTCAATTAGACTTTCTATATTGTTTGGACATAAAAAAAAATGCAAAGCAAAGAATCTCCAGAGGAAAAAATCTTTAAAGAAACATTAAGCACATAGCTGCACCAAAAGATCGGTTTAAAAAAAAAGAATCCTCCTGTAATGTTTCGATTGCGAAGAGACAGAGAAAAAGAAACCCAACTGATGACTAGCGCTCCACTTTTCTGTGCTCTATTCGATGCACTACATCTGTCATCAAATTGATTCTGTCAGTAATTGCTTCTTAAATACCGTACTAAAAGCTCCCTCTGCAGCGTAACTGTTCATCCTGTTTTAAACTGAAATCTCGTGCCCTTGCTTTGAGATTTTATGATTGTTGTTGCTGCATCCAGGCCCTGCGGAGCCGCGCATAAAAGATGATTGTTCTGCCGTAAAGAAATACTTGGCTTAATGCAAGAGCAATATCTCCAAGTCGCATGATAACGCATATAACCGTCACATTAAACGGTTTAAAAAAATGTAACTATGAAGCTTCACTCTCTCTTTCTATGGAGCAAAGCTACCAATTTGATTCTCAGCTGTCAGTTGGAGCACATCAGCGAGAACTTCAGATTCGCCGGTTACCGTGACATTTTTTAAAGTCTTTACCTCCAACCACAAACTAACAGTTAAAACGCCTCCAGAAAAACCTCAAACTCCTGAGCAGGAATGTCAACCTGTACTGTAGTGACCAGCAGATATAGTGGATGTCAGACAGCACTTTTTTACATGAAACTCTGAAATTGTGTTTTATTCTGTGGCTGATTCCTGTGTAATCACACTGCTGCTGAAACACCTCAAGGTTCATTTGTAAGTTAGCTAAGACTTGCATTCTAAGGCGAACCCGAATGTTTTGTTGCCTATTGACTTTAGATTGTTGTGTGTGATGTTAAATGCAAACCGAAGAAATAACAAATGCCCAACTTGTTTTTTGATTTAAACACAACGGGAAACAAAACTGAAGGAGTGCAGCGTATCATGGGTCACCACCATTTTGAAGTGGTAACATGTTAAATCAACAACAACATGTCAAAAAAGACAGGATGTCAAAGAACGGTGCTGGAACATTTGATCAAAATCCCTTTTTGTTAATAACTGACTTGTGCGTTTGTTTTGACATATGTTGCTCACAGGCAGCCTGTGGGAAATGCTTCCAGGGTTGTTAATGAGAAGAGATTCACACAGCGGCAAAGAGGAAACCGGGAAAAAAATGTGTTTTTTAAGAGACGAATATTCTAAAATGTTGTGTATCACAAGGTTTCCCCCAACGTGAAATAATTTACAGATTAGAAAGAAGTTTAAATAAATGAAAACAGTTTGTAAAATGTCCTTGAAATTGAAATAGCCTTTAAGTAATGAGTTACTGTAGTGAACTGCTGTGGGAAAACACACTGTCACTAAAGCTGTTTGTGGTGCAGCTTATTACCGTCAAATTAATAACTAAAGTAGAGGTCGACCCTCAGGACTTCATTCATTAACAACAAAAGCACAGAAAGACGTGTGTGCTCACAGCAACGACTGATGGTGAAAATCCATAAAATCCATTTTTATATATAAATGTGCCTCCGTGAAGTTTGTGCGACTGTAAAATAATTCGTTCAGAGAATTAGCTGACACTCAGTGTCATTTGCACCATGTGACACTTTGATGCATATTCAGAATGGGTGAGACTTCTTCCATTTTGTAAGTGTTAGGTCAAATTCACACACACACACACACACACACATGCACTGTCTTCTCCTCTGCAGGTGTCGTTTCCCTTCGGGGGAGCTGAAAACGTTGCTGTTAATTAACTCGCTACCGATCCCGCACTTGTAGCTCTCTGTCAACACTTCCTTTACAAGGAAAGCCTAAATGGTCTGGGAAGTTGCGAGTTCACACGTGTGTGTTTGCGGGTGCCTGTGCATGTGTTTGTCCCTGTGAGTGAAACTAAAAGGCGTCGTCTCGTCCTCACACCCTCGCAGAAGCATGAGAGGGGGGACGGGGTGGATCGGTTGGGGGAATTCAACTGGATTCTTGACCTTCAAAACAAGTAAGACCCATTCCGATGAATGGATGATGATGATGGAGGACTGAAGAAATTTAAGATTTAAATTGCATTTCTGAGTATCTCTTTAATCATTTTTTTGTGAATCAGGAACAAATGGAAATAGGTTGTAGCAGTGTAGAAAATGATCTGGACAGCCCATAATTTCCCTAGTCCGCTCTATACTTATGCATCGACTTGTTGATGACTAGACAACTCCATGTACTCCCATTAGAAATAACTCCTCCCACCTCAAACATCTTTCTTAAGTGGTGGGATTTAAAAAAAAATATTTACCATACTCAAAAAATACATAACTGTACCTTATAGTTCTCTGTAAGTATGATGACAATGATAGAATCAAGAGTGAAAACATCAGAGGAATGAACCTTACAAGGGTTGACCCATACAGGTATTTTTGTTCACTACGAGCCCGCAGCATGCCCATAGATAAAATGTGTATGACTCTTTCCGTCGTTCGGGCTCAACAATCAGTCTACGACCTTGCTATTTTGTGCGCACCACCTGGGTGCCATGTACAGACACAGACGACCCATATCCACATGTAAGGGTAGTTGGGACTGACGGCAAGTGTTTTAGTGCAGCCGCTAGAGTCTTTACGCAACTTTAAAAGTCCGAGAGGAACCTCCACTGCACACGATCATGTCCAACCATTATTGCAGCACTTTTTGTGAAGTTGGGGCTATTAATGACTTTAATCGTAATAAATGGCGAGTTATCGCTTGATTTCAGAGTTTCGTGAGGTCAGTAGGATAGCCTGTGGCTCCAGCTATCCCGTAGCCAATGGGAGTCATCTGCCAGCTAGACCGCTCCCACGTCGCACCTGAGCTTTAACGGTTGCCGTGGTAGCCCGGGGTCTCACTTTAGACGCTTTAGAGATACATGCAGGAAAGCAGACTGAGATAGTAAGGACATATTAAGAGAATAGACTGCAATAAAGATGCTGAGCTAGCAAGAAATTGGCCTAAAGGAGGACTAAATGGTTGTGGTCAAAGTTGACATGAGAGCGGTTGCTGTGGATAAAGAGAATGCAGACGATAGGATTAGGTGGAGCAAACTTTTAGGAAGGAGCCAAAAGACAAAGAATAGGACCATCACCTTTCGGCATATCCTCTCAGGGGGCCACTTTAGCAAATCAATGCAGCCCGTTTCGTTTGGTTTCGAGTTTCCCAAAACATCCGTTTATTTTATCCAGGCTGGGGACGGGCACAGGGAGACCTATGTAAACTATGGCTACATAGTTTCGGCAATAGCATGACCGGGCCTGGCTAAGGAGCCACTATGGATCCCAACTAAGCTATCTCCAAAGTTGACCACAAATACCTTCATTTTTAATGTAAATTTGGACATTTTAAAATGAAAGTCAATGGGATATTGCTCTGATCTGCAACCAGCCCCTAGAGGATATTTGAAGAAATGCAGCATTTACGACTCAAATTCAGGAATAGAAGGTAGGGGTTAGTTGTTCCTCTTAAACTATTTCCAGTCTTTAGGAGGCATTGTTAAAGTCTCCTAATTTAACTCTCATAAAATATGTAAGTAATGGTCCATAAAATGTGGTTGAAAGAAATGAAAGAGGAACTGATTTTCCAGTCATTTTGTCAAGCTACTTTTTCAACCTCTGCAACTAAACAGACAGTAGTAGATAATCTGCTGCAGTCTTCATGTAGTGTCTGCAGAAAAAGCTCATCAGTTAAGAATCAAATATTTATGTGTTATCACCAGTTTTTCAACAAGAATTTTTCAACCCTTATTTTAACAGATTGCTGTTTGTCGTCAGTAGCATGGAAACATATCAGCTTTTAGACTTGTTATTTTCATTTTTAAAACCAGTTTTTATTTTTCCACAACAGAAGTCTTCCAAAAAAAAAAAAAATAAATAAATCACACCCACATCTGTGACGCTGCTTTCACACAGATCTGTGTCTGCGACAGTCTCTTGAGGCTATACAGTACTTTACAATTCCTAGCAGTTCCTTTCACAGTATAGCGACAAAAGAAAAAGACTGTAGAGAGGCAATTTACAAGTGGCTTAAAAAACGTTGGTGTTTATAAGTCTTATTTTATGATTTTATTTTGTTTTTATTAAAAAAAAGTTTTTTAATGCAGATTTTTACAATTGTATTTCTTACATTAATAGGAGTGCAACAATTAGTTGACTTAATTGATTCATACTTCTACGAACCAGTCAATGTGTCTAAGGAGTGTCTATTAAAAAATACCTTTATTGAGGAACGATGGGTTTATTTTACTTTTACAGTCCAATTTGTTAATTAACTCTTGATTGTCTTGCAAGAAATACAAGGAATCTGGAAAACTTCACCTGTACTGTTCAGTACCAGGTATTTATGTCTGATGGAAGTTTTGGCTAAAGACGTCCTGAATCGATATTTGAATCAGATCATTCGAAATGAACCAAAATCAACAAATCACCAACCAGAAATTATAAAATGCATCAAATTCTCATTAAAATGAATGGCTGCACCCCTAGACACCACTGGAGTCTATCCTTAAACAACCAAAGCTGTTGTATAAACCTGAACAGTTACCACAAAGTGAACCTGGGTTTTTCTCTTAAACAAATCGCTTTCCTGAAAGGATGATGACTACATGTGTTTTGCCAGAGGTTGTGGGTTGTCTGCCCCTCTGCACAGATAACAGTATCACCATATGAGGTGGTTGAGGCATCTGACCGTGAAACCTTGGCGGGTTTTCCCAAAGGGAAGCCATGTCTCACCAGAAGGAGGCCTTGGGGCAGAGCCGCTGAGATTCCTAGCTGGCAACCAGTGAAGCAGCTCCTGTTCCATCATGTGGCACTTTTAGAAGAAGCATACATTATTTTACTCGAGGCACTCATACCTGGTTAAAAGTCTGTTTCTCATACGTTTCTTGTGCTGTTTTTTTTTCTAATACAATTGTTGAACTAAATAATAGGTTACAATACTTTTATACCATGGTCTGGGTGAATACTCAATTCTGATTGGCTGCTGGGTGTGCATTAAAAACTGATAATGCACAGTAATAACGCACACCTAAAAAAGAAGTTCCGGTCACACAGACCAAACGTTCGATATCACTGCGCAGGCTTCTTTAAAACACATTTTTCCTTCATCGTCTGGACAAAACAAGCAGTAATGGATGAACTTTCTCTCTGAACTGATGCTTTATTCAACTTATTGTAGCGACCAGCATTTATATTCCTCTCCTTTTGTAAGGTAAATTAATATTGACAAATTAGTTATTCTCCTTCTAATAAAACACCACTCGACATGAAAGGTGTAGTCTTCTGTTTCACCACAAGAGGGAGTTTCTCATTTTAGAGCAGCTCAGAAGAACGAACCTGCCGTGAAATGAAACACAGACAGAAGCTGAATATGTTCTAGCTGCTCACTGAAGGATTAACGTCAGAAAAAGAAGAAAAATATCCTAATTTGTCCGGGTCTTTCTTTCAAAACAGCGACACTTTACCGCTGCAGCTGAGGTCTGTAACGGCTTCCGGCTTCATGCCGTGTTCCATGTCACCGTGACAACAAACCGCATCACGGATCAAATAGTCCGCTTTTTTTGTAAAAAAATGAGCTAAACCAAAGAAATAACAAGAATAAAGTACTAAATATTGATTAAATGTTTATTTATTTTGTAAAGACCATGGTATAAGCGGGATAATACCCTCCGAAGAGTGCATTATGAGAAATTAATGCACTTTACGGAGGCAACCGTCCGACGCGAAGCGGAGGACGGTTTAGGCCTCCGCGTCGTGCGTTAATTTCTCATAACGCACACTTCGTCGGGTATTATCCCTTACATATTTTATAGGCACACAAAGAAAAACTGAACAGTAACTCATCACAGTTTTGTTTTAAATACAACTTTTTTGCTTGTAGATTAAAAATAAAGTAAAACTGTTCTTATTGTAATAATACATTATCAATTTTAAAAATGTAAATAGACAAGTTGCATTACCTGCGATTATGCTAGTGTGAATGCTGTAAGTTGAGGGTGCTAGTGCTGATCGCCGAAGATGCTTAAATTGATAGCTAAAAACACTGAAGCTGATAGCCAGCGAAAATATTAGCTAAATGCTAAATTAGCCTGAAAAGCTGAAAAAAAACAGCTAGCATTTAGCTAAAAAAAAATAGATAAACTTAAAAAAATCCAGAAAAACTGGAAAAAAAAGCCTCAATTAGCCAAAACAGCTAGCATGTAGCATATCAGGCTAACTTTAAAACAGCCTAAAAAGTAATTAGTAAAGTCTAAATTTGGCCAAAACAGCTAGCATGTTGCTAAAACACTAGCTAAACTCCAAAACAGCCTGAAAAATCTTAGGAAATGCCAAAATAGTCCAAAAAGCTAGCAGAATGTCAATTTTTAAAACTTTAAAACCGTAACTTTTTAACATAATTATGAATAATAAAAGGCAGGAATACTATTCCAGAATAAATCAACTTAAACCTTAAAGAACTTTCAATATTTCACTCCCCATAAAAATATATTGTGTCAAAACTATGCAAGTTAGAAGTAAGCGCAAGATAACATCGGACCATTAATAACAATAAAATAAAATTATCTGGGGGTCCGGATAGGAATACACGGAGGGCCGGATCCGGCCCCCGGGCCTTGACTTTGACACGTGATTTAAATGAAAGCAACGATGTGCTCTAGCTTTTGTGGGTAAAAAAGTATATTTTCCTATTTTTGCTTTCCTTTTATTATTATTACCTCAACAATAATATCAAATGAATTACAAAATAAAATACAAGTGAAAAAATAAATAAATTATTGATCCAAGAGAAAACAGACTCCAAGTTGAGTATGTGTTGCTCTTAGAGGTTAGTGAGGGAATTCGGACATAGCCTTGGTCTTAGTGTTACTTCGACAGCTCCCTGGTATGACACAAGGAAAATATCTAACCAAAAGACGGTTCTGTGGCAGTGTGACCCTCAGACACAAAGGAGATATTTTGTTCCAAGGACACTCGGTATCATCCGGGATAAGCAAGCTAAAAAGGAGGAGGTCTGGGAATCTTTGCATAGACTTTTGCTTCCGTGACCCGAACTCCGATGAGCAGCAGATCGAGAATGAATGAAAGGGTGTTATCTATTATATATTGAAATCACTTACAACAATGTGTACATAAGGTGTAAAAACATTTTATGGGAGATACTCATAAGTTTTGTGCACAAGATAATCTGGTTAAACCAAAATTAGTCCTGATTATTTTAGTCAAAGACAAAAATGCTCTTGGGTAGAGCCCCGAACAGACCGGCTCAGTGAGAATCGCTAATGTTCAGTCATCAGAATGGATAGATGTGAAGAGACAGCCAGAGTAATGCAAGCGCATACAGATACTGACAGACAAAGGTGTCCTCGGGGATTGCATGCGCCGTGCCAGGTAGGACAAACACAATTTACGCACTCATGTACACACCTCTGAAAAGTGGACCTGTGGGCTCACACACACAGAGGCAATGCTGGTTCAGCTGATAGTGAATAAAGAGTGAGCCGCGCCAAGAAATGCAAGGACAGACAGATGACACAGAAACTAATTTGTTTAAAAAAAATAAAAAATACAGTTATGGAGGATGAAATGTTAATCTCAAAGGATTTGGTGTTTTTTAGCACTTGAGTTTCAGAATTCATGAAACTGATACTAATTATAAAACTTTATTCAAATCACAGAAAAAAAGGAAGATAGCTCAGAAAATACCAAAATCTGAATAATACTAAATTATAGTGCAGCTTGTGATCAGTCATTCACTTAATTTATTACCAGTTAGTTTCATCACTTTAGTAAGATTGTGATATTGTGTGAGTGTATGCATAGACTCTCATTCAACCAGGTTGATTCCATTAGGTAAAAAGACTTGAATTGGTTTATTTTCTTTTAATATCATTATTCAGTCCCTCCAAGATTCCGTGGTGTTAAACTAAAAGTCACATTTTTCACGTCATAGCAATTTTATCCAATGGCTTACATTCGCATCATGAGACTCTCTCTGCCAATCAAATTTAGAGGGTCAAAATGAATCTAACTAAATAAATCTGAGCCTACATTGCAATTTTATAATCACTGCATCATTATCCTTTTATCGTTCTATAATGATGATTGACATTGGTAATGTATAAGGCTGGGTATTGATAATCATTTCTAGAAACAATTTGATTCTCATTTTTTTTATTCTTTCAATTTCTCAATTAAATTTTGAGTTCACACATTTATACACATTTGTTTAGAAATACATTATTAATCTACTATATATTTTGAATATATATATATTAATCTGATACAGTTCACACACTGTAAAGTGCATTAGTGGAAAAAATGAGATGTTACTATCATACAGTGTTACATAGATTCTCTAAAGGAGAAGTTCTAAAAAAAAAAAATGTTCAGATCATTAACATTATAAACATTGCTCTGCTTCTCCTGGAGGACTTTTAAGTTTGGCCACTAGGTGGCGATCACGCTATAGCATTACACCTTATTCCAGAAGAAAGTTAGAGGAAAATATGATGCTTTAGACCAAAAACGGTTACTTTAAAAAATATTTCCTTAAAAGAGTTTGGAAAATTCATACCTGTGAGTTTATAAAGATGTTCATTTAGCAAGAAATGTATATTTTGGTCGGCATTAGCCGTTTTATGAGTAATTCAATTAAATGCTAGCATCAAGCTAGCAGACTTTAGGTTTATGGGCTAAATCGATTTATATTTTTTATGAATCAGTTATTGACCTATTAAAATCGAATCATTTCAAATCGACTAATCGATTTTAGTAACCCGACCCTAGTAATGTTGTAGGCTAGGGCGGTCAAATTATTGCATTAATTGCGATTAATTAATTACAGACAATTTAACATCTTTTTTTTAATTGTCTTAATCTGATAATGAACACCTGTAAGCGCATTATCTCGCTCGTAATATGGTCATTTACAAAAAATAAATAAATATTAAATCAATTATTAGAACTTCTTTTCAGTTATGTTAAGCTTAAATCATTTTTCGTAAAAAGTGGACTATTTAAAATGTGGTGTGTCGTGTTGTCATGGTAACAGCTCTAGCAACTGCGCTCTACTCTCGCTCTTTCCTCATATACGGGATTAAAATGCTCTCCTTAGTTTTTGAGTTGGTGTCACCTTTTCCTACATGTTTTTGTCCAGATGATGAACCAAAAGTTTGATTTAAAGAAACAAAGTCTAAATAGTTCAATTCCTCACGTATCACGTCCTCGTGTTTTATTTCCCTCTTAGTGCGGCTATTTCTCTTCTGCTTCATCCAAATTTTCAAAAATGATCAAATTCACCAAAAAGATTAAAGTAAACTATAAAATTTTTTTTGTTCTGCTGTTGTAATGAACTATGGAACAAAGTATTTCAATATATGTTTTATGATATTAATGAGAAGGTCGTTTTTTATGTTTTTATTTAGAGCACTCTGGACCTGATGTTTTCTTTTATTGTTTGAAATTTGAAATCCCTATTGGTGGTGAAAAACTTAAAGTTGGGAGTCTGTTATAATAAAAAACTTCATAAAGCCACTCTTTTTATTGCATTTTGATCTTTAACTGCACCACAATGTCACAAATGAAAAAAGAAAAAATCAAAAAGAGGCTTTTTCAGCAATTATTAGGTTAAAAATATTGTGATTAAAATCGATCAATTAGATTAATCAATTAATTACAGGTCACGATTAACTGAATTAAAAAATATATATATTTGCATAAAAGCACTGGTTGGAGCACAGACAAAAAGCAACAAGTGATGAGAGTGTTTTATCTCCGTACATGAAAAATGGCTACAAGTTACAAAAAGCAGATCAGACAACAGAAAATAAAAATATTTAATTTTACCTACACTGAGTTAAATTAAGTAAAATAGTATTTCTTGTTTATCTTACCTTCATGTCATACAAAATATCCAGGCATGTGTGAACTTACTGTGTGAGGCTTTGAAAGAAAGTTTTAGTACTGTTTTTAAGTTTCATTATTTAAGATTTTTTTTACCATTTCTCCAAATCTGAAAGACAGTGGTAAGAAGGGGTGAAAGGTAAAGGTGAAGAGGGGAAACATCTTTACCAATAAAAGATGAGGCAAGTCTAGTTGACTGCTTTTATGCTACTTAGATCAAGCATGAGTGGAAACTAAAATGATTGTTGGGAGCTTGAAAAATAAACTAAATTTTAGTTTAATTTTGAAGATGTTCTCAATACTTCAAAAAATAAACTGACTTGTATGATTTTACAATATGAGTTGTGAGCCAGCATTCATGAAAAAATCATTAAAGAATTGGAAAATGAGACTCTTGGGTTGCAGCTGAACTCTAACTGAACCCTGAAATGTTCAAGAAAAAACTAAAAAAATAAAACATTCAACTGACCAGAGAAACTGAGAGAAGGTGGATCTTAAATCTGATGTTTACTATCAAAGACAACAATCTACAGACACTCCAAGACAACACAAGCTTTAAGCTTTATCAATTTTAAAGTGAAAGGGTGGCCCCATGGGTAACACACATGGGTTCTGCAATGGTGTCTGTAACATGACTAATGTAATTAGCTACTAATCAGTTTCTCCACTGTAACAAATAGAAAAACGGTTGGCACTTCCGATAAAGAATGCTACCTATATGTTACCACTAAATCCGAGTCACTGATTGGTTAAAGTTCAACTGGTTTAACTTTCAATGCATGTTCAATAGTTGCACATTTTGTACATTGAGTCCTTCTTCTCACCTTTCGGCTCATCCCATTTTGGGGTCGCCACCGCGAAACAGCACCCACTGTTTCGCATCTGTGAAGTTTTTACACCAATGCCCTTCCTGACGCAACCCTGTACTTGAAGGGCACAGGGACCCAGTTAGGCAGCAGCGTCAAGATTGGAGATCAGTGGACACCCTGGGGATGGAACCCAGGTCTCCTGGGTGTAAACCCAATGCTTGGCCCACTGATCCATCTTTCTCGTCTTGGTCGTGGACTTCACCTTTGGCTCATTTTGGCCATGGTCTATGCCTTTGGCCTGTCTTGAGTGTGGATTACGCCTCTGGCTTGTGCTGGCCGTGGACCTCGCCTTTGGCCCTTATTGGCCGTGGACCTTGCCCCTGGCCCGTCCTGGCCATGGACCTCGTCCCCGTCCTGGCCGTGGACCTCGCCTCCGGCCCCTCTTGGCCATGGGCATCACCTCCGGGCCATCTTGGCCTTGGAACTCGCCTCCGGCCCTTATTGGCCGTGGACCTCGCCCCCGGCCCGTCCTGGCCATGGACCCCGTCCCTGTCCTGGCAGTGGACCTCGCCTCCGGCGCCTCTTGGCCATGGGCATCACCTCCGAGCCGTCTTGGCCTTGGAACTCGCCTCCGGCCCTTCTTGGCTGTGTACCTCGCCTCCGGGCCGTCTTGGCCTTGGACCTGGCCTTCGGCTCGCCCTAGCAGTGGACCTCGCCTCCGGGCCGTCTTGGCCTTGGACCTCGCCTCCGGCCCTTCTTGGCCTTGGACCTCGCCTTCGGCTCGCCCTAGCAGTGGACCTCCACTGCCGAACACTGGCACCAACCAGTTAGTTTAAGAGGCAATGTGGGGTTCCGTGTCTTGCCTAAGGACACTTCAACACATGAACAAGCAAGGCGGGTCCTGCAAACTGAACCTGCAATCTTCCAATCAGAGGTTGACCGCCCTACTTCTGGAAATTGATTGACAATAGTCTACAGCCAATCAGGATGCAGAATGTAATGGGGAGTACAAAAAAAAAACCCCACAAGAGGAATCTGCAAAACTGCGAAAGGTGAACCGCGCTGTTACTTGATACCATCTGTATATAAAAATACAGATGCTAATGAGATAGCTCGACCCTTTTAATGGAAAACCTAAATAAATGTTGCTGTATTCATTTGATTTTTCTTTGCGTTTCTTCCTCCAGTGTTGAGGTTTGTCGTGTTCCAGCAGCCAAATGTCTCATTATAAAACAGACTGATGAAACATGTTCATAAAAAATTAAAATAAAGACCTTGCTTTTTTATTTTCTTTGTGACTCACAGGTTCACCGATTATTTAATCAGTCGCTGACAAACATGCATTTAAATGTGCAAAAACAAAAAAAAAAAGTTGAAAACAGACAATTAGTTTGTGTTCCACGTGTGACCTTTGCAACTAAGGTTTTTTTGCTCTTGCAGGAAGACGTCGAGAAAAACTTCATTAAAATAAAGGATTCGCTCAGGTGTGGATCCTGAAGCCTGGAAGGTTGAAACTTGGAGGCCATTAATCACAGTGGTATATATAGAGAGTTCACTGAACAAAAACAGATCGGAGAAAACATTTAGAAAAGGATGCGGGTAATCTAAAGAGCATGGCTTAATGAGTTTTCTTTTTCACAAAAAAAAGAAGGTAACAGCTGATTAAATCCTTTTTTTGTTCCCCTTTTTGTCTAATAGGTTGATAATGACATTTACACGTTTTTGTATTACTACACAAATGAAACACATCTCACACATCTGTTAAATATCTTTTTTTAGTTCTTTTTGCACACATGTTCTGTTTAGTAGGACTTTTTTTGGATAAAAAAAAATAAAAATCATGAAGTGAAATTGTGTGCATCTGCAGGCTCGACTATTTAAGGATAATTCCCTTCCAGTTGTGCAGTTCAACCCATTAACTGGTGGTCTTGTGCTTCAGTGAATGCAGGCAGCTGTGACAGCTGCTGTAAGCGTGCAAGAGACCACATCGCTATAACTATTATCAAAGCCTTTCGTCTGATTACTTTCTGATAGATTTAATCCAATGCAAAAGTAAACATTCACAATTTGAACTCTTGACAGTTCCAGCTTGCTACGTGTCAAAACAACTGGATTGTTTCCCAGTTGGGGCCGCTAACACCCTCCAACACATTGTAATGAATAATTTATTAGGTGTTTGTGGAAGAGCTACAGCTAATATTTGGTCCTCACTGTGATTAAACTATAGAGAAAATATCAATGTGATTATCAGTTATTGCTTTTATTAGGACAGGTTTATTCACTCTTAAATCTCTTAAATGGATTTTTTTAACGAACTGATGAATAAAAATGGTTGTTTTTGTGTTTTTAACATGTTATAGTGACATTTTTTTGATGATGGAAGACATATTAAGACAATTAAACTAAAGCCTCGTTTCGATTGAGTGGCCCGGTTTGAGTTTTTCCATTGTTAAATGGACCCTGTACCTCTCAATGGCCCCCATCTGTTGTAGGTCCATAGAAAAACTGAATGAGATGGTTGGGGCGGAGTTGCTGTATCCACCCGTTTATTGGCAGAAAGTGATGACAACATTAGAAAGCACCAATATACCGCTATGCTACCGTTTCTGTTTTCCTCTTTACGGCGGTATTCTTCTTAGCTGCCCCAAATCTTCTTTCAAACGACATTAAATTCCTGTTTTACACAATGTACAAAAAGTAAAGCAAGAAAAAGACGAGTTGCTGGATGACCTCCATTGTTGTTGCTTTTCTAATCATCGCACTACAATGATGTAATGACACACTAGCGGTCTACACCACACGTGTGCCGTGAAGACAAACCACTCAGTAGAAACGAACTAACTGGTCCGTACAGTACTACTCATCTGGTACCGGACTGCTCAGTAGAAACGAGGCTTTAAAATCGCATTCCAAAATATTTCTTCATCCAAATTATTGTGAATCAGGAACAGACGGAAAAATGCAGTTTGAAAAAGCTTGTAAGTGTAACATAGAAGTTACTCTATGCCAGCTATAGGGATGGGTATCGTTAAGATTTTATTGATACTACTCTTCTTATCAATTCTGCTTATTGATTTGTTATTCTTATATTCATATCTGTATTCTTATCGATAGTTTTCTGTGTGAAAACAAGGAGGGGAAGACAAATAGAGCCTTATCCTTAAGGCTGGAACTTATCGGTCTGATAAAAATCGATGATGTGGGACCTGTACCAGTCATCTCTACTGCCAACAGATGTTGGAAACGTTAGCTTAAATGAGCGCCATATTGACGCTTTCCAATGTCGTCATCACTTTCTGCCAATCAACGGTGGTTACAGCAGCTCCACCCCAACCATTCTGTTCCACTTTTCAATCAGTGGAAATGAGGCTTCAATGTAATTCTAGCAGATTCTGAAGCAGAGAACAGCAGACATCTGCAGATAGGCAACACTTCCCAGAAGTGAAACGCTTACACAATCAAACATAAATCTACATCCAATAAAAAAGCGGCTTTGTGTCGATACGGTCAACTAATCAACTAAAAATAAACTAATTTACGCTGATAACATAAAAAATAGCAGATTGGTGATATGTCATGTTACTTAGGTGTCAAAAGGTGTCAAAGTCAAGACCCGGGGGCCGGATCCGGCCCTCCACATCATTTTATTTTATTAATATGCCCTGATGTTATCTTGCACTTATTTTACAACTTGTATAATTTTGACAAAATATATTTTTTATGGTGACTAAAATATTGAAAGTCATTTAATGTTTAAATTGGTTTATTCTGGAATAATATTCCTGCCTTTTTATTATTCATAGTTATGTTAAAAAGTTAGGACTGTAAAGTTTTAAAAATTGGCATTCTGCTAGCTTTTTGGACTATTTTGGCATTTACTAAGTTTTTAAGGCTATTTTGGAGTTTTGCTAATATTGCAGCCTCATGCTAGCTGTTTTGGCTAATTTTTTTTTTTTTTTTTTTAAAGTTTAGTTAATCTTTACATGCAAGCTATTTTGGCTAACTTAGGCTCCTTTTTTATTTTTTTTAGGCTGTTTGAGTTTAGCTAATATTTCAGCTACATGCTAGCTGTTTTGGCTAATTTAGGCTTTTTCAATTTTTTAGGCTATTTTGAAGTTTAGCTATTCTTTTTAGCTACATGCTATCTGTTTTGGCTAACCTGATTTTTTTTAATCGCTTTTTAGGCTAATTTGGCTAATAGCTAATAATTTAGCGTTTTCAGCTATCAGCTTACAACATTCACACTAGCATTTTCACAG
Source organism: Oryzias melastigma (assembly GCF_002922805.2). Taxonomy (NCBI): domain Eukaryota; kingdom Metazoa; phylum Chordata; class Actinopteri; order Beloniformes; family Adrianichthyidae; genus Oryzias; species Oryzias melastigma. The sequence continues at coordinate 9,035,152 of NC_050534.1, read as the reverse complement.
GCAATGCTATATTTCTAGATCATAACAATGTTAAAAATTAGTTTTAAAGTTTAAAAAATTTAGTTTTAGTGTGTTCAATAAATGTTTATCCTGTTAGGTGTGTTTTGGATTTTGGCCCCTTGTCTGATTGAGTTGGACACCCCTGAGATAGAGTGTCTTTCTATCCTCGATGAAAAAAAAAAGATTAAAAAGTACCGAAGAATGAACAGAATTTGGTTAATTTTTCACACGAAGACCCCCCATCTCAGTGTAAAATGTTCTTTTCCAAGGTAACTGGGTCCTATTAAGGCTCCTTAAAATATGCTCTAGCACCAACCCAGAGGGGGCAGTGTGTTGCTATGCAGGGGGAAGGTGGGCTCCAGGTCGAGGGGGGAGGTGCTGCAAAATGTATCCCTTGTTACATCACCTCTTCTCTTGACAAAGTGCACCGAGCCCTTCAGGGGCATACTAATCCGCCTGATGTGTATTAGCTTCCCATAACTGCCATTCAACACAATGACAGTAATCTGGCAGAATGGTAAAAATAAGTCTTTGTGGACTCGGAACATGAAGCCGACAATTTGGTGGAGCTCTTCTGATGGTTTAGGCTACAACCACGAAACAGATAAGAAATCAAAGCAGGTTATTTATACCAAGGTTAAATATGCATAAAAATTAGTGCTTGGTGTATCGGTGCAGGCAGAGAAAACCCCAGAGGTTTCACTGCCACAAAAAGTATTTTTGAGAAGACTCTAACTTTTTTTTTCCTCTTCTTCTTCTGTCTGTGGAAGCGAGTTCCTTATTCAGCGTTTCAATTTCCAACTTGTTTGTTTCTAGCACCGAGTCTAATTCCCCGACATCATTCATATTCACCCTTGAAAGCAAATAGTTCAAGGAAATGTTTGGTTCCACAGAGAAATGCCTTTTTTTTTCTTTTCAAGAGGCGGCATCTGAGTCAAAGAAGAAGAAGAAAAAACCTTCAACATCACTGGCTGCTGTGTGAGTAAATACGACTTAGTATTTCTCTGACTTGTTGTCTTGCCTGCAGTAAAGGCCACGACAAACCTGATTTATCCGAGCGAGCGTTTATCTGCCAGCTGCTTCAGAACAATGTATGACACGGATCAGTTTGCCTTCTGATGGTTCTATTTAGTCTGACAGAAAATGCTTTCATGAAAATCTGATTTTTCACATTGATTAATCAGAGGATGTATTATCATTACCAGATATCTAATGTTGGCCATGTCGTCCCACACAACTCTACTGCAAATCCCAATTCTACTCCTTGAGCCTCAACCTATATTTGAATGTCCGGATACACTCAAAGACTTTTCTCTGATTTAGCTTTCTAATATTGGTGGAAGATGTAAGTGATTTCTATTAGTTTGAAGATATGTTCTAAACCTCTCAGTAAAATTAGAGTAACACGATACCCTTTGTGTTATTTATATTATTCTCTTGAAGTTATTTTTTCGGTTTTTATTGAAATCTAGAGACATTCTTGTTTCTTAAAAGGTCCAGAGATCCACAGAAAAAAAATGATAAAACCAATATTTCCATGGATAAGGAATCCTAACAAGATAACCAAGAGATGACAAGTTAGGTTTTTGTTCTTAGTGCATTTTAAAGCTGATTTAAGACACGGGTCAAAACCAAACCCAATGGTAACAGAAAACTAAAACAAGAGGAATGTTTATGGACGTTCTAGTTTTTTGTGGCAACGTAAATCAGTGAAAATCCGCCTTTATGCTGTGATGTGTATGTATAGAACAATGGAGTGGGGAGCAGAAGAAGTTAGATATATAGCATTACCTGCAATAATTGTGAATGGTGTAACCTTAATGTGGCTGCTGAAGATGCTGAAACTGATCGCTAACTGAAAATGCTGTAGCCAAAAGCTGACTGAAATATTAACTAAATGCCAAATTAGCCAAAAAACTGGAAAAATGTTTAATTTTGCCAAAACATCTGGCATATTGTTAAAATATTAACTAAACTCGAAATTAGCTTAAAAAACTGGAAAAATATCTAAATTGGCCTAAAGAGCTAGCATAATGCAAAAATATTAGCTAAACTCCAAATGATCCTAAAAATAAAACTTTAAAAAAATGCCTAAACCCCCTAAAACATCTAGAATAATGTAAAAATATTAGCTAAACTCGAAATGTTACTAGAAAAAACTCGAAAAATGTCTAAATTAGCTAAACACAGCAAGCATTGTACAACAATATTAGCTAAACTACAAATTATATATTAAAAAAAGAAAACTGAAAAAAGTCTAATTTTATCAGAACAGCTAGCATAATATTAAAAATTAGCCCCAAAAAGCTAGAAAAATGTCTAAATTGGCCATAGCAGATTTAGCATAGCGATAAAATTTTAGCTAAACTTAAAATTAGCTTGAAAAAAAATCTAAAAATGTGTGAATTAGTCCAAAAGCTAGCTCATTGCTTAAAGGCCTCGTGCAGTGGCAATTTTTGTTTTTAATTTAGAAAGTCAATGGAACTTGGAAAACGAATCTGATAAAAATCTTCACTTAAAATGATCCAGGGAGATTTTATTGATCATTTTATGGTCGTGCACAGCTTTAAATTTGGGTGATAGGTGGTGATGGGCGGGGGCTGCGCGTGACGTCACTTCAGGGATCCCAGAGTGTAAACAACAATGGCAGACGGTTTGAGAAGAGACGTAGACCACGATTTAGCGGATATTTCTTTGGATGAAGGTGATGACCCTTCATCAAACACGGGAATTTTAACGACACAGGGTTCGGAGGGTGTACAGCCCTACCAGTTTGAACTGGAGGTTTCCTCATCTGAGGATACAGGGGCTTCGGATGACGATGGTGAAAGCTCATACAGCGATGGCGCCGAGAAGACGATCAAACTTGACTATTTAGAGGAAGTAAAAGTAAAACAAGGTTTCCGTAGGTGAACCTGCGGAAGGATCATTACTAGAAAAGGTAAGGCGCCGCCGCTGCCGCAGAGCGTCCTTTGTCGTCCTCCTCCAGGGTCGAGGCGGACGGAGCCCCCCCGCCCTGGTCTGCTGTGGCGACGATTGGGCTCACTCCCCCGCCGCCCTCTCGGCCTCCCGCGCTACCAACCCCTGCGCGATTCCTCTTTCCAGATGGCCGGCGGGGTCCTCCTGCGCCCCGCGCGGAGGCCACTCACGGCCCCGGGAGGGAGTAAAAACCCTTCGTACGGGCTCGGCTGCCGGCGCCGGATGACTGTCCGGCGAACCCACGGCGCCCCCCATGCCCGGCCGGGGGCCTCAGAACCGCAAATCCCCCTCAGCGCGGCGCGGCGGCCTCACCCTGGCCGTCCGGCGCGCGCCTGCCAGGTGCCCGTACACCCCCCGCGTTCCTCCTCCGGGGAGGGCTCAAAGCCTCCCCTGACCGGGGAGCGCCCCTCTCCTTTATTGAAACGGGAAATTCATGAAGGGAGACCCCCTTCTTCGGCACATTACTGCACCCAAATACCACACACCTATTCACCGTTATCCCGTTCGAATCCCCAAATCCCCGGCAGTCCAAATTCTATTATGTTAAGTAATTCCATGCCCAGAAAGTCATCACAACACTAGCGGATCTAGCTGTATGTTCCTGTACTGACGTCACACGACCTATGACCTACTTATCGGTGGCTGCAGAAAATCTGAGTGACTGAGCTATCTTTGAACGCTTGTAGAGATTGCACGGGGCCGCGGATGACAAAATAATTATACGGGGGTTCATTTGTGACATAAATACTAATGTTTTATTGCAGTTTTAAAAAAATCACGATTTTCACCGCACGAGGCCTTTAAATACTAGCAAAACTCCAAAACACCCTAAAATTCCTCTGTAAACATTAGCATGTTGCTAAAATAGAAGCTAAACTTTTCAATGTGTTAGCTCAGTAGATAAATTACCCAAATGAGCTAGCATGATGCTCAAATAACAGCTGAATG